>NW_028301711.1:31005000-31630000 GCF_037042655.1 Diuraphis noxia
ACCAGTATGGTGTACTGAATATGACCGTACATAATATTGTGTGTCGTATGAATACCTATAAACATATATTTTTTACTGTTGTACATAGAAAATTATTTTATGTCTTAACACTAAGGTAGTGGATACTTCAAATGTTTTTTTTATCATCACACATATTTAAAATGGTTGTTGATATTTTACCAAAATGGTTCGCGTTAACAACATGTTTCCATTTTATTATATACCATTGTGGTGCAATTTTAAAGTTTGGTCCAAGAAATACTAAACGTTTAGTACATCAGCCAATAACCATATACAAGTGTAGATATCAGACTATCCAGAAATATTAATAAGTACTATATTATTATTATCTACAGATGTTACTTAGATCATTAGAACTCTTGGATAAGAACATCCAACTGTGGTAATTTCTTTCTTCCGAAACATTTAGATCATTTAGTCATTTAGAACCATGTATTGAAGTTTCAACTACTTAACTAAAAACATTGAATAATACCGTAAGGCATGTTTTTGACACCTAATTATTAAAAATTTTCTCTGACCGTTAATGTATTGCATTAATAATATAAACTAAATATAGTGCTGTGCCAGAGTAGGTAATATCGATTATGTTTTCCGTGATATTTTCACAAAACCGAAGGTTTATGGTGGAGTAACTACGGGACTAACGCTAACTTCGGCACATCACAATACACATACAATGATATTATTATGGCTTACACCACAAAACATAATATGCCTACCTATAATAATGTATAGGTATATGCAATATAGTAATCGAGCCTACTCGATGAACGTCACAAAGATAACTATTATAGTCAGTGTTATGTTTTAAACTAGATAAGTGTGTTTAAAATATATATTTTACCTTATCCGGTATAATGTTTATGTTCTGATATCCAACCCAATATCTAAGTTATTCAAAATATCATATTGAAAAGTTAATCTGAATGAAATTTGATTTTCGAATGTTAATATTATTAGTAGATTTATTATGTCTACGAAATGCCCACAATTCTTAAAGTTAAGCTGATCTTAAATCATAATAGTAAACAAATGATGATAAAATATGAACTTAATAAAAAGCACAAATAATGTATAATTTTATAATAATTTAAATAATTCATATTTCATCGTAAATAGTTATTTTTTTCATTAATTCTATAACATTAGGTACATTTGACATTTATTTTGGTTTACCAATCAGGAATTTAGTATAACTTATAATCATTACAGTCATATCTGGTACAGTTTAAGTGCTTAGTTTTATTTATCTATTTATAAAATATTTTATTAATTTTATCTTTATGATGATAGTTACTTGATTTGAATATTTTTATCTTTATCTTGATAAAGTTTATGCAAATTATCTCTTATCTTCATTCAGATATTTAAAAATTTGTCATTATACAACATAGTTATTAATATTCATAATAATCCACACGTATTACACTCATTACACGCAAGTTGAATTATTATGTTTTCTGATCGCGCACTCACTACCAACAATGATTTTGAAAATACGTCAATTTATTACATCAGGATGATTTCCATGTGCGTCGCAAAACCTATATTAAAATAATTGTATTTTTTTTCTGTTTGAATCTCAACTTTGTTTTTGTTTGTTTTCTTTCAAAAGTCAAAGGTAAACATATTCTAGGAAACGAAAATTTCACAAAGCATAACGTTTACATTTCTGTTACATTATATTATAGTTATGTTATTCTTATAATAACGGTTCAGGTGAATATCACGGGTCTCTTTGAAATGTCGACGCTTACTATATTTTAATGACGAAATGTTTGAATGGATATAAATAAAGTTATCCATTATTATTATTAAAAAAAAAAAAAAAATGATGAAATAACGTTTTCAAAGAATCTAAACATTCACGTAAATGAATCTGTTGATGTATGCCCCGTGGAAATAAAATATTCCAGTGTTACTGTCAGAGACCTGAAACTTGAATATTATACGGTTCTGAGATAATACTATGTATATAGTAATAATGTCGAGCCTAGATAACTCGAATCTCAAGGGGATCAAAAATAAATTCGATTTCTGTGTTTTCGAGTTATATACCTCAAACAAAACTTAAAATCACTTCAAGAAGGTGAGCAAAAAAATTAGAATTTTTGAGATTCGATTGTGTTAGAATAATATACTCGAATTTACGATTCTAATGCTCTTCAAATATCGCGGTAAATACGAAAATTATGTAACGTATACATCACCAGACGAACAGTACGATAGAATAAGCAAAAAAATATTAATGACACGTCATCATTCAATTAATAAACATCTCTGGTAGTCCATCGTTGCCAAAAATTACCTATAAATATCATTGTTATTGTGTGATGAACTTTGGAAATAATACATTTCAGTGACGATGTGTTTTTTAAATTCCATATAATGGACTTTCATCAATCGGCACGCTTGTTTTCAATTTCAGCGATATAGTACTCTTACTCTACTACATAATCTCGACTCGGCTGCATCCAAGTTGGGTCCCAAATTTAAAATTGCCACACTAGTTGGGTCCAGAATTATTTTAGTTACTACACTAGTTGGGTTCCGGATTTTTGTAGGTACTATACTAGTTCGGTCCCGGATTTTTATAGCTACTACACTAGTTCAGTCCTGAATTATTTTTGCTACATTAGTTCTTGAATATTTTTGGTAAGTACTACACTATATTAACATTTTCCTTCCCATTTTAACAGACTTAGGACTGTCTATAATCTATTTACACCACAGGTATGGTTAAAAATGTTTTTTACAGTTTTTTTTTTTTGTTTCTTTTCCTTTAAAATATAAGTTATTAGAATTTTATAAAAAATGAACTTCACAAAATCACTTTTGTGTTGGTAAAAATATTAAAAATGTTAAAAACCAAGTATAAAAATATATATTATGTCATAAAAAATGTAGTCATATAGGTGTAAGTGAAAAAATATTAAAAATGTTAAAATAATTATATAATATAAATACAAATAAAATAATATTTTTTGAAAAATCACATGTGTGTTGGTAAAAATGTACACGACATTAATTTTACAAAATCAACTCGATTGATTATTCCTGCAATTATTTTTTATATTATACGAGTATATTATATTGTATATTTTAATATAAAAAAAAAAAAAAAACTGTAAAAAACATTTTTAACCATACCTGTGGTCTAAATAGATCATAGACAATCTGTTAAAATGGGAATGAAAATTTTAGTATAGTGTAGTACTTACCAAAAAATATTCAGGAACTAGTGGAATACCTAAAATAATTCGAGTCCCAACTAGTATAGTATCTGCGATTAGCCCGTAGTACTCGGCACCCAACTCGGATGCGCCGTCTTACATAGGTATCGACCTTGTTTAGATACCTATATAGTATTATACTCTTTGTTTGCCTTCGAGGCGATTTATTCCATTTTTTTATGTTTGCCCAATCGTACTTAAGTATCAACAATGTCGAGATCATTTCCTTTAGGAGTGTAATAAAACAAAATATTTTATTAGGTAATGTAGTTACTATTACGATAACATGACGTTATGAATAGTCAATGTAAGAATATCACGGTTGAGGGGGAATTTTTCTCATTTTTCATATTGTTATCACAAAATCATTGTTAAGCGTTGGTACTATATACCTATATCATAGTTCGGGACTGAAAATCTAATTTTAAAGATTGTACGTTTTAAGCCTTTATATAGCTGTCGCTTCATATAGTATTAGATACCTATTGTAATTAGCGGAACCTCCCATTAGATACCTAACTTTACTATGATCATAGTTTTGTTCTGGATAATCGCATCGTGGTAGTTGTTACCATCGCAAGGAGAACGGCCGAATGGTGTTTTTCCCTCCAACAGGTACCAGTATGGCAGTATCATACCAAATTCTGTGTTATTGTCCACATGCATTTACCGAGATGCATCCTGTGTTTTTAGTCAAGTTAAAATATTCAAAATGAATTGAAATATTCAAAACGAAAGAATGTAATAGCCTAACCTGAGTGAGTTAGTGCCAAAGACAGAGACCGAGCCGTTACACATGCATAGTTTACGAAGGCCCGACCGGAGTGGAGCAAAAAAGTCCTATTTACGGTTTGTGAATAAACGGAGTGAAGTTTTTACTCCATTTTTTTGATATTCGTTTCATATAGTTTTTTTACGCCCTTCGCCCGCTTTTGTGATCTGTAAGGTATTTTATTTTTTTTTTATTTGCTAATTTCCTTTAGCCCAGGGAATTTTTTTAAAATGAAATTAACAAAACAAAATCTCAATTGCTTCACTAATTCGCTACCTAACACGTTTTTTGTGAACTTTTTTTCTGCTATTCACTGAATAATTGTCCGTCGAGATTTATAAAACACCATTTCCCTTACGGATTTGCACTATTTTGCTCCTTATTAGTATTGCATACATTATATACCCGCAACCCGCTGCGTTTATATTAAGTTCCTGAACCAAAGAATCTAAAATTCAAAATACATCGCTTTTTGTGAGGTTGATAAATACTTATATACTTTCCATTGGATTGATAGGGTGACTTAATTAACGCTCATGTGACCTATTTTGTAAAACTCGGAAATGCCGGGATAAAAATTGTTCAATAAATGCTTTATTTAATATGGTCACTTTTGGGCTGAATACATACTAGTACATACCACTAAAATTCAATCGATTTGGTTTATTTAAAATTTGTTGGCCCTAGAAGTACTATAATGTTTTTTTTAAATTTATTATGCTTGAATAATAATAGGTAGACATCCTATATAAGTGGCAGAGAAACGTATTCAAATACATTTTATGACTAATCACATTATATTTTTACAGTTCTGTAAATTATTTACCTACACTTAATATACAGTTCCTTAAAAGAATTTATTCAAAATGCTATTATTTGAGTGACTGATTTTTAATGTGCTTGGAACATTGGTAATTTAAATTAATAATAATTAATTGTATTAAAAATAATTGTAAATTGTATTCACAGTGAATAATTCAAAAATCAATATCGTCTATTCGTATTATTAATTGAAAAGATGTAGAAATTACAAACGTTGTAATTGATGCACCTAAAAAAATTTAATAGAACTAATTGAGTTACGACGATGATTTAAATCGCGTGTAAATGGTTCATTAATTGAACAATTGAAATATAAATGATTTCTATACATTTACTTCCTGGAAAAAAAAATAGAAATAAATTCGAAAAAAAGAGAGATGACGACTACTGAATAAATTAAACATTTGTTAAAGTTAAACGGTGATTTTTTTTTATTTATTATTTACATTCATTGGTCCGTTTGAACAGCAATTAGCTGTTTTCTTCGGAATTAATCGAAAACTATAATGAATAATATTCTATCAGAGCATTCTAATTATGTTATTCCACTGTCGTTAAATCGCTTCTAAGTCTTAATCAGTTTAATAATCTTAGACGACTGTGGTATCAATCGTATTAAAAATATTTTAATTAGCACTATGATTGTTTGATAATAAACATTATATTTTAATTGTAATAATAAATATCCGATTTGATTGGAATTTCGATTACGATAAAAAAAAAATTTCACAATTTCTTTGGATTTCATGGGTAATGAGTATGCAACTTCAACATTTTGAATAGCATAACACGTAAGTGTAATTATCTATAAAAAACAACACAAAGTACTATATTTTCAGTCGGGTCGCTTCCCATCCCCACTCCTAGTAATTCACTCCCTTTAAACCTGAAGTACGTTACCTTTTCACAATAAACATGGGTACCGTTAGTATACTATTGTGTTCCCGATGTAAAATCAAAATGCTATTTTATTCTAATAGGTACAAACACTTCTCGACTTTATGAACGGTAGCAAAAGGTACAATTCAAATTCGTAGGAGCTATTCGAATCGAAAACGAAAATAACATAATAAATGTAATGCTCACTGTGAAAAAGAATTGGTATCTGGAATAATATTACACAGGTATCATATACATTATTCCTTTGTGAAACGGCGAAACGGACTAGAAACGAACGATCGAACGTATAATATTATGTTTTTGTCTATTACACGGGTCTACGACAACTATAATATACTAACGGGATACCGAACCTAGACTCGCAGAAATTTCCGGTAATATCTTATCGTTTTTATGATTTTGATATTTTTTTTTTCAAAATCGAATTGTTTTTTTGTTGATTTTACGTCAAAATGGATACGGCATTCAATGCAACTGGTCTTATTTGGTAAATTATAATCTATTACACCGCACTTATTCGACGCTTAAACTGGAAGTCCAGATATATATATATATATTTTTATTCAACTGAATAACATCAAAAACAAAGGTTACTAGTTATTTGACATATTACATTATAAATAGGTATATATTATTATATCATATACTAATGAAAAAAGTGATTATCAGTAAAATTGTTCCAACGAGCGCTGCAGCGATCAATAACAATATACCAATTCATACCAATTCATGATAATTACTATTAAGTAAAGACTCGCAAAACATTATTGACGCCAAATATAGAATTAAAACAAATGTATTTTAATTTTACGACCGATCAATAAGACGCCGTTCGATAATTTTCAATTTTATAAAACGATTTAAAAAAATAAAATATTTTTACAACTAAAATACCACATGTATGCCATATTATGATATTACAATTGGTTAGGTTACCCTTTTAGATACCTATATATACATTTTTATAGTATTTTAGTATTAAACCACGTTGTGGACTTGACACGGATAATTTCGTGTCGTTTTTGAACGATCGATCTTAAATTGTGTTCAAGGTTTTACGTTTTTTTTTTTTAAATAATAATTCACATAGGTTTTGATATATATTAGGTATACAGTGCATTGTTACATTACGTGAAATATCACATTTACACCTCTGAGTATATTATAATCATCGATAATAGTGTCAGATAGAATCGACTTGATATGCAACACATTTAAGTTATTAAAATAAAATTGAAATAAAAAAAAACATGATAAACGAATAAGTTGGTTTTGACAAAGTTTAAATTTAGTTTGTTTATCTCGTTCATCTTTTTTGTTTTTATTTTTTTGTTGTTTCCAAAACAAAATGTAACTTTTTCAATTTGAAGTTTAGTTTACTGTTTTATTCTTTAAACAGGTCCGTTAATACAAACAAAAATCTGCGCATTAATTATATTCTTTTCGTGACACCATGCAATGAGCGTTATTATTATTATTATTATAAATAATCAACGACCCGAGAATAATGTGTCTAACCTCGGAAAGAGTATTAACGAGAGTGCGTCCGATGGGATTATAATGTTTGCGTTATTATTTCTATATCTTGTTTAAATATTTTTAATCGATGAAAAAACATTACAATCGAAATCATTTTTGGTTGTTCAATGCAATAGCACTCCATACAATATTTCTCGAATGATCATCACCGCGGTAGGAGTGTTCATTGCTCAATATAAATAGAACAAGGTATATCAATTCAATCTAATAAGTGATAGATGGAAAATCAAAGCTAAGTACAGAGAGACTACACATTCCAAATAAACTTCAAACAAGAAAATATGAATACTCGCAGACCATAAACTTAGACCAAGATTATATTATATAATTATTATTTTCGAATCAAATATACATAGGACACGTATAAATGACGGTTAGACATAGATAAAGTCGTGAAGTGGTTGCGAAATACTGTCAAATGCAATTTGATTAATCAATATTTTAACAGGTGCTTTTTAATTAAAACACTGAATTGATAAGGATATTTGAACCGGGTCTATCAATTCTCATGCAACTGGTGATTTATAAATGAAATTTGCGATTGAACGACGTTAATTTTGATTATTGATGTTTATCTCGTTAAATTAAAATCAGTAAAAATATATGGACTATAATATATCCAAGAACATTGTTAGCCACGTCATCTGTTGTAAACGAGACAAATGTTCGACATATTAGATTATTAATATTACGATGATAAACAAATATCATAACAATATACCACACGTTTAAATTCTACAATCGTGACATAGTGTTGTGAACTGGACAGTATTTTTTAATTTTTTAGGGGGGGGGGGGGAGAATGGTAGTGATCATCGAAGTTTTTGTGGAAGTTTTATTGATTTTCTTTTACGCCGCTGCCTTAATGTTTTTTTTGCAAATGATATATTATTATTTTGGCGATCAGAAGTGGATTAAGCTGAATAATGAACTCGAGCGCATTCATTTATTCTCATTCCTCAAAAAAAATGTATATTGTTACAAAACTCAGTATAATACTCACAAAATAAGCACCGTGATGGGTTACTTGGTAAAAAAAAAAAAATGCTTACAGCATGATAAAAAAAGGATAGACATTAATTTTTATTAAACATTTTTTACAACATTTTGCTATTTGAATAAAAATATAAACCTACTTATTACATAATTGTCACTTAAGTACCTACTAAAATAAAAGCAAAATTAATAAATAATATAGGTAAAATAAAGTAGATACGACGTGTAGATGAATAAGAATTATGACTCTAATATTTTTAAGCGTTTTAACAAAAAAAGTAATGATTAATTTTTCATCATTCAACTATTTAATAGAAGTAATAATTGATCTGAAGTCTTATACATTTTTTCATAATGGCGCATAAGGTAATCGAATTTTGTTACACAAAACAAGAACATTAAATTAAATTAAAATTGTTTTCTTATTATTACTATATATAATATGGAACGCGTACACACACGGTTATCCGATTCTTGGCCATGATGATAACGGAATGTATTTCTTTTCATACGTTATCGTACTAATAATATATCTAACATTATTATTACATTGTTATACCGTGAACAAACGTGATATTGTGATTATGACAACAACAGCAACAACAACAGCAGCAGCAACAACAACAACAACAATAATAATATCGAATAATGCGAGGCCTCCGTCGAGCAGGGTCACGACCCACCGCCGCTGCTATGAATAACAAGTGCATTGGTGGTGTGGCTGAGACGAGGGTATTGTACCGTATAGCATTTTACTACATATAGGTACGTGGGACGCACTGTCGGCCGTACTTACACGACTGTCCAGTGATGATTAATTGCGGGTTATTCAGAATTTATCGTAGTTCTCCGGTGCCGCCGCTGCCGAGCTCGAGCCCTGATGCGACAGATGGAATATCATATTATCATACATTTTTTTCCTGGTCTCGTAAATTAACATTCTCGTTTTAATAGTCACGTGAGTGCCTACCCATATACACTAGAGCGTTCTAAAGTCTTTTGCGTCCACGGGTGGGATAAGCGAGGGCCGGTCAACACGACCATTGTTGGTCCGAAACCAAAGACAGTGCACTGCTGCTATTGCTAACTCAGGTTAAATATGTGAATGTGTTGTGTGTTTATGGTGGGGGTTGGTGGGTAATAGTGACTGGGAGGAAGTTACTTTTGGTTGTGATTTACAACCGACTGACTACGACCACCTAGTGCCTATACCACCCCGACGTCCTGCTCGTGGATATCCTCAGAGACTCACCCACGTTTGGCAGGTATCCCTTTGCACATATATCGTTTGCAGGCCACGAGTATATTTAGACACCAGAGATGGTCGTATAACTACCTACGTAATAATATAGTAAGCGTTTTTCGTCCGATCTTCAGATCCATCTTGGTTGTTAAGAACGACATTGTTTTATTGTTAAGTAGGTGCCGATTAATATAATAATATCGTACTGTTTTATAATTTATTGTTGTAATTCACCAAGTACACTCATCTCCTTTTTTTCTTCCAACTATGCTGTAGTTATTCAAAATCTCGTTATTGGAAATTTTTAACGTAGTTAGGTAGGTACTCAAAGAATATATATCAGAAAATGGAATTCTTGAAATTATTTGCGCTGCTCAACTGTGGATAGATGCAAACATCTGTTTTTCAAACGAGATTCCCCTTTTCTACTATTGTACATTATTCAGTGAAAACTTTATATAAACATTCATCAGAATCAAAATACATTCAGGCAGGTTTTGAGTTAGGTATTTATCTTTGTGCACAGTTGATAATAATATAGGTCAACGGTAATGGGTTTGCGAGATATGGGGGCTTTATGGTGATTTAAAAATTTTAGTGATCATTGATTAATATTAATCTAAGTGCCAACATAAACTATTTGTAAAATTATTAGTTCCAATACTAGGTAGGTATATTAATTTTTATTCTAACATATTTGTTAATTTATATTGGTGTTATAGATAATCCACCTATTAGTTTGACAATGTTTTTTTTACGATCTGAAACGGTAAAAATCGAATCATTAAAATTACAATTTATGACAAGTAGTAATAGGTATCGTTGATTCGATAACTATCATCACGTGTTGCGAAAAAAAAACATTTATTCATATTTTCTTGTTATTGGTGCCAGTTACATTTAACGAATAACCTAAAAATATTACCTACCTGAAAAAAATAATGAAATCCACACATTTAACATTCAAGAATTATTATTATAATTTGAACCAAAAAGGAGAATTTTAATTTTAAATATAAAATAAAATATATTTAAAAAATCTTTTATAGTTATACACTTAGAAACTTTTTTTATATACTGTAAACTTTAAAAACATAAAAATTAATTATTAGATTTTATTTTACTTTTTAATTAAAACTAAAATAACTGCCTTATTTTATTTCATACTATATTTGATTAAGGTAGGCTAAAAACCTGTGTTGTCGAAGTCTTTAATAAACTAGGTATAAAAAAAAATTGTATTTCATATATATTATTATATATTTTATTTTTTTGAAAATAAAAGCGTTACTTATAATTAGTTAGTGTAGTTACCAAGAAGTGTTTATGAAACATGTTTGTGGGTGTAATCCATGTAGCTGAAATTAAAACGGAATATTTAGAAAATGTATTTGTCAAACATCTAATTAAAAAATATTATTTTTCATTGTTTACGATCTCTATCACGACCACCTCCGAAGAGGAACATTTTATTATGTTTATCACGCACACGATACAAATGAATCAAGTACAATCCTTACATTTATCATTTGAAGAGCACGTATCAGACCAAAAATCAAATTTGTAAAAAGAAGAAAAACAATTTATGTCTCCTCTTCTGCTCACATATTATACTTCGTTTAGGATACAATAAATCACATGGGATACAGTTTAATAAGCCCATCTGCAGACACCGCATAAATGACTGAGCGATATATTACCACGTTTATTAACTACAAGATATTTTTGTGATTTTATTTTTTTTTTAATCGCCGTTTTCTTTTCCGTGTATAAAGTTTAAGTTACGATGCAATTTCCTTTACCGATATTGTTTCCTTTAACTGCATATTTAAATTATATACCCATTATAATGTATAATATTGTTATTCCAGTACATATAGTTACCTTATACAGATTAAAATAAAAATAATAATATAGTTTAGGTACTGAATAATCGGGGAGCCCGGGAGGTTACCTATGTGATACTATAATGTATGTATATACTTGAAGTTTATCGGTTATTTGTATGCAATATTCATGGAAACCAGAAACTTGAAAACATCATAATGTAAACTTCTTACCTAACTTGTTTAAGGCTTAAAAGTGTTACATTTTTTTTAACGCTCCTACAGTTGTTCTTACATGAGTAACCATGAAGATGATGGCTTTTGAAATTTTTCCATCCACGAGAATAGAAAATATAAGGTCAGAGATAGAGTTTTTTGGCAGTTAAAAATCCGATAGTACTTTATAGGTATGGTTAAAAGTATTTAGTGTATCATATTATTTTCAGTAACTATTTATGTCAAAAACTACAATTACACTGTGTAAAAAACTTTTGAAACAAATTTTGTAGATTACATTCCTGTGAGTTCCACATATTTTTTTTTTTTATTAATAATCGCAATAATATTGATAAAATGTGCATTTGTTTCAAATTCAAATTCAAAAATATAAAAACCATCCAGAATACGACTAATAGCCACTATTAATACCGTTTCACATTCTTATATATATATATATATATATTATATATATATATATATATACAATTCATTAGTCTTATAATATTTTATATACTCATAAAATATTATGCGTCCAAAGAAAAAGTTTTTATTTTTTGAATGCAGTTTAATGTGTTGATGTTGTCGCGTATGACGGTGGGTGGTTAACGCGTCATATCATCAGCTGTTATGATCCTCATTTGCACGAAAATATTATTAAGCTACATTGGCGTCATTGATATAAAGATGATAAAAAAAAAAAAAAATGCCAATTCTCCAGCCAGCCAGCTGACGGACGGGTTCAATGCGACCCTGGGTGAGAGAGCATAATAATATTGTATAAAATGATATCATAACGACTCGCATAATATATTATGTGCACGCTTATTTTCTTTATATCCGAGTTTTCCCTTTTAGCCCGCAACGTCTAAAACCTTGTCCCTTTTACGGTGAATTTGCATATACTATATTAACGAACCGAGAGACGATGAGTCGCTCTAATTTTCACACGCTGGGGAAAAAAGTTCGTATGCGTATCGTGTAATGAAATAAAAAAACGAACCTTCCTCCTCCCTCGGATGGGGTTTGGTTTTTTATTCATCTGGGAGAGCGCGTGCTCGTCATCCTGTCTGAATTACCCTTTATACGTAATGACACTTTAAATCATCTGGAAAAAATAACGGTGCCGTATTATATACTAATCGCTCGTATATAAAACACACACACGCGCGCGCGCACCCATCCACCCACATCCACACACGCTTGTACGCACTCACATATATAACTCCTTGAACGGGAATCCTTTGTTGGGTGTGTGTGTATGGGGGTGGGAGTGGGGGGGAAGTCGGTTGCGGGATAATGGATATGCAACGCAGCGGCCGCTTGCTTGTGGGAGCGGCGGTGGATCTTAAGAAGAAAAGCTTTTGCCTCGGCTGAGTACGACGACGACGAAGACGATATAATATCGAAAGGCAATTTGTCTTTAAGATTATATATATATATATATATGGATAGATAGATAGATAGATACGCTCTGCACGTTATAATAATATATCATTGTATGTATATGTACATTTTTTTTTTTCAATATAATTCCACTAACAGCCTATAAAATGATATTTATCTCGGGATCATATCATTATTATTATTATTATTATTACATATTATTACTATTAAATTCAAAATGGGACGGTGACGGTTCGTGTGCGCAGTTTTCATCGGGGTGGCCCAACATTGTAACGCGTATAGTAATCGTTTATTCTCGGGCCACGGTTCTTACCGTATAATATTGAAATATAACCATCCATTACGTCATAATGGCTATAGTTCGATCCTGCAGTGCCTATGTGGGGTTGACGCAGAGTTGGTGATTTGCAATCGGAAACCATATATATTAATACGACATAACATAATAATATTATGAAAACAAAATAAAGAGCAAAAAAAATTGTCATAGACCATATTTTTACTTCATTGTGCATGTATAATATACGGTTCCAACGACATGGACACTAATAAGATTGAGAGTGAATAGTTGCTATGAAATAACGCATGTAAATTTGGCGAGTTAGTGTATTCCACGAGAAAAAGGAACCCGAGAAAGTTTGTTTGATTATAAATGAATAAAAAATCCTCCCCCCCTCCTATGACGTTTCAATCAAAAAAACATAACATTGATTTCGCTATTCCGTAAAAAATGTCGTTTGACTGAGAAAAAAAAGCTGCTAGAAATAATTTAAAATTTAAAAATAAATGATTTATTTTTTCTTCAATTTAACCATCATAGGTATTGTTTTTTGTGAATACATTTTTAATCTTATTTTAATCTGCACTCTCGAGTTACTTTTCATTCAAAATGATAATGTTTATTTTGCATTTGTGTGTAATTTTTTTTTTTAAACATTAATTTTAGTTTGAACTATAAAATCAAAAAAAAAATCAGACATGTGATGGGATGCTTTAACGAATGGAAACATTGAAATTTATGTTTAAACAAACATTTAACCGACTCTGTAGATAGCTGAAATAATTCAGTGGAGATAGTGATTAAAATGTGTAAATAGTGATATTTTTACGAAGCTATGTCAAACATTACGATTGACTTGATCGACAGTGCATATACGATCCGTTTTACATACTCAATAATATTTATACTACATACTAATTTTAATGTGCTAACCCGATTCGTACACGTTCCATAACGCTTCATCAAAAATCAGCTATGAATGTCCATGGAAATTCCGGACCTATTTGCAATGTCAAACGATACAGTTACTAGTAGTAAATGATTGCAGCCATTAAGAATCCGGTGCATTGATATATTATTATGTTTATAATTACATAAAAATGTAAATAATGTAATATTATTCGCGTTTTAAAGTCTTGTCAATCCCGATTTGCAGAGCCACGGTTTTGTATATTAATTAGTGTATTTTTACCGTCAGAAAATTTAACTAAACAGTACATCTTAATATTGTGTCAAATGTCATATTATTTAAACGGTTTTAATATAACTGAACAAAGGGCTGTTATAAATATTTTGTGAATTTTGAAATTAATTTTTAAGCTAAAATGAAATGGAATACAAGTGAATAACGATTGAATAACAGTATAATAATATATTCAATCTAAAAATAATAACTAAAAAATTAGTGTTGGTTTTTTTTCACATAAAGGTGCAGATTTTTATATTTGCTTAAATTGTTGATCAATTGAGAAAAAAAAAATGAAAAACAAAAAACGATCGAATGAGAAAAATTAAATATTTCTCGCGGCATACATCACAAGTGTTTTATAAAACAGTGTTGAGTTATTATGATAAAAACTTTTGTGTTGGGAGTTTAAACAAAATTTAACGATTCATGAATACCGAAGTGGCGTGGTTTTTATTCGTAGAAAATTCATTAAACTATTTTAATTCGATCAAAAGTTATGTTTCGTCACGTTTAACCTATACAATAAATATTTTTGAAATAGGTTGTCTCTATAGTATACCCGAATATGTATCATTATTTTTAACGAGTGATAGTTTGTTCACGAATCACAATATTGTTTATATCACGTTTTTCCTATAACTTTCAGACTTTGAATGCAATGTTAAAATATTTTAACTATTTCACATTAAACACATTAGGAACAGTAATTGAATTTGACAATCGCAGCATAATGTTTACAAAATAACTTTTTAGTAATAATATGTTGGTCTACAAATATTGTGTTAATTGTAACTTATGTTCTATTTGTAAAATTCATGAATTACTGTCATGTTAAATACCGAGATTTTGATTTTATCGAAAAAAAATTTGAAAAAAATATATTCATCTGTTTCAATCTTTCATCAGATAAAAAAATTAATTTTTTTCAGAGTTTTTTCAATCTCTGAGTTTAAACGTGAAATATATTTATAAAAACAAATATTTTTGCTTTAACGTTGTCAATATTCGTCTATACCAGTTTTCAATTTGATTCTTAATACTGAACATTTCAATAACATAATTAGATTTTATTATTCCATTCAACTTGTTCTGTCATTTAAATAATATATTTTTTTTTTTTTGTCAATATCACATAATAAAAAAACAGATTATCAAATCTCTATTCAATTCCATCGAAAATAACTGAAAAATATCTATGTAAAACTCACACATGTGCAAAATATTATAAATTTGTTTTTAAAAATTTCAGAATTTGTCAACGAAAAAACTCATAAAACTAGGTTTAAATTTAATATACAATTGTTAAAGTTTATACTTGGGTTGTCAATGTTATAAATTAATTTTTATTAATTGAAATAGTAAAAAGACATTTTTATTTGATGTTTTTTTTTTTTTTTTTGTATATATAATATTGTACTAAACATTCAAGAACTCACCAGTCAGAGAGAACATCTGATTAGTGACCAATAAACGATGTCACGTTCTGAATGTGAGATACAGAAACAAAACATATAGATTATTGGTTTGAAAAATATAAATATATTTATAATATCTAGATATTAATGAAAATAATCAGAGATAAGTATTTGGGTGGTTAGTTAAAAACTATATATATATATATATTAGTTATATATATTAATTAATAGCTATATAAGTAATAAAATATAAGTTAAACTTGATGGTGATCTAAACAGTGAGTAATAAAGGTACATTCAATACCTACCTAATAATATAAAGTGTAATGTCGTGGGAGAGGTTTTTACTTTGCATTTTTCACTATTTTTATGTTCATAAATCTGGCTACCAATCTCATCATATTGAAGGTGGTATTAATATAATAAATGTATTTACATTTTTAATACATGGATTAAATAAGACTACTGATCTTGTAATAGTAATAACAACTATAATAAAAATAATAATAGTAAAAATGAAAATAAATGTTGAATACGTATTCGACATACCAATCAGGTTAAGTTTTAAATAAATATATAGGAATATAATCAAAATTAGTGAGCGTTCACAATGTTATATTTTTACCGTTTTGATGATGATGAAAATAAATAAATATATTATTTTATGGAATAGTATTACATTTTTTTTTAAATTATTGATGATGACGTAAACACTTATATTAACGATTTCTCTGGTCTTCTCCTTATAGGAATGTCGTCACCCAAGTTAATGAAATTTGTCATAATATTCAAAGCGTCGAGTCTATTTACAATTTTAATTTATAAAAGCTGGGCGTTATCAATGGATAACTTCCCAATCTTAATATTTGCCGTCATTTTATATTCTCTTCTTTTTTATCAAATCTAATTATTGTACAAAAATTTGTATAGATTGTAGATGTATTTTAAATAATAAAAAAAAAAGTTATAAAATGTCTTCTAGTAAAATTTGAACGTACAAAGTGGGCCTCCGAGATATAACATTTTCCAATATTTACCATTCGTAAATTCTGTGTACCATCTCAGTATATAATTATCTAAATGTTACAACCATTGAAACTCAAAAGTCGAGTATATTATATACCTTACGATCAATGACACTCTTGGAAATACATTTAACTCAACTCGTTTAAAAGTTTATTATACATTTCAACAGGAAAGATGAATTGATATTGTTCAACAATTTTACGGAAATATTTAAGTGTGCGTCGAAATAACATTATATTGTAAACATTTTAAATAAGCACGATAATATAATTTTACTATCGTTCTTCGATAACTCATTTTGTATATTTTTATGGTAAAGAAGGTCAGTATGACACAAATATTTTTTTTCGTATGTAAAAAGGATACTTCTATTATGTGTTTAATAGGTCAATAGTTTTGATATTTTTTCGTTTATATATTTATTATTCCAATGACCGCTTAAATTTTTGACTTTATAATCGTACGAAATTCATATGATATAATATTTGTATCGATAGAATATCGTTGGTCGTTGTAAAAATGTATTCATATAGATATCTTCCGTTTTGGTAAAATTAAAAAAAAAAATACATTTTTTTTTCATTCATTCATCGCTGGTATATATTATTGACAGTCATTGAATCCCTATACTCACGTGATGTATAAAGCGTTACCACTTACCGTTTTGGTAAGTAAACACCCTCTGTGAATAATACTAAAATATGAAATATATCAAATTGTTATACAACGTATATTATATACTGCGTAGCGTACTGATGCTTAATTTATCGTCTTTAAACGAATGTTATCAAATGTTCTTAACGTTCGTTTAAAAAAATAGTTCTAACTTGCAGTTATGTATATTATGTTATAAAAATGTTATGAAAACATAGAAAATGATGCAACGACCGGCTTCATAAGTTCTCATTAATAACAAAATGTGCTACAACCTACATTTAACGTAAAGCATAATAATCAAACCGAGTGCGTTGCATTTTTTTAATTCTCGTGTGTGAAGAAATATTAGAAATAGATAAAAAAAAAATTATATTATTGTTCCGTTGGACTTGATTTTGGTTTTATTATTTTTATTTCTATATATATATAATATATATAAATATATATATAATATATATAAATATATATATAATATATATAAATATATATATATATTATATATATATATAAAATATATAAAATATATATATACAATTCTCGTCACAAGTGAGTGAAAGCTTAAGATAACTTATTGGAAACCGAACTTGATTTTTATATAACAACGGTCTATTACCTTGGGATTTAGAAAGACAACACGTCATTCCTTTAACCTGAGCGAATTACGTAAAAGGCAATATCTTCAAAACCTGCAAATGCTTAAGAAACGAGACAAAATTTCTGCCAATATTGGAATCGTTTTCCCAATTTTTTCTATTCCATCAGCAGGGAAAAACCTTTTATAAATTGTGTGTTCGAAAATAATACAGTTTCGATAAAATAATTAATTTGGGATGATACTTTAGGGGCGTACCTAATATATAGGCAGAAAGAGATTCGACGCGGAGTGCCTGCAATAATAAGTGCTGGGATTGTGTGTCTAAGGCTTACATGTTCTTCGATGATATTAATTTTCTGGTTGTTCTATTGTTGTCTTTTCTCAGCAAATATATTTTTTTACTTACCACAGTATTTTTTTTCCGTTAACTGAAGTGAAGGGTGTTAAAATCTATTTATAAGAACAAACTGGTTATTTCGCCAATAGTAAACAAATCTTCGATTTCGTTTTAATATTTTATTGTAATAATAAAAATAATAATAATAGTAGAATAGTAATAAACACATTTGACTTAACGAAAAACTTTTGAACTTTATAATGTACAATAAATTAACGTGTACGTGTATAGACTAATTATTAGTGAATATTAGTCTTTTCTACAAAATATTTGTTTAACTAAAATGTTACATTGTTAAAAATATTATATTATCATCATTCATCATAGTCATCATAGTATACGCAAATTTATATTAACGATTAATGGTTTATAAAACAAAATCTAAACATCTTTTATTTTTATCAAAGTGGTCTAACGAATTATGGTTGTAAACTTGTTTATTCTATGAGTATTATTTGTATTTTTTTTATTGGGGTTGAGGCATCGACGGTCATTAGCCTGTGGAACTGTTTGGGAGAGAATTGCTGGTTGGAACACGTGGGTGTTTGGCAGAATTTCGAATGGGCAACCGTGGCACGTTGTAACCGTGGCACGTTGCAACCGACGCCTTAATTCATCCAGCCACTACACTCCCTCTACGAGTATTATATAATATAACACTGTATTATTATTACTCTGAGATTATATTCTATACAAGTTCTATGAATCTATGACCGTGAATGCGTCTTTATGATAACAAGATATGAAGTTTGATAAAATATTATAATTTTATGTAAAAAAAAAAAGTCAAGTACTTTAACATAAATAATAGTAAAATTCAACAATATTTACTTTGTAAGTCGGTCCACCTTATTGGTAAAATTTTTTTATATTTATATCAGTTTCTATACTACGTTGTATGCACTAAAAATCAAAATAATAAATATTACAAATGGTAAGGAGGTATTTCTCGAGTCAGTCATCCAAGAATAATATCAGCAATTTTGCTCGAGTCTGACCGACCACCGTCGAATCGTTGAAACTCGTTAACTCATAATACTCGTTCTGAGACGAAAATAAAAATAAATATAATAATAATCAATACAATAATCGACAAATCGTTCTATTCATTGTCAATGACGACAAAGAAGACGACGGCCGTTCGATATGCACGATTGCTATTTGATTTAAGGACGACCGAATTCAGTGCGCGTCGATTGGTGGTTGCAAGGATTGGGTTCGGGGTTGATGTTGGAGGTTGGTGTGTTATGCGTGAACGAGAGAATAGCGAAATACGACAAATGCATTTTTCCACGTCGGATGAGAAATTTTCGGGCGAGGCGTTTGGTGTATATTGTTGACACATATTGGAATGCAAATGGAGGACAATTCCGATTCGTCACGAAAGCAGTCATTCCGAACCGATTTCGACATTTCCTCTTCTCGTCGTATAAAATACAAGAATATATATATATATATATACATATATTATATATATACACGTTTATTTATAGGCATCACAATACATATGTATAGTTTGATGTGCGTACGTTTAGTGTGTATCCCGTCCGACCGACAGGGAATAATATCGTCGTTGTCGTCGGCCGTCACCGAATGTATGTATCGCGCACTCGAGGCCATTCGTTTTATGTACGTATACCCAGTATACATATGTAAGATGTTAAGTTATTATGGTTTCCTCTTTCCTATCTGTGTGACCGTTAACCGGGTATCAATATTGAAAATTCGTATTTACGTCGTACATGGGGCATTGGGTTTGAGTGGCAATTAGATTTGATCGCATGATTTTTATCTGGTGTTGCTCGCAAAAAATCCGAGTGGTCTCCTATCCAATGCCGAACAATGCTTACTGATTGATGCTTGACCACAAAACACAGTATTGAAAGAAGCCGACCCCTAGGCTTCAATATTATAGTTCAATATTCCCCAAAAGTATAAATATTTTCATCTACTAGCGCAGGAAAAACATTCATAATATTATAGAGACAATTATTTTGTGATTTAAAATTTAAATAATTTACACAAATTAAGATTTTGACTATGAGTGTATTAATGTTTTAAACGACTTAAATAACTTTATGCCTACATTTTATATTTATATAATTTATTGTTGAGCATGAAAAAAGTACTGTTTTATTTTAATTCTTATCAATAATTTCTGGACAATTATATTGATACTTATGACTAATTTAATGCTTCTAACCAGAATAAAAACCACAAAGGTGTGATCCAATTAATGTCGTTAATATTATAGTTCTACAATCAGTGACTATATTGCTTATATATCACGATAAAATTCCAAGTTAACGCAATTACTGGGACAAAACTTAAATTAATTTAAAAATAAAATTATCAACAACTTAATTAAACAGTTCATTAACAACATTACGCAAATTCATTTGAATGCAGTAAAGTAGTACTTGTACAAGTACAATTGTTGTATTATAAAACACATCTTCGTTCTATTGTTAGGAATAAAAAAAAAGTTATTTCATTATTTAGTTATTTAAACGTTGGAACTTGGAACCTAATATTGATTGACAACGTTGGTAAATATATTTTATTAACGAGTTCACTGTCTAACAAAAAGAAAAAACAAACAATAACCAAACTTTTAAAATCATTTTTTAAACAATGGAGTTAATTAAAATACATTATTTTTAAAAACATCGAAATAACCATAGAAAATGTGTTAATTAAAATATATAGATACGACATTTTAACGTTAAATTCGGAAAACATGTGTGGACATTATAACTTAAACGAAAAATAGGAATATTGTTATACAATAATGCCATGGCTCATGAAGTGAGAACCACAATTTTCAATAATTACTTTTAATTATAAAATATCAGCAAACTGTTAAATTTCTAAAAGCCACGATTGTTGACAAAATATAATATTTAAAAAATCATAGTCACCTACGCGTAAGTAATAACAATTAGTTGATAGGATAAATAATAATTTAAATAAACTATTTTTGTATTCACATCCGAGATAATGGTTATTTATTTATTTAGTTTTATTCCTCCGTGTATGACTTTATTGCTCTATAAACACGATGAAATACATAACCTTACTTTTAGTATGATGATAATATTTTAACCGAGCTTGATAGTGAAAATTGGCGTGATTAGATCTGGGCAATTATTAAAATATGACGTATATTATACTTTAATATAATTAGCCTTTGCTCGCGTTTGAACTTCCAACATGAACATTGAACGTGGCCGAATTAATGTAATTGATTCAATTATGAGCAAAATACGTACTACAGGCTCCCACATGACTATAATATAATATTATTGTTACTGATATTATCATAACTCTTGCAGTTTCAAAAGCGTACACCCAAACTACGGTCCAAAACAATATTTCACCACGTTAAACTTTTTTGTCCGAAATTGATATAATATTATAATATTGGCTATGATCTATACCTACTCAACCGGTACTATGGTGGAAACAAAAAGCGTCAAGCTCAAACGGGCTGTAGTTGTTTTACGGCAAATCAATTTTTACGCTCAAACGGACAACGGCACACGATTTCCGTGGATCCCGTTAAGTATGAGGAAACCATATTATTATTCCGATTTTTGAGGAAGGACGCCTTAAAATAATAACAAGACTGTACGTTGTTATAGGCCCGTGTCTAATACGAAGTCGTTTACATCATACTGTTTGTAATATATTTTTTACAAAAATTATATAAAATCTGTTTCTTCATAGAGCGTCTTCGGCGTCATAAGCGATCTGGGAGAGTATTTTCAAGTATTTTGATTTCAAACTTTGTGCCTTGAAAGCTGTGAATTTTTTATAATTATTATTATAAGAGTACCTAACCTAATATTATGTCAGGGGGAGCAATCAGAAACTTGTTATCCTTCACTGTCTACTAAATCGAACATCTGGTATTAAGTAATATTTATTGAAATAATTATTATTAATAAACTAATTAAAAAAAAAAAATTTTAAATCATTTACCATAAGAAAAAAATCTTCAATGTCCATTTAAATATCCATTTAATTCGACATTTTAAACTGAATTTCCTTAAAAGGAAAGAGTTATAAATCTAAAAAAATTTAAAATATTTTAATCTATTAAATTCATTTTGATTTATGCTTAAGAAATGTTATTTATTAAATATATTATATGGTTTTTTTTTCTATGATAAAATAAAAATAAAATACATATCTATTTTGTCAAAAACTTTTATAGCATAAAATACATCCACTACGGTATTTTATCGATGTTCTAATTGTATTACTTTTAATATTTAAACTGGATCATTGGTATTATCTATCAAAAACTAAACTCAAAGGTTCAAAATTTTAGCGTCTGTTCACTCTAACTTATGTCCTCAGTCACACTTTCACAAAATCACATTTATATCTAAACACATTAACTTGGTAGTTGTAACGGAGTACGACATAAAACGGTCCTTTTCAGGACCACTAACAACTAAAAACCACATGCATTACATATTAAACGCAGTTCCAAACGGCAGGTTTTACATAGTAAAGTTTCAACGGTATGACGAGGAAAAACCGCACTGAGCTAGTAACAGCCACCAGGCAACGATACGATGATGACTCGTCATACCAACAATCTACAAACAATCAGCAACAACTTTACCGATCCAAATGGGTATATATACCAGTAGATTTCAGAAACTCTTCACTCTTCAACTTCATCTCTAATCGTCAACAAGTCATCAAGAACTTATTACACCGACGACTAGAGACCAGAAGAACAACCTACACCGACACTTCAACTTCATCTCTAATCGTCAACAAGTCATCAAGAACTTATTACACCGACGACTAGAGACCAGAAGAACAACCTACACCGACTCTTCAACTTCATCTCTAATCGTCAACAAGTCATCAAGAACTTATTACACCGACGACTAGAGACCAGAAGAACAACCTACACCGACTCTACAGCTCAAGTTCAGATCGCCGAGCAGACCAGCGTCGAGGCGAAGCGAACGCAGCGTGACCAGAATCAGCCGACCAATAATAGTCGGAGAACGAAGACCATCGAACCGGCAGCAACAAATTCGACGACGTTGAGTATCCGGGACGACAAGTGAAACCACCGGACCGAACGTCATACAACATTATATACGCGATTGCTGTCATCGATCCCGTTCTCTCCCTTACCGACCACTTGCTAAAGTACCGTCGACCCGAGCTCCTTTCCATCAAGTAGTAGCCGCTTGTACAAGCTACGCGCTACTGGTGGAGGACTCCTTCCCATATCTTATAACTCTATATAATATAATTATCTCACACCCATTATATGTGATAGGACCGAACGATAACATCATCGGTCGAACACGAGCTCTCACCGCGTCAGTCCGCTTGTGTAAGTCTGACTGACGCATCCGTGAATCTCACTCCTCCCAGATATTGTACAAATATTAAATAATATATTACTTGATTAAATAAAAGACCAGCCATTAAATCCTAAAACCAAGGTATATTTATTTCTACAAAGAACGGTTGGTACTTAAACTTACCACACCGTATCATAGTGTGTAGGTAATAATAAAATAATATCGTCTTTGTTGGTACTAACTATACCTATGCACAGTAATAGGTAAGTACATTGTCCTTTTCTGAGGAATAATTGTGTACCTACTTCATGGTTTCATAATTTACATTCACTGTGAAATTATAACTACATTGTATTTATCCATAGTAAATTAATGTTCTTATATAAATTGGATTTAAAATCGATAAGAATTGCTTTTCAATGTATCTGATGGCAATAAATTAACAAATTGGCAGGAAATACTAACTTCCGGTATAATAAAACGTTCCCTAGTATATGATCGTGATTACAATTTTATAGACACTCATTGTATTTTCCGTCATTAAAACGTACGTGTAATTCTTGCGCTATTATATATTTTCTTTCCTTTATCATATAGGTGGATAATATCTTAAAATTCTACTTAGAGTGAAAGTTAAACAAGTACCTCCAAGAAAATAGTCTGAATTAAATTATTATTGTTTCTGAGATATCAGGAAACATGAAAAAAACCTACGATACAAGATCGAAAACGGTTTATTCAGTCCAAACGTTGACGCAATCGGTAATAAAACGACGATATCGACAGTAAAATGTTTTATCTATTGGGCATCAATTTTGGGCGAGCTAAATTGTCAATTTACGATTATTATTTTTTTCACGACCTTTTTCCACTCTCCATTCAATGTATATAGTGTATAGCTGTGACCGAAAATGTGGAAAACTAGTCTATGAAACACGCGCACAACACATACAGGTCGTCATCGTTCATAATATTATGTATGCTGAATTTTATCTACATAATAAATACCTGTAATAAAGCTTACCATCGTGTGATAGTGAGGTGAAACAACAACTATTGTTTATTCGAAAAACAAAATCCAAATTTTCCAAAAAGGCTTCACAGAATCTAATATTGTAGCTCTCACTCACTCGTTCTTAGTAATTTGGAGACCATTTAGCAATTTTAAATGTTCGATGTATTTATAATATATTCTATTGTATTATAAATATGTATTGTGAGACTCCTGCTTTGATGATATAGTTATGTCTTATGATAATACAAAGCGTCTATTAGCTGATAAGATTAGTCGAGCCTATAATCTATAGTATATTCCTTAGAACATAATATACTATTCTGTTTAGAATAAAAATATACAAACCAAACGCCCATTAGGTCCATTTTTGTTCTGGCTGGGTAGTGGCCTTTTATTACTTTAGCACAAAAAAATGGTTTTTTTTTTAAAAATTGTTTACGTTTTATGTAATAATGTTTGTATTTCAATAAGAAAAATGAATATAACACGGCGTATTGAATAGGCAATTTAGATACATCTATGTTTATAATAATTATTGACTATAACGGCAGCATTAAAACATTTAAATTAATTCTAAGATTTAATAAACTTACTCTTAATAATTAAGATTATTGATGGTTAGTTTGAAGTCTGTTTGTTTTCAAAAAAACTTCAATAACTTCGACATCATTATTTTGTTGATTTCCCTTGTCCATATGAATAACTATCCGTATAATCATAATTCTCGAATATCGGTCAGGCAAACTATATTTTAGAAAACTATACTCATACTTCATCTTTACTTAAGTCACACTGAATATTATGTTGCAATATTTTTAATATGTATAATTAGTTTTAACTATAGAACCTTGTACAATAAGATATACGATTTTCCTCAAAATATTCAGTGAAATTCAAATAGACTAGTCACTGTAAAGTGTAAATTTTTAATGCACATGATATTTGTTATTTAATGATACTTTCATAAGTGTCACGTATAGTCAACAATATTTTTAAAATATCAAAACGTGCTACATGGGAAGACAAAAATAAAAGAAGTATTTGAATTATTTAAAAATAAAACCTATTCCTGATCTATAGTAAGGCATTAAAATAAAAGTAATGTCGGCGAATGCGTAATAACTCGGTGAAACTTCGGTGTTATGGGTGGATCTGAATAAAAAAGAGGAAAAAATAAAACAGCTATGGTGAAATACTACAATGAGAGTAACATTTTTGGTCTACCACAGTGGATGGGCTCAATTGGAAAAAGTCGGTATATTAATCAAATGAAAACGACGACTACAAAGACGAAGATCGGGTGTGTGGACCACTACTGGCGTCTTGAAGCTGATGTCGGCACTTTGGGGCGTAAGAATAACGGTTGCCCGTCAAAACGTTGAGCGATCGTCCACCCTTTCTGACCGTTGCATCCCTGGCGGCATCAGCTATTTAGACTGCGTTATTTGCAGGATATGGTGAAAAAAAGAAGGATGAGAAAAAAATTATACATCGTTTTTGTTTATTAAAACGATTTGTATTTGTACAACTTTTTTCTCGTTTTTCATTCTAACTCTTCCTCGTCGTCCTCTTAAACCAAACTGACTGGCCAAAAATGTCCGATAAGCAGTATGATACCCGCGGGAAGTCACATTAATTGGCACATTGTCCGACCACTGTGATAATTAGTTGTATGCTGCAAAGATAGTATAGTAAACGTCCTATTGGGATCCAGTTAGAAACAAAAACTAAATGATTTTTGGTCTTTTTCCAAAAACATTTGATTAATCTTACAATCATCCGAAAACATTTCGTATTTCACATATGAAATTGGAATTCAACATATTAATGTGTGTGCTTTATTTAGTCATTGGGGGACGAGGTGGCCGAGTGGTCTAACGCGTCGGCTGTGGCTCAGCCGGACCGGGTTCGATCCTCGACCATCGGGCGGCATTTTTCTCCGGGCAAGTCATGGTGTCCGGAGAACAAGTGCCGCCCTCCCCCACTCCGGGGCATGGCAGAAACCTACGGGTGCCCCAATAGAAATTCTGTCAAACAGGCGTCTGGACTAGGCCTTCGGGCATAGTGCCATACAAAAAAAAAAAATAAAAATTATTCATTACCGTATTTTGATTCTTCATAAACCTTTTGGACGAATAGAATATTATTATATGTGCCGTTTGATAATCGTTGATGTCTGGTTTTCTAGAAGATAGATCGAAATAGCCAAGTTTAAGGATAATATTTCGTTCGGACCACAAAAAATTGTTTCATTTAAATATATTAGTATACCTTCTACCATTTTCCATCGTTTACAATTTACAATTTGTAGAACGGTTGACTAGATGATTTTTTTTATGAATCGAGTATGAAGGTTTCGATTATTGATGACCACCACAATGTCATAAATCGAATAATGTATACTGTATTACAGTACGATACTGTATACTCATCAAACTGATAAGACGTAGTTCTTTATATTCCATCGTGACTAGTGTTTACCGACTGACTTTCTACGATGTTAGTGTTTTTTATCAACATTTTTTTTGTCAAAAGAAATGCCACATCTCTATAAGTTAAAGCGTCGTATTTAAACATTTTCCGGTCAATTAATTAATGAAATATAAATGATAACTTATCTTTTTCCGTATTTGTGGTGCAAAAATACATTATGTAGTAGTGGTATAAACCAAAGTGTGAATTATGCGTATTTTATATACACAAACTTATTATCTTTTTCACTTATCGTGTTAATCATTTACCATCGGACGAGTTGTAACCACATAATAACATATTAAATTTCTAATTTTATGATCTGACAGATGTTATAAGCCTATCGATAGGGTACATACATATTATTATATGATTGCAATAAAAATATTCTGATAATATGTAAGTTTTCATCGGTCAAAATAGACTGACTAGAAGTAAAATTCAGACAATGTAGGTACCTACTCGTCGATAATGATAAAAATAATAAAAACGCATAAGTACAACTACATGACTGTGCATTATTGTTGTTAAAACGGAAGTGTGTTTGGTGAGGAAGTTAACCACAAAAATCGTGTGTTACACTATTTTGTTTTCGCTGAACAGTGTTCGTGACGTCGAAAAACAAATGTAACGACTAATGGTCTATATAATATAAAATTTAAGTCATCGCAATATTACGCGTTTTATTTGCTACTTTGAAATAGAAAAAAAGTGTATACACTTAAATACATATATGTATAAACAAACTGCACCCTACAAACACAATGATTTTAAATTTTAATATTGCCATACATAACTGTAAACATGTATAGTTATTACTGTCACATGTAATAAAAAAGAAAAAAGAAATCTAAAATTAAATTTATGTATTTTAAGTAGGTAATAATTTAACTGTTTATTTATTTATATTTCCATTCGTATTATGTGTTCGTATATTACAATGATATCTCTATTTAAAAATCAGTTAGTTACCTATAGTTAAAGATGAGCATATAATAATTTAAATTTAAAACACTTTTACAATGTTGAATGAGCAATTTATTTTTATTAACATATTCACATGTAGACCTGTAGTAGAACATTAATAATTTAGGTTTAAAAATATCATATTTTAGAAGAAGGAACAGACCTAAGTAAACAAGTCATACTTATCAGAATGTCTATAGGTAATAAAAATCTAATACTGCTTACTCGATTTTAGGAACATAAGAAAATATAATAACGTTTGAGCTGATTCTAAACACATTTGTGTGATGAACTGAAATTATTAAAATTATAATAATAATAATAATTGGTTTTTTTTTTTTTTCGTTTTCAGTGATAACCACTAACGTGGAAGCTGTGGCCGGAATGGTGGCATATTTACCGTGTAACATGACTCCACCGACTCCGAGTGATCGCGTCACGTTGGTCATCTGGTTCAAACTGGGAGAGACCAATCCGATATACAGGTAAATTTGTCATAATATTGGAACGCCGATTTAATCATCGTTCAATGTAAAGTATTTTAGACATTTGATACTATTCATTTTTCAAAAACATATAATATGTGCGGCTACATTACAATTAATTAGCACACAAATACAATGATTTTACTGATACTGTTACATGAGTTTTATCAAGTTAAATAAATAATGTTTGGCGTTCGATTAATTGATCAACAATTATATTTCGTTGACCTGATTAAAGAATAATATTCACTGACCAGTGCATTTATAAACAGTTAAAGAGTTTTATCGGATAATTCTAAACAATTTTACCAGGATTAAAATTTATTTATTAAAATTTAATTTTAAATGGTAAAATTACATTTATGAAGAAAAACATAATTCTATAAATATTTTTTAAACATTATAATATTATTTATGATCATTATTAGATGAGACTTTTAATAGAATAATCATCGTCGTTGAAATTCGTATTTGTACTCTATCCACTGTCATTTCACACAAAATCAAACGATTGATTCTATTATCAAGTATCAACGCATTAGAAACATAACATGATTGAAATATTTTAAACTAAGATGTGAGTAAAAATAAAACTTCACACCTATATTGGACTTAAAATAAATTTACTATTTTTTATAGCACATGCAAAAACAAAAAAAGTAATAACTTTGGTGTTTGTTGTATACAACTTCTATTGTCGTGCGCTTGTACGATATTAGTATTCGGCTCGCATACACATAGTTCTTAAACGCGAGTTTGCTCTCAGAATCAGATGGTTTTATCCAACTTGCGATAAAATAGAATCTTTTACCGAGTTTTGATCTCGGTGGACAATATATATTATTATGCATATTGCATAATATAATACATATGTGTGCTTTACACATAAACACTATACGAGTAGTATCATGTATAGATAATAAATGTTTCAGTTTTGTAAATAATTCTGTTGAGTACACTATATACGTGCATTTTCGGTTTTTTCTTTTTATTCTATGTGGTTTTATGTAAGCGACGGTGGACATCTTTTAACTGACCGTTTAGTTGCCAAATTTATTGCTTGTTTGTTTTTAACTTTTTATGACATGGCACACTCGTTTGACAAAAAACATTCGTTTTCTTTTGAAAGTATATATAAGTATACTATATATAATATATATATATACATGTATATATGTTATGTATTTGTGTGTGTTTGCTTATTGTATAGTAGCCGACGACGTTGTTTATTTGGCCGACTGCGAGAACTGTCATCTGCGTCCTTTCTCGGTATCGCAGCTGCGGCCGTCGGTCTGTCAACTTAGTGAGTCGAGACGTAAATATAATATGTGTTTTTTGTCATTCCGCTGGCACGCTAAAATGTTATTTCCACGTATCTAGAATACGTATTCGCAGCAAGTGCCCCGAACGATTATAACATTATAAAATAAATATAATAATAACATAGATAGGTAAGATGATAGTATCATTAATATTTCTGCACTTTATTGTGAGTATAATACTATTATGTGGGTAAATTTCAATTCGTCGTTGCCTCATATAATATACAATGTGTGAACCATATTTTCGTTAACAGTTTTCACGAACGGTGAAGAATGGTTTAAAAAATATTTAAACGTTACTCGTGCGAGTATAGGTACCCCTCTTTAAAAACTGCCAGTCTACAACAAGTTTGAACTCAAGTTCATTGTATTATTGTTGTTACTATATGTACAACAACGATACGTTGCATGGAGTACAATTAATCATATGATTTTATGTTCCACAAACCACTTTGATTAATCCTGGTAATATAATTATTATTAGACCATCATCTTGGTCAAATTTTTAGACGGCTCATTTAAACGAGTAGGTACACATGTTGGAACACGCACGCGTCCACCATTCGGTCTGCAGTACTATGGAATTACAAACGACGTTGTTTTCGCCAGCCGGAATCGCACGTTACGGCGCCGCAGCTGTCGGGAATTTGCAGACCGGAAACGGAATTATATTGTCGTACATAATAAACGGTGATAATAATATTATATGTACACTATATATAAATGCTATCTGAGTAGTCTGATTTATAATGTCGATGTATTAATGACACGTGGTGTATGCACCAGTTACGTTATTTGTAAGTATTTGTTTATGAAACGATGGAAGGGGATGTGGTAATAGTATTGTTCAGCGACTGCAGTAGTATTATACCACGCGTGGTTTGTAACACACGTACCGAAGAACAATTTCCGTTTTCATTGGTGGTTTAAGATCAGAATTTCGGAGGACAAACAAAATAATAATAAAAAATAGTGTCCTGTCTACTTCTACCCACGTCGCGTACGCAACCCTTTGGCCTCGTGGTTTTTTCGTACCGGAAGCCGAACAATACGATACGCGTTATAATATTTTCTACAGTAAATGTTCCAGAAAACAACATTTAATATATTATACATAATACATATATTTATTTCCTTGTGCATATAAGTATAAGAGACATAAGAGTGCATATTATATTATCATATTTAAAGAACGGAATGTATACCGAACGAACCGATTTATATGTATACAATATACATAAAACTAACCGTATAAGGTCAACGTCGGATTTATCCACCAGACCGACCTGAGCTCGGGATTTGTCTACGGCCTGTGGGCAGTGATATGAAATTCGCGTCACAAAAAAACAAAACAAACGATACAAATTTGCATCGTAAAAAATAAAATACAATAATAAGATACATCTTGAAAACATGACGTACAATAATTTCATACAAATCGCATTGCTCGTTTTCAATGTGTATAAAAATACATATAATATCTCGTTTTGCATAAACAATATTATTGTTATTATTATTTCTCTCCCTGTCTCTCTCTCTCAATAGAGCGCAGTATTTATCTATCGAAATTGATCATCACCGCTTTATTGCAGAAATCGGTCTCCTTCGGTGTAAAGACGGAATTCAACTCTCCAATCGAACCGATATTGTGTGATAACAATTGGACTCACAATAGTAATAAGTACGATAGTATGATAATCGAAATAATTCACTGTCGAATAATTAAATATAAATAAATTCCTATGCATATTTTCACTGAAATCTAAACAAAAAAACTGTTCTTGAGATTTGGGTGTTAATAAAGAATTTTCCTTCTAACATTTCTCACCAATCATTTTAATGAAAAATTATCGAATTTCCTTATTTTATAAAAATTCACACTTTTCTAGACCGATATTATCAGGTCTATTACAAACATAGGCATTCGAATGCAATGAAATATTTTTTTTGAAAAATTTTTCCTGTCATAAAAATTTAAAAAAAAGATCAATTAGAATGACGTCGCTACAGTGGTATATATTATACACATTCAGGAGTCTAATACGTATTATAGTCTAAAGCAGTTTTCTTTAATTTTTTAAACGTATTTTATGTAGTATCATGGTGGGATCTATAATTTATCAAAAATCAAATTAACAATGCATGTTCCTACCTATATGTGCATTGCTTTTTAAGCTTAATCTCATTCTATAAGTACACATCTCTATCTTTTTAACCTTAATGATATACATTTTAGATCGTAAAATATTGTAAGGTTATAATATTATAACAATAATAGTAAACTTGACACAATATGCGATAACAGCATACTAGTCCGTCACACAACAATATCGTGTTTAACATGTTTATCAAATATTCAATACTAAAACGAAGGCTATGATTTGTTTCCATACGTTCTATTTTACTGTAAATCTCCGAATAACAATAATAATAATTCACGGAATTTCTAATATATTTAAATTTCAAAACATTAAATTGTTATGCTTAAGATATAATGCAGTGTATCTAATGTTATAAATCTTTGTATATCTTGAGCCAAGATAATGGTGGATTATTATGGAGGACCATAAAACTCGCTGTTGTCCCTTTCAACTTAAACTTAAAGTACTTATGAATAAAATACTATTATCAACCAATAATGGAATATAAAATTAAAATTTGAATAGAATTAATAGCGGTAAGACGGATGAATGGACCTCGCATTTTATGTTCAAAAACACGTCAACAGAGAATAGACATCCATGTATTATAATATAGATCAAAAATTATACAATTTAAAGTGTTGACCATAAAATAATAATATAGACATAATTTAATGACATATAAAACTAAGCTACGTCTGTAAAAAATTATTTTATTTTATTTGCTTTTTAATTGTTATTTTTATTCTTGGTAAATTATCTTACAATATAATAAATGAATACAATGGTTTTCTTGTGCTAAATTATTGTGCATATCAATAAGTTTTAGAAATAAGATGATTTTGTTGGTGTTGTCTTTGATTGGACTTAGGGCTTCAATGAAGTTTTCGAACATTCCTAGGCTTTTCAATAATATAATTATTGATGTACTAAACAGATATTTTGTCTAAAATATTATTTAATTTTAATTTTATCATTCATACTAATGCTTTTCATTCAGAAGTTACACTAAAAAAAATTACATTTAGATATGCTTTTGACTGATTATTTGCTGTTCATTTTCTATATAATTTTCCAATCACACTAAACCAACTCATAAATGATTTACATTATGTAATTATGATTAGTCTAAGAATCTAAGATAAGATGAAATTTATTTTAAAAACAATAAATTGTTAACAGTTATGACGAATAGATATTTAGCAGTTTTCACGGTGTCCCTAAACATTGTGATTCGTCAATAATTTAGTAAATCACTTTTGTACACCAAAATATTGATATTCATTTCCGTGTTTTAGCTACGACGTAAGACATGGAGGTCCTTTGATGCAAGTGGCACCCTCCTCAAAAACGCCAGATGGGCCAAACCAAAAATCCATAGCAGTCACAGGTCCTCATCGGTCCGACGACAAGACGTTGGACGGGCGTGCATACTTTCGCGTGACCTCGAAACCGGCCGCACTTATCGTGCAGGACATTGGCGATAAAGACGCAGCCATGTACAAGTGTCGAGTCGATTTCAAAAAATCACCCACTCGAAATTCTAATGTCAATTTGACCGTTATACGTGAGTACATCTTTATCTTTATCGAAATTATGATATTGTAAAGTTAGGTTCGATTGCCGGTAGACATTTTTAAGAAAATATTTTGAAAAATCATAACCATTATTCACATTTTTAAATGTTACTGGGTAAAATAATTTTATAAATAAATAGTAAACATATTATATCGAGGCAAATTTTTTTTATTAATTATTTTTACAGTAGGGAAGTAAAATTACTGCTTTGATAATGAAAAGTATAACATTCTAGTGTTAATTACCATCCATAAAAAGTATAATTTAAAAGTAATTGCTTGTTTCACCATGAATGAGTCAAATTAACACAGCAAAGTACGAATTTTCAGTCAACCCTTTGATAAAATTGTTGGTAATTTAAAAAAAAAATGATTATATTTAAAACTAATTAATTTTACGAGGATGTCAACAATATTTATTTTCTCTCAGACAAATATAGATAAAACTTATTTATATATTATTGACGAAAATTAGATGTGCTTGTTGGTTATCATCAATGGTAATTTACGTAAGCACATTTTTTCCAATATAAAATGTGAAAAAAAAACGAACATAATATAGTCATACACAGGGTGATTCTTTTAAGTGAGTACACTAATTATCTCGAAAAGTATTTACTTTTTTCAAAATATTTTTTTACATGGTTTCAAGTTGTTAAAAAACCAACGTTTTTATTAAAAAATTATATTTTTAAATATTTTTTATCCTCATCAGTTTTTTAATTTTTTGAATGACAACATAGAGTTTTAATTTCATATTCCAAAGCAGAATATTTTTCTAAGTATTTTGATTCATAAAAATCGAATTTAGGGCTAGTAGTTTTTGAGTTATAAGTATTTAAAGTTTAGTTTGGCAAAGTGGTGAGGTACGGGGTTACCCCGCAAAATCTTTGTCCACTACTCCGCTCGTCGTAACTTTAAATACATATAATTCATAAATTACTAGTCCTAAATTTGATTTTTATGAATCAAAATACTTAGAAAAATATTCTGCTTGGGAATATTAAATTAAAACTCTATGTTGTCATTCAAAAAAGTAAAAAACTTAAAAAATGATAAGGATAAAAAATATTTAAAAATACAGTTTTTAATAAAAATGTTGGTTTTTTATTAACAACTCGAAAGCATGTAAAAAAATATTTTGAAAAAAGTAAATACTTCTCGAGATAATTAGTGTACGCTCTTAAAAGAATCACCCTGTATACATGGCGTCTAAAACGACAGAATCATACAAAAAACTTAATCATTTATTCATCATAGATAGAGAGTAGAATGTTTGTTGAGCCACACTACCAATTACCATAATAATGGTACCTAGTAATAATAATAATAATAATAAAAATTATACTAATAATATTTATATAATACCTGTGTGGTATTCATGAATTCTGGTTTTCGGTTTTTATACACGTCAAAAACATTGGTAGTAGGTGAATATGTTATGTATATTTTACAATAATTGCTGAAAGCAGAGGTTTTGAATAATATTATATGAATTTGTCGAGATTTTTTACATACAAATAAAAATATATCATACGCACGTCGAATAAAAGTTTAACATTTCAAATTTCAACTAATAGATTAAAAATAAACCAATGTAAAAGGTTTATCTAATTCGCTACCTAAAACACCTTTTACAACGTTGAAGAAAATAATAATGTTTCAATTATGAAAAGTATCCACAGACGCATAAATAAAATAACACCTAACATAAATATTAAAAAAATGAACACTAATCATAGTAAAATTAATCATAAATTCATTATGAAAAATAGCCCTAACTATTAAAAACATTCAATATATTATTATTCCTAATTCTATTTAAAAAAAATTCATACATAAATTGGGTAAAATAATGGTTTTTATAGTTGTACCTAGTTGGTAAATTTATTTCATCACCTCTTCTGATTGCGTTTGGTGTTATACATAGGTTTGGTTGGTTAGGTATATATGGTTCGCAATGGATACCGTCGATTTTGAATATTTAATGTCGTCACGTATCACGTGTGTATAAATCGGGTTGTGAAACGTCTCAATGGAATTCCGCTGATAAATAAATAAATAAATAATTATTATTCGATTCGCGTTTGTCTTGGTGGTACTGACGTATAGTACATGCCATAATAAAACGTATTATCTTATAATGTTACACACCCGCCACAGCAATGACTAAAAATTCGAAGCCGTTAAACTTTCTCGATTTGCATAGTTTGACTTGACGGTCATTTAGTCATTTTTTCCGAATTTTCATCTTTGTTAATCTGCGACAACGAAGCTAATTTTTTTCACTTTATCCTGATGTTATTGTCACGCCATTTTGATATAATCGACGGTTTTTATTTCAAAATATTTTTTCAGCAAAGTACGACAACACAACCCGCGACCGTCACGCGTTACCACACTATTGTTCTGTTTATGGTAAAACAATTCAAAGTTAAGGTGACGATTACGTCAATCTCCAGTCTTTAGTTTAATTTTTATGCGGAAAAGTGGAAATCAAAATCAAAATCATTCTTATTGCAGGTATTATATATACCTTTTCGTCAAATATGAAATTATGTTGTATTAACAAACTTTATTTTAAAATTATTATGTCTATTATCTCTTTTGTTTAAATGTTTTACTTTTTGAATGAGATAATACATTTTAATGCCTTAGAATCTCATTTTTGAATTTCTGTTGATAACAATGTGATAAAAATGATAATAAATATTAAATTATCAAACTTTTGTTTGGTTAAAAATGTTTTTTAAATTGAAACTCAACAAAGCCACAGAGGGTATAATATATTTAAAAACCATTTAAACGGAATTTGGGTTTTAAAATCTATCAAGTCGAACATTGTATTTTACTACAAAACAAAATTTAATGCTTTTAAATGAAATTAACAATAATGCGACTGAAAAATAATAACTATTTGTACCTTCTTGTTTATTACAAAAGAATGCTTTTAATTATAAATAACAATAAGGGCATGTTTTCAATAATATGACAAAGAATGGAAATAGTTAAATATAAATAACAACTTAAAACGTTTATTTCAACGATGGTTTTATCTTTATGTATAACTATGGTATGAAGGAAAAGCATAATAAATCGAGGAGAAAATATTAAAAATTTAAATCGCAATAAAATAACAAAAATGTATATTATACCCTATATTATTATAATAATTAAAAGGAATTTTTTTTTTTGTGAAGCCAGACAAATTATCAATGTATATAAAGTACAAACTAACCATTATTGCATATCGTATAGTTATTTTTTATTATAATTGAAAGGACAAGAAATAAAAAAGTTTTTTTTTCTGTGTTTATTCATTGAAACGACCTTAAGGTCTTTGTCAGTTCGTATAACTAGTGGGTAGTAGGGAGATCATGTGATCTATTTATCTATGCATATTGTATATATCACTATATACATTATACTAACCCCTTCTCAAAGAAAATACATGCGAAATCTTCACTCCCTGTGGAGTGGGACCTAGTTTGAGACTGGATGACGCAATCGGACGACAGCACGATAAATTTATGATCGCCTAAAATCACTCGATTTTTTGCCCTTTGCTATGAATCGAACTAATAACTGTGTGAGCCGTAACCAACTGCGTAACCACTGTGCCACTCCGTCACCAAAACTGAAAAAGTAAAATGATTTTCATTTATTTAGACCCGGAATTTTATGAAAGACAAGTTCTTAGCTAATTTCGAAACCCCCCTATCATCATTATTGTAATATAAAAAGAGTAATATCGTTTTAACATAATAAAAAAAAAATTTATTAAAAAATACCTGTAATATAGAAACACGTTTCACAAATAAATATATTTAAAACTATGTTTAAATAGCGTATAATTTTTGATTGCATATTCTGGAACTCACAAGAGCTGCATACCTGTATCTACTTATATATGAGCTACTCATTTAAAATTTTATTATTCCTTAGATATTGAAAACTTTCTGATCTAGATTATGGATTTAAAAATATACTATGTCTTTTAATTAATTAAACACTTTAACAATTCTTTATGGTAAAATAAAGTGTACCTAGAATATAATTTATTTTCCCAAATGTGATTTTGTGATTTCATAAAATTACGTAGGTAGGTAAATAAATAATTTCAAATATTATTATGTCAATACTACACACGTATAATGACGTGCCGAGGCGCTGAAGTTAGAGGTGGGTCGCTGCAGTTTTATTAAGTGCAAATTTTCACTGGAACCATATTATGACAATAATATAACACACGTATCGAATCACAGCCATACACACCCTCACGCACACATACACATGCACGTTTACATAATATTACATAAGTCGCTGGGCTTAAGCGGTCATGTATAGCGTCTACGAGTAAATATTGGTTGCGCGCAATTCCCGCAATCGCTCTGGGATGTGGGTGTGTGGGTGGCCTGGCCGGGAAACGAGAAACATTTAAAATATGCAAAGATACGCGGCCGATATTTTGCGGGCATAGGACGACGTGGAAATGCAAACGTCCGCAAACACAACCCGGACACGGTTATCCGTCGGCTCATCGGCGGTGGCGAGGCGTGTCTATCATGTAGAGGTATAATATTATAATATTATTGTAGCCTGATTGTAATTTATTCAGCCAGCTGCCGTTTTCGATACGACTATACGTGTTATTGCGTATAATCGTGTTGTTCAGCCATACAGTGATGAACCTAATTTCTGCAAATAACAAAACCCTATGGTTACATAATAATAATAATAATAATATGTATGTTGTGTATATATTATTATGACAATATTCGCCTTTTATTGCTGGCCCGTTTTATTGATGTGTGGTGAGTGGATGAGGAATTACGGATACTCGCAGTCCAGTGACAAATGTTTTCACTCGGACACGTACCAAATGCATCGGTCCTGGAAAAACCCAAAACCCTTAAATATATACTCGTATTATGTATTTTGCGAACTAGCACCTCTTGACCGAAACCTCGGGATAATTATTTAAAAATCCAAATAAACGGGGTTTTTACCGTTAATAAATTGAAACATGACCAATTCTTTTGTTTTAAATTACTTTTCTATATTACTTTTATTTATTTATTTATTTAAGTTGAAAATATTATCTATGATTATTACATACTGTTTGTATTTCAATCAATTAAAATAATTTTTATTTCAGAGTAAATATATAATGGAAAACTCTGAAGGAATAAAACATCATAAATACCATATACTACTTTTTTTTTTTTGAAAATATCATTTTAACACTAATTATATATTTTATTAGATGTATTTGTACACAAAATAAATTGGTTTTAGCACCTCACGATAGTCCATTGTTTTGGTCTTAGAATTTAATTATTTCTGTTTTGTTGTTCAAACATTTTATTAGTAGCGCTTATTTTTGTGTAAGCTACAAATTAATGGAATATTAACGAACTACGTTCGACCACTATTCTTATATACTTGTAATCAGTACCTAATCGTTATTTGGGTAAAAAAAAAAAAAATTATTTTTTTTAATTGTTCCATATTTTTTAAATATTTGTAAATGGCTTAAGAAAACAAATAAATGATTATCAAGAATCCAATTATTCTATACCAACAACTTATAATATTATTTATGTATTAAAACCACATATTTAATATATTTAATTGTTACACTACACAAGCTTTTTAATTAATTTAAACACAATGATAGTAAAAAATTAACATAATTATATTGTTTTGGGATATTATTGGCAATTATTAAACAATAAAAATTTTTTTTCTAAACATGTATTTTTATGATTATCCTACCACCTCAATTTAACTAAATTTAAATTGAATTAAATAACGTGACAAGTCACTTATCTTGAAAATAGTATACAATATAAGTCATTGGAGGGTTAAAAAGTTTTTAAATTTTGTAAAATATAATTTGATTAAAAACAAAATTACAGCAATGTTATCTACTTAAAAAAAAAATCCATACGTGGCGTGGCGGATGGATGATGTTGGAGGTCTGAAGGCTTGCCGTGTTTCCTTCCCAGTAATTAGACAACACTTGATAAAAATATCGCAAAGTCGAACGGGCAGATTCACGCAGGCGATATTACCACCAGGAAGTCACACTAAACGTCCACAACCACTACCGTCACGAGCGTCTCGTGACCGAAATTCATGATACGGTACTATATCGGAAGTGCTCCCGCGAGATTACGATCCTCAGTACCTACTTCCATGGCGACGACGTCATTTCAACAATTTTGTCGTCGCTGTTTGCTATATCCGTTTAATATCAAACACCTGTCACAAAAACAAGAGCTAGTGGTCGAAGGATAGAAGTGACCTTGTACATCACCGGGAATCTATTCGGATTCATGTTGGGTGGGTGGGAAAGTGTATTTTATTAACTAGATCACGTATATAATAATATAATATGTCAATATAATATTATATACCATCGATGGTTGATTGAAATAATTTAATCATTATATCAAAATTGTTAAAAGTCGATAAAATATTTTCTAATAACGCATTGTCATCCGAACTTGATTTAAAGTTTTTGTAGTGTTAATAGCAAATAACAATAGTGGTCATCTTTACGTTTATTATAATTATTTTTGAACTTTCATTCTCTCGTATTTAAAACTTAATTCTAGATTCTATTACTTTAAAATTTATTGAATTATGGTGTTTTAATAAACTATTGCATACTTTATTATAAACATCGTTTCTGGTGTTTGGATGGTGTACAAAATTGTACAAAATACAGTCAAGGTTTGGTATTATCATTTGAAATTGGTATTTCTAGTAATACGGACCTGTTTATCGTTAAATACAATGAAAATATGTACTAAAAATAAAATTCTGAGGTTCTGGTAATGAATGATCTCCTTTCCCCATATAATTCAAGTTTTTGTATAATATACTTATTATATGTCAATCTTATTACTTATTTTTTTTTTTAGTTTTTTAAACATAATATGTAATATATTTAAATTGAATTCTATATTTTTTTAAATAATACAATTATTTCGTATATATTTGTTTGATTAATGCATACTATAAGTATATAAAATATATTATATATTTTTAGTTTATCTTGATGAATTGATAGGCTCAACACAGAAGATTCGGTTTAATGGTTATTAACGAAACCCATAATTTCAAATTTACATTTTGATTTAAACGCCAAACTTTTTTTAAAATTTAATTTAATTTTTGTTGTTTTAAAATAATCAACTTATATCAAATTTTATTATTTGATAAACCTTTTACCACTTAATTGTTATTTAAAATTAGTTTTTTCAGTAATAATATTAACAACCATAAATGATTTTGATCAAGTGTATAGAAACTACTTAGGTAGCTAATTCATTAAAATCAAATTAGTTCAAGTTTTTAATTTATTCGTCAGTAGTAATTACAGAATTACTTTTTTTGATATCTGTCTTGTGACTTTAAAACATATATATCCATAGGTATTCACAATTTCCATAAATTATTTAATAATCAATTACAATAGATATATATTTTTTGAGAGTTCAAGCACCAATAATATTAGGTTAGGTTACATTTTGCTTATATAACTAAGTTAAATTAGGTATTAGAAAAATATTTAATTTGATAATTCAAAATAATTTAATATGATATTTATTTATTATGTATTTAATCGATTTATTAACTCGTGATAAATTTGTGATTTATTCGGCCAACGTTCACTAATAGTATAGTAATTACGTTGCTAAATTGCCTACACATTGCGCCGTCTCATCCAATCACGTTTAAGTCGTATAATAATGATAATATAATTATTAGTTTATGCTGCTATAACAATTGTTTACAATACTATTTGGGTAATAATAATATATTGTTCTTGGTTTAGTTAAGTAAAAACTATAACGCACCAATTTTGGCGTATACGATTATTTCTCTCTTAAATATAAATTTTAATTGACCATTAGCGAGGTCCAAAGCACATTGTTAAGTCACCGCGAACATTACAGTCGATCCTCAACTGCTGTAATGATATTATTACTATTATCATTATTATTATGGCCACTTTATAAAAGCATTGGATATTATAATACTATTATAATAATATAACATATATGTTTTATCGTTTATATGTGCATACATTAAATCCAATAAATACGTGTTGACGGCGGCCATTTGCCTGGAGGACAGAATGTAAAAATAATAAAAACTGAACGTAACTATGATAATATTTTCAATGTCTGTTGCGAATGTAATTTCCGATATTGGCGCAGACATTCGCATTGCGCAGAAATAACAATTACTGTAATTCACCCAGAGCTGTGGACGCGATAAAATATTTTCAGCTCAACATTTAACTAAAACCCTGTTATCGCTGTAAAGTGACTTACGACAGACTCACGGTTTCGTTGAAATTTTAACACTAATTAAACGTTATGAAAATCTAATCCATAGTGGATTGGTATTTACGGAATTACCGTGGAAGTACATTTTTTAATAATCATCTGTATAATATACAGCTGTGTTATAACTTCATTTTTAGGTATTTATAATAATTATTTTTACGTTGTATTTAGTAGTTAGTATAATACTTTCTTTGAAATTCAATCGATCATCAAATTCGATGCATAAAATAATTTATCTTATGATTTCGTTTTGAATGACTTAAAAATATATTTGAACGACGTACAGGAGCGATTTGAATTAATGTATTAAAATTTTTTTTTTATTGCATAAAACACATATTTTTCTGCAGTGTACTTATAATACACGTGCTTTTATTTAAAGTTCATGAAAATCATAAATTTTGAAAAATTAACAATAAATCTAAAGACATAAAATGTTTATGTAAAACGGTTCAGTGTCTGTTTCGTTCTTATGTATTTATCATATTTCAAAAAAAAAGAAATAAAAGTTTTCATATAACTTAGATCTGTATCTGTTTTTATGTAAATAATCGTAGTTTACATGCAAAATTATAATTTTATTTACTTTGATAACAATTTCAGATATAAGTTTATTTGGTTTTTAGTAGATTTGAAAAAAATTCAACCATTCAAAATGTTTATATCGTTTGATTATAAAGTAAGAAAAAATAAATGCATAACTAAATATAATGTATTTCACACAACAATAATAATTTTACTCGCATAATTCATGTAATAATATAAGTTAAAGATTAATTCAAAATATCTGAACCAAAGTTATTATTATATAATATTGTGCGCCATAATTATAATGATGTGTCAATACACCGCAATATTAATTAACTGTCTTTAGTGCTATTACTCAGTTTTTAAATTATATAGTAATATATTGTACATAATATTATTATTACAAACACTGCCAACAAAACAAAGTCATGTGAATCTTCCCTACTTAAAGCACTGAATGTTTTAATTTCTGAGAATATATACATTCGTTTAACGGCGTTAAAGTTTGTATTTTTTTTTAATTCTTATTTGTGTCTTGCACCACCGTTAATGTATGTAACGGTAAAATATATACTTCAGTATTCAACTATGAGATGGAAGGTTTCTTGCAGCAAATCAATTGAACTAGTTGGAGCTTCAGAAAGCCAATAGTTAACAATTATAGCTATTTAAATATTTATTATTTACGCTATGCAATTAGAATTTGACTTAATCAATTTTGTTATTTCGTTGTGATTCAAAAGTAAATAACCAATTCACTTGAAATATTCAAATTTTATCGATACGATATAATTTTAAAAATATTTTGGACTTTGGAGTTTAAATTTTCAGGAAATTGGATATTTAAACGAAAAATAACATTTTTGTCGAGTTTCAAAAGAAATAATTGTATGTATTTGTAGTGGCCATTTTCCAATACGTTTAATGCATTTTATAAATTTCCATAGTGACACAATTAAATTTTAAAATATTCAAACTGGTGTAAGTCTATTTATAGTATAAATTATATGATATTTTATCTAGTTTAAGTCGGTATTGACTTGTAATAATAAACTGATAAAAATATAAACAGTGATTATACTATAATATTAACAGATATCATAATAATATAGTGAAATATGTAAATTTTTTGTGAAAATAAATATATTTTACCTCATAACCAATTGTAAAATTATGTTAAAAATAGTTGTGTAGTAAATTTTACAAATTGAAACTGTCTCAAACTGATTTCCACCTTAGTAAAAAAATCATTGATTTCATATTTTACGAATTTATGGGGTACGCTCACAACCTTCTAATTGGATTTTACACAGCTCAAGAGACCTTCTTGTATTTTAATTTAATTTTATTATGCTTAACAAAATATGTATTTATTTTGTTTGTGTCCACACAAGTACCGATCGTCATCGGTGGGAGGAAAATGCTATCTCCGATATATCGCATCGCGGTGATGGTGATCGATTGAATGTTATTTGTTCGTTGACTAACGACGGGTAAATAAATAAAATAATTTCGTCATATTGAATTCTTCGGTTTCACATTAATTTTATAAACATGTGTCATAAACAATACAAATCAATTAAAATGTATCGTTGTCAACTCAACCACCTCGAGAACATCGAGCTGATTTCGAGGTCAGGACGAGAAATAAATTTTATTTGTTAAACGTAATATAACAACCAGATTGATGTGACACATGACATATCGGGATTCGGGTGAAGAAAAAGTACCAGACTCCTGTCTGACAAAATAAGTTTATATTCACCGGCCTTTTGTTTTGTTTTTTGTTTTTATTTTTAGATAACCAAACGTCAAATATCATATGGTGGCACACATATTATTATTATTAAATTATAATATAATATGATTTATGCGACATGGGAATTACACTTGTCGCTTTTGTTTCTGGGTATAAATATATTATTACGATGGAAGGTATAATACGTGATTGACGTTAAGTCAGTTATTAGTAATTACTCATGATCTTCGAAAGTCACGTCTTATTCCATTTTCAAATTTCATTAGAAACTTTTCTAGAATAAAATCGACAAAAAACAGTAATATTTTGACCGCCATCTGCTGTTTTAAGTTTTTACATTTTATACAAATGTTCATTAGCTGCATTTAATATATTAGTTTGTTATGTGACCTATATGCAGTGTTCATATAGTTTATTGTTTAAGAAGCTAATTGTATTAAAATATTACATCAAAAGAAAATAGTGTCAAAGTAGGTAACTATACACTAGGCTTCAAGTGTAACTCGAAAATAGTTAAGTCATTAATTTACGTGTTAAATTCGAATTCAGTGATTTAATATAATGTACTTGTTAAAAATACTTTCTAGAAATATTTAAAGAAATACTTCAATTAAAAGTTATTTAAATCCCTTTTACAGTTATGAAGTATACAGATATAAATATAAATACATATACATTTAAAAATCACCTATTTTATATTCTTTCAAATACTTATTTTTTATGCATTATTTATAAATTAAATGTTTTTGAATTGTTTGTAAAATATTTTCAATAACCATCGATAGAAAAATGTAATAAACATGGTACTTCGTTGACTAGTCGACGATAAGCTAATTCTTGGGGGAAAAAGTAGTCAAAAAACCCAAAACTAAAAATTGAGTTTAAAAGAATTTCGAATTTAGTATTTTTAAACACAGAATATAATTAAAAGTATACGAGAGCTCAAAAAGGGCGAAATACTTTTGAAGTTATACCATTTAGATAATGTTTATTTAAATATTTGATGAAATTAAAACTTAAGTATCTACTTTTTTTAAAATTGCTTAAAAATAACAAAACCAATACTAATAAAAATTGGTTTTGAGTGATAATAATCATTATATTTATTTAAACAAATACATGGAATTTTTAATTTTTACATCATTTTAGTATCAACTCTTTCGAAAAAAAATATATTGAAGTTGAATATTGAGGCATTTATTTATTGTTATAATAAATCACTTGAAAGTACATACACACTCAATCATCAGAGTATGAAATAAATCCATTCAGAAATCTATAGTTTACTCGGCAAATGAAATTACATAATACTAATTACCCAAATTTATTTGATTTCACAACAATTCACTTATTTACACATATCTCGCGCAGCAGTTCCTACAGAAGACAATTAATAAGATATAATCACCCTTTTGAAGTTCTCGCGCGTGCATACAAAATATCATTTAAATCATAGTAGGTTATTACTTCTTCTAAATGTGTTAAAATGAAAAAAAGAATATTTGTTTTGAATGTTTATTTTGTGTTTGTTATACTTAAAATATAAAAGCCTTGTGATTAGTATTATATCAATAGTAAATTATATTTTTCTGCTGCGGTTTTTAAATACACCTACCTTATGCTACTTCTATACGATTTAATCATCCAAACTCATATAAGTTATTGAAATGTTTGAAGTAAATACCTTATTTAAAATATAATTGATATAACGAATAGATATCAATTAGATGTAGATAGTTTTTACTATTCCATAACAACGTATCTTTTGTCAAAATAAAAACTGTTTGTTTGTTAAACTTATTGTGATATATATATATTATATACATCCACGTGTAATACATTTTGAAAAACTTAGGAGTGGTACTTCAACTTCACACTACAATAGGTATTGTCACATTCAATTTCAATTTTTTGATAGTAATTGATTGAAAAGTTCTACCATCTTGTTTTTTAAATGAACAATTGTAGTAATTTTATCAGTAAAAATCGTTTCAAACAAACTCACCCAACTATTACACAATTGGTTTGTACTATTAGATTTAATCAGAATAATTTCCAATGATTATTGAATTGAATGCTTACGTACGTAATATTAAATTCAATGTTATTTTATGTCAATAATCTAAGTTTGTAGTGACGGCTATCCCATTAAAATTATTAACTTTGACAATAAGTTGCAGGGCACTCTAGGAAATTCAAAGTAGGTTATGGTGTACTATAAATAATTATCGTTATTTAATTTTTTTTCTAAAAATAGGTAATAATTTTATAATTTATCTAAACTTAAATTGTTTGAATTTTTAAAAACAACATTTTACTGTAATATACAAAAATAACTATTAATCAGTACATTTTGTGGATGTGACTCGTGCTGAGTTTTTTTTTTTTAAATTTAACTATAGTTATTATTAATTGTTGATCTTCTACAGGACTACCAAACTAATACAATACTAAAAATAATTTATTATAATAATTAATAGCATATCAATATCCTTAGAAATGTTCACTCTCGTGCAGGTTATAATTCATTGCATAGTGATATACAGTGAACCAATCAATCATCATCTTAAAATTTAATAAACTCTAAACCTACTTTGAATACAGTAGAGCTAATTTTCTAGTTATATTTTTTCTAACCAAGAATTATTGTGAGTTGAGAATTTTAGACTAGAGCCGTTTTCGATGCGTAGTTTGACCTTATGGCCGGGTAAGCCACATACCTGGTCGACATACATCCCTCTCCCCTTTTTAGCGCACACATTGTTTTTTTCTTTTCGTCCTGTCTCTCTCTCTTTCTCTCTCTTACTTACCCTTCGAACGCGTGTGTGAAACCTCATCGGTATTTTACGACCCAGTGAAAAAGGTTTAAAATAAAATACCGTTACCGAGCGAAAACTCGTTTCGGGTTAAGCCGTAGATTTTCCATTTACCTCTATCGGCGGAGATAATTGTTTTTCCCCAGCCCGATCGTTTGCGCGTACCCGGGTCTGAAATTTATGGACTCGCAAAGTGTGGCGTCGAAAACCTTACAAAAGTAAAAGAAGAAATATATATATTATTATATATATCTATACACTCGGCTGTACCTAACTTTAGCCAAACAGGTGTGATAGCACACCGCGAACTCAAAGGTGCTCTATGCTACCAACGTTGCTTCGACAAGATTCACATTTATCATCACCCAAACAATGTGTAAGCGTGTATGTGTATGTGTGTATTTTAAATGGTGCGTGTTTTTATTCCGCCTTTACGATGTTCACATCACTCGAGTTTGAGCCATCAGTCCATCTTTACCCTGGTTCGTTTTAGACGGTTATTTATTTTTTCCCCGTCTCTGTTATCGCAATATTTGTTGCTACCACCCATCAAAAAAAATTGGCTCTGCCACGGATATGCCGGTGCGTGTTTTTCCGAATTAATAATATGTAACGTTTGATATATTTCTCTGAATAGTATAGTAAAAAAAATTACGATTTCAGTAGTGTTTTCATTGGATTCTTTATTAATTAAAATCACATATGTAAAGGTTCGCTTGTTTTTTCAAATTATATGACGTGAATAATTTAACAAATGCAATATTGTATTGTAACATCTGTGATATACATATATCATGTATGTATATTTTGTAGGTGAGTTAATATAACACTACTCACAGTTCAATATGTACATAATACAGATATATTCATCCCATCGGAACTCACACACATAGCTCAATCCTACCCCTGCACACACACGCGCCACTCTGTAGCCGATCGCGGGCAGCTGTGGCGTCGATCGTTTTCAACTTCCTCTTCTCGTGCGCTTACGCCACACCGCTCGTAAAAAAAAAAAAAAAAACACAAAACTAAAAACAATAATAAAAATAACACAACAACGGTGGCGCCCCGAAAACGAGTCGAAATATCCTCGCCGGCAGTGGTGTATGTGCGTTCGCCACTGCACCGCTGGGCCGTTATTCGAATATACAATATTTATAACGTCGGTAGTTTGGAAGTCGAATCAAAAGAACATTTTCTCGACGCATCTCCCGCTGTAAACCAGTACACTACACCACGCATTATACACATGTACACTCGAACGCTTTCAGAATATGAAAAACTGCCAGGCGATAAAACATTTATGGGTGACGTGGTGTTTTTGTTGTTTTTTTTTTCGCCGTTGGATTTATTCTCTAGCGTAACTTTGTAAACTACTGTTATCGGTCGGCCATATATACACATCACCGTTGACCACACACACACACACACACACACACACACACACACACACACACACACACACACACACACACACACACACATACGCACGCGGCGCTCACAAGATGCCACCACGTACAATCGTCTTTTTAGAAATAAAATAAATAAAACTTATATTCTCCGCCGAGTTCGACACGAGAATTTATATCAAGTCATGCACGTATACACTGTTCGTTCAAATTTAGTATAGATCGTCATTAATGTTTAAACACATAACAGTTGTATGAGATTTCTCGGAAATATGTGCTATCGTCGTCTTATGTACGCACCCGAAATACCAAATAAAGCATAATTTACGGTACATGCATAATTTAGGTGTTCATATTATTATGTATTGGATGTTTTGATGTCTGTACCGCCATTAAAGTCTTATCCGAGAAGATGTATTAATATACAATCATCCACTAGCGCATTAGATAGGTATTACATGTGTATAATATGATTATGGTATCGAGAAGACGTGCGTATAGTCATAAGTCGCCATTAATTTGTGTTTGTTCACGCCATCATGAAAATTCATTGACCTGTTTTCAACTAGAAAACGTCTGGATGCTATATATTAATAAACATTAATAAAAATATGAAATCTGCAGGTGTGTGAACTGGACATCCGATAGACCTAGAAAATTCTATCATTTGCGAACACTAAATAATTTAATATTATTATAAAAGTTGCAATCAAATGAAAACGGCATAGTTTTACCAAAATCAATAATTTTATTGTTTGCAATTAAATATGTTGGAAATATTTTTATTATAGTTTTACGCGGACAAAATATATGGTATATCTTGAACAAAAACAAAATTGTTCTTTCTACTGATTTCGTAACATTTATGATCGTGATAAAAATGAGTTTGTGATTTACATACGATAAAACTCAGTATTAAAAAAGTTTTGGTTTCACTTTCATAACTTTGATTTCAAAAGAACGAACAAATGGCCCAGAATGTTGTCTGTTACCAAACATTAAAAGTCGCGAGCGGATTAAAATGAGAATCCCAAGACCCAAGTGTTCGATGGCATACAGAGTCACTGTCTGCCATAATAATAATATAGTATGCAAATATTGAAATTAAATTTTGTTTTCGTCTTAACTATTAAAAGTATATTATATAATTTGTACAGATATTTAAACATATCGTTTGATGGCATACGTATTATATTTGCATCGACATCATTGACATCATTGACATCATTGAATGTTTATTCAATGATAGATGGACGATGCATGATGTGTTCAGTCATTGGACTTGGGTTTTAATTTACATGGCATAAGAAACAATTAATTATCATTATATATATATAAATCATTAACGGTGTGCGTGTCATGAATTTTATGTTTACAGTACCTCCGGATCGGCTGAGCGTGCTGAACGAAAAAGGAGATCACATACCACATTACATACTCGGGCCGTACAAAGAAGGTGTTACTGTTGATATCACGTGCATCGCAAGTGGAGGTGAGCTATTATAATATTTATCATCGATTTACGTTAACGGTCGACGGTTTTACGACATAATAAAATAATTACCCGATGCACCATATACTCGTATATATTATAATATACGTTCATCGGAGACTGCTAGCTGCTGGACAGCGAGATGAGTTTGAGAGAAATCTTATCGCCTCTCCCGTAATGGAAGTTTACGTGTGAGTCCCATTATTCAAAAAATATTTATAGTCAATATGCAAGGTGGGTCATTAATGAGTTAAGAAAGTTAAAGCTAAGTCAATTTCAACTTAGTTATATATTATAATTATACAATTTTTTTTTTAGAAGTAACTTAATAATAATAATAATAATAATAATAATAATAATATATTTATTTAGCAAACAAACAACAAAAGTAATAGTTTAAGACAAGATAATAATAACATGTTTCCAAACTCATCCTATAAGCATAGATATGCTTGAAGACGAATGAGCTTGATTCGTGTTATGAGTAAATTATATGTATATAAAAAGAAAAAAATGTATACATTTATAGTATTTAGAGAATTATCATTGACAAAGTAGTGGAATTACGTCTAGGTTAAAATACAGTTAATGTGTTTCTTATACTTCTTAAAATTATCAAAAATAGCTAAATTAATATTATATTTACGCAGTTAACTAATTCCTTTGATTATTGGACTCTGTGTTCCACAGATAGTATTATTACGTGGTACAATTAAATTATAGTTATTTTTTATTCTAGTGTTGTAACAATGTAAAGGTTGAAATTGACTTATGTTTACTTTATACATATATAATAAAGACGCTCGTTCATAAACTTGAATAATAGTTCCAACTTTTAACTCAGAGTAAATCAAACTAGTAGAATACAATTTTGGTTTTCCAAGTATAATTTTAATCAATAAATTTACAGTAGAAAATATTACATTAATATGTGTGGAGTAAGGACACTCCCATATTGAAATACCATACGAGAAAACTGATTGCACAAGAGCCAAATAGATTACTCTTAGAGTTTTAATATCTAACATATTTTTGAGCAAACGGAATTTGTAAAGTAATTTTCTAAGAAGATTATTTACATAAATAATATGAACATTAAATTTTAATCTATAGTCAAAATTTATTCCCAGATATTTAATACAATAAACTCTATCCAAAGGTAAACACTTACAATGATTATTTAAATATTTACAATTTTACGAGTGCACACATAGAAAGAAATCAGTGTTAATAAAACTTGAACTATTCGTGATATTAAAAACAATATATTTAGATTTAGATAGATTTAGTTGTAAGTTATTGTTATCGCACCAGTCATGTACTGCAGAAAGACAGTTATTAGCTATTGTATTTAAATGTTCATAGTTATGACTTCTATATAGTTTAACGAGGAATTAATGTTTGCACATTTTTATACTCATTAGTCTAATACAATTAACAGCCATATTATTCAATACTATATAAGGTATATTTTTAATTAATTAATAGAATTTAAACTACTGAATTTAATAGTATTTGATATCAATATATCGTACTATGCATTTATGTTGTAATAAATTGTATTATAACAGCTAATTTAGTAATATTACAATTTAGTATAGTTTTGGGAATCAGATATACAAATAATACATTAAAAAAAAATTATTCTATTGGAATCCGTCATTGTCTTAAGTATTACAATAAATGTGTACGATATATTTACATATCACTTACATTACCGCTACAAAACGTATATTATTATTAAAGTTTAAGACCTCTATTAAATTAGGTACTATAAATTTAGTTATTTGATACCTAACTTTTTAAAAATGTATAGTGTATATGATAAAATGTGACTGATTTCAGCATTAAACTGATAATTATTTTTCTAGCTATTTCTTAATTATATTATAAGTTTAAATAAATAAATAAAAGCAACTATTAACTTAAATTTTTCTATAATAAATTAATTTAGTAAGTAATAAAAAGTCTCATATTTGTCAATATGCATTAACGCCCGACGGTTGTACGTTCGAAATTATTTAATAATTTCCTGTTTAACTTTCCTTACTTATAAACATTCGTCCGACACTCCTGCTGTACAGTGATGAGAGATAATAATAATATGAGTATTAGAGAAATATCGCGTTCTATAAAAATATCATCTCCCTTGAGATAGACATTTGCGAGCGAGTTCAATAATAATAATAAAGATATTTCTGATAATTTCGAAACAATAATAATATTCTTCATACTCGTTTCGATTAAACAGTTTTATGACAACAAAAACCGACGAAAAAATGTGAAGCCTATGTTTACCTATATTCATTGGGGGTGGTGCCCCACGTGGTATAGTGTTTGTATTTTTGACGGTCGGCCTAGTTGGCTGATAATATTAATTATAATACTCAGAAAGACTCTTGGAGAGACACGAGCCCACCACACTTCCACATAAAAAAAAATTTACCTATGCACTTCAAAAAATATATATTTGAAAAAATAAACCAAAGCTCTTGGGAACACCTTTTCCCTCATGACCACCACTGTGCTTTTACAATATTTCATGACAATATTTTTTTAATAATACATATTGTTGAATCTTATATTAATTGTATTGACGCGTAATACTTTTCTGAAACGAAATATTATTACTATTTTTCTCTCCTGGAAACACGGAAACAACCGTGAGACTAGTTTAACGTAAAATATTTTTGACATACATAATACAGTCTACCCCTTGTATATAATATTATTATATATTATGAATTATATTATCTATATATATATATAGATATATATATATATATTATATATATAAAAAAAACTACTAAATCATCTTGTAAATGCGTTTCGCATAGAACTGTATGAATAGTATTTTCTGTATTTTAATGATTTTTTTTAAAATTTTTTATCAACTGTTAAAATCAAATGATCTAAAGTTTTGAATAGGTATGGTGTTAATTGTAACGTTAGATATCACTATATAGGTCTAAAGATTTAATAATATTATTGTTTTGGTTTAAATATTTATTATTTTTGGTCATATATTATGTATATTTATCGAAAGATAAAACAGCCGTTGTATAAATAGTATTCCCTTGCTGAGGATCACGTTGAGACTTAATTCCATGGCATCATTTTTATCTAACATATTGTCATCATTTTATTTACGATATCTACTTTGGTTAAAAATTTTGTAGATTCGTGAAAATGTACAAATCAGAACAATAATTTCAGCTACTAAGCGTAGTGAAATACTAGACGTGTTCACAGGACTAGGTATGGGACATTAAAATCCTTGACGAATTTGTATTTTATTTTTTAAACAGGATTTCATTTACACATAACGTTCCGTTCATTGCATTGGAGTTTGATTTTATGCAGTTTAATATTATTGTTTATTAACGATCCCCTTCATCACCTCATGCATCATTTGAGAAACATTTTATTTGTAATTTTTTTCGAACGTGACCGCCACCCGACCACCACAAAGTGATTGTGTACGTTCACACCGACAGAATATCATAAAGTGCTCACCAGTACAAACTGGTACAGTGGCAATCACATTAGACTAATCAAACAAATTAAAATTAACATATATTCCTATTATATATATACCTCCTAAGAACACATTGGACGAGTAACACAATTCAATCGTAAATTCCGGGCACGTAAGACGACGTCATCGCCGTCAGGTCCCAAATAACTAGGATAAATGCGTTTTTATAATTACGCTTTATAATTATAAGTATAATAATAATATTTATTATTATTAATATTAGCCGTTCCATGCTAAAAAAAAAAAATAATAATAAAGTATGTAAATAAAACGTCAATCACCTCCTCGGAACAGAATTTTTTGTTTTTAATAGCGTACTGTGTTACAATTAGCCGCTACAATTTTTGATATTTATAAATATTTTATACATAATTAGGTAATTATATTATCATATTTATCCATAGCTCTTAAAGTAAGGGCCAAGTCTAGTGTTCAGGAACCAGGAATTTTTTGGATTTCGTTGAAATAAATGTTGATATTAAAATTTTTTTTTTACTAAGCAATAATAATTTTACTATATAAATAAACTTTATAAAAGTATTAATTCATTTTGTTATTTTAACCATTGATCATCTTTAAACTGTGTATGATACAAACGTATCACGTATTGTAAACAGTTGTAGTTTATTGGACATTTTGCATTTGACTCCAACGAAACATTTAGTGCAGAAGTACAAAATTAGAAGAGTGGGGTTTGTATTAATTTATTACCAACTGTTGGCGTGTACAGTCATAGTATAATATATTTATGTCTATATTATTCAGCCGAGTGGTGATAAATTGATTCTTGATAGTTCGAGAAAATTCAGTCATCAGTCTATCAAATACTTACAAGCTAATTTTGAGATATTTAACTCTAAATATTTTGAAGTCTAACTAATTTGTATTTTCCTTGAGATATGAATCTTCGACATTCGATTGTAAATTCTTGTATGATGGGAACGTGGACTTTTCATCCACGTGTTCAACTGTTGTTTGATATAAAAATATAATTACTGCGTTTGATAAATTCATAAATATAATTATTAAAATGCCTTAAAAGACGATGTACTAGTCCGTACAAATTCATGATATTATTTATTAGGTTGTCATACATTATAAAAATAATTCACTTCACACTGTGCTTACATTTAATGTCATTTAAATCTATTATGATACTATTGTTATTCGTACATATCTTCAGTTCATATCTGTTAAATGTTTTAAGAATCACATTTTTTACAACCATTTTTTTTCAAATACCAAAATTCAAATCGTTTCTTAGAAGGTGAACGTTTTATAACTTTTATTTTATTACCTTTCTCTCTATTTTTGTCCATTACAATTCAGGCCGCATATTACCTATACTGTACTCGGCAACTGTCTTTCAAATCCACCCCCACGCAGATACAAGCATTAGTTCTAGTTTTTGAAGTTTCAGATCAACGGTCAGTATTCCTAATTTTCACTAAGTGCTGTTTTAGTTTTGACACTAATATTATTGTCCTTATTATTAATATTATATACCTATTCTGTGGTTGTGACAGAAATTATGATTAGCCATTGAACGAACTTACTTGCTGTTTCCATGGTTATCTAATAAAATACAATTGTCGATATTCATTTTTTTTCATATCTCACGTTTTCAACAATTGATTTTCAAAGTTCAAATGGTCTTTTCAGCTCTTAGTATAATTATAACTTGATAAATTTAGACAAAGTTACATTAAATTCTCAATCATTTGCAAAATGTTTGAACTGCGTTAACTCCCCAATACCGCAAGAAAGATTTTCAATCATTATATATTTCTATATATTTCTCAGGATACGTTGGAATCCGTTGTCTGCTATATATTGTCATTAGCTATATTATTGACAAGCTCGTTTTGTGTTTTAATCTCAAAATGTATTACTATCCAAAACTTTAATCCACAACAACGAGATTCATATTATAAGCTTTATTTTTAAAATATCTGAAATTGCTTTTTCAAAGTCAAATTTTACGTGTTGTATAATTGCACAAATTTTTATTCGCTTTTATGCCTCTAAACTTGATACAAGCGTTGAAACCACTTTTATATTCTATAAACCGGCCAGTTATATTAAATAGAATACATTAATTGTTTAAAAAATATTAGCTATCGTTAATTATATAAAAAATATGTAAAAATAATATTTATAAAGCTATTAGTAAATTATTACAGAATTATATATTTATAAAGTTATTCCATAAAAAAAAAAAAGCGGGTAAGCCGTGGATGTCGCTCTGCTGTACAGTAGGTTACTGTAATGGATGAGATTAAATTTGAATGCAATGATAGGTATCATTGTATACGAAAAACGATTCTGAACGGAGATGATTTGTCAGTCTAGGATATATTATAATTAAATATTGTCGTATATTCTATTTTGAAACAAATATTTTATTTTTCTATTAAGACGCATGTAGTTATCATAATTCATAATACCTTATAATATTATCATAGATTATACATATACCTGGTTTGAGGATAAATCGTTATCATTATGCGATTTCATAAAAATTTAAAACTCAAACGCTCAAAACATTTTTCCTATAATGACGCTTCAAATTTTTTTCTATAGCTATTTGAAGCAAAACTTACGGAAAACTTAGCGTTAAATTTTATAACCTTAAATATAAATACAAACAATATTATGAATATTGAACAACAAAATAATATGCAAATATTCATGGTTTTGACGAATTTTTGTCAATATTTGAAATTCAAATGCTTATAAAAATTTAATTTGCATTTCCGGTGGACATTTTTTTTGTGATACAGATTGAAAAACTTTATAAGGAATCTTTTATTAAATTTTTAAAACTTAGTTTAAAAATAAAATTTTTATTAATTTCTAGCTTTAAATAATTTGTGAATTTTTGTGATTTTTACGTACTTTGTCAAAATTCAAACTTTGAATGCTTATAAAAAAAAAATTGTAGTTATGAATTTATTATGTATTTCAACTGCTATTGTAATAATATTTTAAGAGCCTTGTATTAAATTTTCAAGATTTTCTACCTAAAACAAATATTTTTATCGATTTTAATTTTAAAAAAAACTAATGATTGAAAATTGCATATACCTATGAATAGTTCAACTTAAGTCAAATTTTTTTAAAAATTTCATGGTGGACAGAACATAGGTACTTATATTAACATTTGGTGAAAATTGCATGTATCAATGGTCATTCGTTTTAAAGTTACATAAAAAATCAAAATCGATTTTGTCGAAAACTGATTGTACGTAAAATTTCCCGTTTCTCCGTTAATTTTTAGATTGTTTATCCCGATTATTTAAAAAAATATATAAGAATTTTTTACTTTTGACTACCAAAATACCAATTAGATTCAATTTTGGATCGAATAAGGTACTGAAGTCAAAAATCGAAGCATTTTTACTTCTCCAAATTGAGATGACAGACACAAAAAAAAATATTCATGGTTTTGACGAATTTTTGTCAATATTTGAACTTCAAATGCTAATAAAAAAAAAATTGTGTCTATGTACCTATTCTTATAATTTTTTAATCACTATAAAAATAACTTATGAGGAACTTTGTATAAAAATTTCAAGTATTTTTATAGGGCCAAAAAAGATTTATTGACACTTCAAAAAAAAATGTTCAGAAAAATTGAAAATTTCAGTTGTCTATAAATATCTTAAAAAAGTCAAAATATTTTGAAAATTAAATCATGTAAAGAGAATACCAAACTAAATAACTGGTAAAATTTTCAAGTTACTACGGCTTATACTTTTTGAATTATAACAAATATTTTAAATCGTTTCAGGATAAATCGTTACTGTTACGCTATTTCGAAATAATTTAAAATTCAAACGCACTTAAAATTTTTCCTATAATGATGCTTCGAGTTTTCTCTATAGCTACTTGAAGGAAAACTTAGTGTTGTATTTTTAATTCTCAGTATTAAGCACAAAAATTTTTATGATTTTTCAACTTCAAAATTACTTGCAATTTTCGCGTTTTTGACAGATTTCGCATACAATTTTAAATATAAACGCTTATAAAAAAAATTGTGCCTATGTATTCTTATAATTTTTTAATCATCTTAAGAATAACTTATGAGAAACTTTGTATTAAATTTTCAAGTATTTTGATAGGGCCAAACAAATTTTATCGACACTTCAAAAAAAAATTCTCAAAAAATTTTTAAATTTCAGTGGTCTATAATAATAACTCAAAAAAGTCAAAAATTTTTGACAACTAAACTGTATATAGATATCACTAACATAAACATTTGGTGAAAATTTTAAGTATTTACAGTGATTATTTTTTGAATAACAACCATATAAATAATCGATTTAGTCGAAAACTTGTTTTGTGTAAAAATTTCCGTTTTTCTGTCATTTTTTTTTTTTGTTTTCTCGATTTTTTTGAAAACTATTGGGAAATGTTTACTTTTGACCTCTATAATACACCAAGGATATTCACTTTTTCATCGGAAACCACCCCCAACGTTTGAAATTGAAGCATTATTTCGACTAGTTATGCTGTACACAGACACAAAAACAAACAAACAAAAAAAATAAAACACACACATCATTGTAACATCAATACATTCATCAATTCGTTCAGAATCTAAAATTTTTTAAGTGCGTGTATTTAAAAAAAAAAAATAAACTTAGGATTCATTTGAGTCTTTTTTTGCACATCATATTATCTATAGTGTCGTTATAAAATATCATCAGTAAATAATTGTTTAAAAAAAAAAGATAATAGTTATAAATTATTTAAATATAATTGAATAGAATATTTTAATTTTTAAATAATTATCAAGCATTAATGCTAATTAAATATAGTTAAACACATAAGTCTCTGCAGTCTCTAAAGTCATATTCAGTCGTTAAATATTAGGTAATGTTAGTGTATTCATATCTATTCTATTATTTAGATTCATCTTATAACATGAAATAGTATATTGATGTATTAAGCAGTATTCGTTCGTTAACTAGCACGAAAGGAACTACAATAATGATATATATTTGATATATAATTTTTAGATCCTAAAACGTTGCGTAATAATAATTTTACTAATGAAGTCCAAACAAAATACGATATCTGGTATAACAATAAAATAACTTTTCGGCTGTAATGTATCAAAATTGCCTATTTAATACGCCGTGTTAACGTATATATTGTAAATTAGATATTATCAGACACACAACAATATTGTATGCATGGATTATTTATACAAATACAATAATTCTTATAATATGATGTAGACACCCACTGAAATTGATTAAATTAATTTATTAGTTATTACAAAAGTACAATTATACTATCATGACTTATAGTAAGGAAATCAAAATCAAAAATATACTACAATAATACTATTGAAAATTATGTGGAAATAAAACTTAGGAGTAATTTTAGTCGAAGAGATTATTTAATCATTATATTGATTGATTTGAGATTAACCTAATAATATATTTTACCAAAGTCGTTCTCAATTAGACAGGCAAACTTGCTTTCGTTTGTCTTATTCCACATTATTTTGGTATACATACATTTTGAATGTCACTGTCGCCGCCATAATATACCAAAAATATTACTATATATTGCATTATTATTTAACATCATTAAAAACCATATAGTATATAATTCTGTCATACATGTGTTATACCTATCTAGATATGATAAATTCTAAAATTTTATAAATACAAATTAAACAATTACCGTTTATAACAACACAAAAAATATTTTTATATGTATATACGTAGGTAATCATTGTATGAAAAGAACAATCACGTGGTATTTATTTTTTTTTTTTTGTGGAAAAATTAAATGTTATATGAATTTATAATAATAGTTTATTACAATCATCGTAGATTACCTTATACAAAAAACAAACATGCAAACTTTAAATAAATTTTAATAGTATTAATGTTCTTTGACAGGTCTGTGTAAAGGCAAAATAATTATTGTTTAAGTTTGTTTTATATAATAATAATATAATAGTAGTTTATTATGTGCTTAGTGTGGGAATAATATTATTCATTAAATTATACTTAATTATCAAGGTGAATTTTGTAAACATTGATTTTGCAGTAAAATCGTTAATATATTGTTGTTATGATGTGTATCCGCGACGCTACAAAAATCTAAAATTAAGTTTTTTTATTTTTCTAGCATTTACCAATCAAGCTAATTTCAAATACCTAAAACATATTATGACAGACATATATTTTCACTTTTTAAATGTTTGGTAGGTATTTTCGATGGACATTTCAGAAAAAAATAATTCGCCTAAATTAACTTAGCATATCACTCTCATGAGTGTTATAATATTTCGATTGCCGGAACAATGTCCTTTTGAGTGTATTATATACACACACACACTCGTAGTGCATGTGTTGTGTGTGCGCAACTCTAGAACCGTTCATGCACACTTCTTGGATAAACGGATCTATTTCTGGTCAGACAATTTCACGGGGTCATTCAATTTTTTATTTAAGCTCGTCGGTACCTGATCGAATATGACAAATATATATGATTATGACGACGGTTTTTGAACGTCAACGGCTAGTGCACAAAGTTACTACTTTCTCTCGGAGTTTACTTAGTGGACTATAATAAAATCCATTAGTTTACGGATTTTCGTAGCAATATAAATGTAAATGCAATTTAAGTTTCCCAGACGTCGTTCTAAATGTTGGAACAAAAATATGTCATAATCATCATCGAAAATATCAAACATTTTAAGTATCGTTAATGGAGCTTTTGCTTTTATTTTTATTCATTTTAATATATTAACAATAGACATTCTATCACGCAATAGAAATATAGGTAATAATACACGAACCCGAGTTATTATAAAATACCTACTACACCTGCTATCACCGATGCTGAACAAATTATAATCTTAATTTTTTCTCTGTGAAATAATATACGCACTCATTCTCAACTGACCTCTATTCCCCCCTCCTGCCTGCGCAAACAATTAGCATTTCATTAGGATGATCAAATCCACCCGCTGACCGACCTCTTTGAATGTTACGTATTCTCGTGTAAGTAAATTTCATAGTACCACGCTATAATAACGATAATATATAGACTCAGAATTTGGCCAAACAATCGAATCGACCACCACCGCAACCGCATTATTATACTGCATCTACCAGGTGGTACACAGCGTGCTATATATGTATATAAATATATATATATATATATATATATATATATATAAATGTGTATTATATAGTAATTTTCAAAAGCAAACCGACCGATTGACCTGATAAACGTATTGCGATAAATTATTATATCGGCCATCGTCGACGTTTCGGAGGAGGTATAATAATAATAGGCACCTACAGTAATAATAATAATATTGAATCACGGGGAAAATAATACCTAAATACACCACGGTTGATAAACTGCCGTGCAATACAAAGTCCGATCCGTTATAAATAATCATATCGAAATCCAACACCTTTTGGCCAAAAATAGACTGGCGGGATGTTGTTCTATATAATTTGGGTGCATAAAATATTTTACGTTATATATATAGGTGCACACTTGATTCTAGGACCAGGCGGTTCGACCAGACCACACAACCCGCGATCTAATATCGACTGTTGTTTACTTTTTTATTTTTTGTTGTTCTACTGGATAATGCGAAGTTGTACAACCGAAAATGGTCGATTTTACATTTAGAGAATTTACGGTTATTACCTATATTGCTACAATTTGCGATACTCCTAACCTCGACGGACATACAATTACTAAAATAGGTTATTTATGATTGCTAAATATAAAACATATTTAATATGCTTAGTAGATATATAATATTATACTATGTGGTTTACTATATCTAAGTAAGTTTAAATACCATTTTCGTTATATGTTATAATTTAACAAGTATAGCATAAATCGTATATGCATATAAAATAACTTGTCCTGATAGACTGATTCATCATCACTTAGCCGGGATCTTTGAAGCTACGAACAAGGAATTTGATAAGAAGTTTTGTTTTATGACGTGAAATTCACATTTTAAAGTTGTTCTCAAATAAGTTTTGAGATTCACAATGGTTATTTAATTTACATTTTTATAAATTGTTGTTATTGATTTCTGATTAAGATATAATATTAATAGAAGAAATTAATATTTTTTTATGAACTATAAATGGTTATCATTGGTTACTCGGGCAGATAAAAGAAAATCCGATGACGTACATTATACACTTTTAAAACAGTACTCAGAATTAATGCTTTTAATAAAGCAAAGTGATCTTTTAAATTATAATGTTTATTATGGTAATTATCTAAACGTAATCTTTACCTGTAACATAAATACACATAAAAAAAAGTTATAACACATAAAAAACTAAACACGTATGAAATCGCATTATTCAGCTAGAGCGCAATATATTAAATCTTCGAGATTGTATGAAATAAAAAAAGAATCATAAGATTTTGTAAGCGTTGTTTAGTAATTACCAATCACTAAAGCGTTATATTATCCTAAGTTTAACTTTACTAAATTTTTAGGATTTCTGTTTTGTTTTTCATTCATACAGATAATAACCACTAAATAGGTAGGTAGGTACTGCATTTCTGATGACTGTAGTTATTACAGTTAAATAGGTAATCACTTAATATGTAACTTTTTTTATCTATGCAGTGAACATGTTATAAATAATTTGATAATAAATCCTATTGGATCTGACAAAAACAAAATTTCAGTGGGACTACGTCAAATTTAATTAGTTTTGGTCGTTTCGGATTCAGTCTTCAATTTGATAATTAATTTATAGATCTGGAAATGAACTGAATATTTCGTTATCTACCGATAATATTATTTGATTCCTCGCAAGTATAATAATACTTTCACAGGTACATATTGCACCATAAATAAACATAGCGTATTGTAGGTGTATGTAAAAGACATATCAGATGGATATTATATTTTTAATTTGTTACTATATACAAGTACTCATTTTTAATAATTTTTTTTAATATACTCATACTAATAACTAGTAATATTTTTGTTATTTTTTTTTTGTACATTTTTTTTTATTAATAACGAGAATTACTCATCAAAGTTAGAATATTGACAGTTTACACCAATATAAATTACGTAACTACAAAAATAAAATTAATTTTGTGTTAGTAAAATGTTGATTTTGTTTATTAATTAAAATCAAAGGTGTTCATAAAATATAAATTTTAATGTTGTAAAAGTAGGTAACTAGGCACTTCATGGATTAAGAACGAATCTAAGAAATGTGTCGATTTTAAAGTACTTTTTTTTTAAATTTAAGTAACGATAATCTTCATAATTATTGTATTATCGTTACTTTTTGAAACGTTTTTTGCCAAGAAAATATCTACAATCGATTGAAGATCTTTAACCTATTGATTGAGTATGTATTTAAGTTAAAATTTTTAAAAGATAATTATTTGATTTTTCTCAGCGGTTTTTTTATGGGATATAAAAAAAAACTGTCGAATAACATGTTTACCTATATAATTAAATTAATCGTGATTTAGGAAACCATTATTTATCAAGGTATTAAAATTCATCTCATCATAGTTATTATAATGTATAAGTTATTATTGCTTAAAAAATATGCATGATTATATTTATGATTAATTGTTATCATAAATTAATAATTAACCTTGTTTTTTGAATACACAACAAAACATTTTGCAATCATATAATATATATACTTTTTAAGAAATGTGAAGAAATTGTTTTATACATTAAATGTTCATTGCACACATATTTTGGAGAAAATAAAATATTTCCTAAATGGCATAAAAAAAAAAAAAACTTTTGAAAGGAAAAGCTAACTAATTTAAATATGATGGTGTTATGTTTTTACATAATGTTGACTTCTAAAATATAATCAAGTTTTAATTAAAAACACATTTTTAAAGTTTTGTTTAATTTTAGTAAAAGTCAAAGTATTCATAAAAAAATGCATTATTACAGCTTGTTAAAAGTTTAATATAATCCAATTACCAATATAATAAACAAATTAAACATTCATGAGGAAATTGGTAACTTTTTACTTGATTAACCTAAAAAAAAAAATACTAACATAGTTTTCTTAAATTTGTTTAATCTACGGACGTAATCTCTCGGAAAATCGATTTATGTATTATGTTTATATTTTCAATATATTATTTATGTATTAGCCCGAAAATACAATAACACCTACCTACTTAACTTAGAACAGTTTCAAAAAATTGTATCAATATAAATCATTGACTTATAACATTATAGATACTTCATAAAATAATATTGTTGCAGTAATATTAGTGAGTGCTATTGATAACGCACTCCCTTGCGCTTATCATTATCATTAGTATCACTATTATTTTTTTTATTCTCGTTTAGTTTATTATGCGCAGAGCCGACGTGACAACATTGGGTACATCATTTCGTCGCATTAAGTCTCATTTTTATTGATAAATTAATATTGTTTTGTCAAATGTTAATTATTATATTTTGTTTCTTTATTGTTTTGTTCATTTAATTAAGTAAATATACTTTAATTTACTATAATACAATCTTTTTATATTTAATCCTGACACCATATTCTATTTATGATTCCCTACATTATAGGTTAGGCATAATGCATAATGCATAATGCACTGACCATTATCCAACTAAACAATTCTATGATAAACGTTTACTAGCCTTTATTATGTGTTATTTCATATTTCCGTTATAGTTTTTATGATGAATAATTTGCACGTAATGCAATCGATGAATATGAATCATCACATAATCTTGCATCGTTTTGAGGAACAAAGATCCAGACATTGGGTGTGTAGAGTATAATAATAATAACATTGATGACGTATATTATGAGTTCATAGCTCAGCTTTATTTTGATTAAATACAAAATAAGGCTTTCGTCTTTCAACAATAAATGTATTTTTCTTTTAATTTAAGATACAACGAAAAACACACATCACGATATAAAAAACATATTAATAAATATAAGCTCGGCGCACATGTGTATATATGTCGAGGATGGTTATTTTCTTTTTATTTAATAGCAAAAAAGCCAATTTTTAAATCTAAAATAAAAAATACCTGGTAATAAATAATAACAGTTTTTCAGTGCAAACATGTCAAGTTTTTCGACGGGCTTGCCGCTCTGGATATTATTTCACGTTTTTATTATTATTATTATTATTATTATTATTATTATTCTTAAATCTGTTTTCGAAATCCATAAACCCATCGGTACTCTTTTAAAGTATCTCATCACGTTCAATCTGCCTATATTTTTATAATATATAATACTTAAAATATTTTAAAGATTTATCGTAGGTGCAGTTTTAAACTTCTAAAATATAAATTTTATATATTTTACACAAATTACTTTATTGTTTTTCACGTTAACCTAAAACTAAAATACGCTCCTCCTTCAAGATCTCCCAGACATGCCACTAATATAATGTAATATAGTTATAACTCAGTTATGAATATTAAACTTTCTGCGATTTTAAAGAATTTCTTTGTTTGTATGCTTTATGATCATTTCGATTTGTTTAAGCCATCTTTCGTAAATATTTAGAATTCATTGTTGAATATTTTGGGACTTAATAAAAATATGCAATTATTCGAATAATAATAGATATTAACTTATGAATTCGATTTATAAGTTCTGCAAATACATTTTAGACTACACTGCACGTTAACTACAGACATATTGCATTGTTGATTCGAAAACGTAATATGTTGGTTTAATTATTTCTCTTTATCACAGTAATGAATATGATCTGCCGGACAGGGCTTGTTATTCTAGAAAAATCTAATCCAACTCTTCACATATGCATATTAGATGTATCACTCCCATCAAAGTCTGGCTGTATAGTTCAAAGACGTGTGCAGATATGGTACGTAGATACTTGTAAATTGACGGTGAAAAAGAAAATATCTATGCAAGTGGATTGCACATCTCAATTGTAACTTATTCGAAATTAGTTCTAATTGCAATTGATTATCAAATCGTAAAATATAAAATATGATTTGTAATCTATAATAATAAATAAAACCTACGAAGACACGATATTTCATATATATAACAATCATAGACCTTATAAGGTAAAAGGTCTATGATAACAATAGAAAGAAATTTAAACTCATTGATTAAATGGTTATTAATAGCCATGCATTAATTTGTATAATAATAATAATTTTTTATTTAATTCAATTTTTTCACAAACCCTATGTAGTCTCTGATTTTATTTTTTATTATTTATTAATAAAATAGGTAAAATGCTGTCTTCGGATGGTTTCTTCATCATAATAACATCACTTTTTATAAACGTAAGTATTTAAATAGCACTCATACTTATTGACTGTTAATGCATACGTTTTATAGTAAAAAAAAAAGTGTATACAGAATAAAAAAGAAAAAGAAATAAACATCATTATAAAACCAATATATTCCTCGCTTCGCTCAAAATCTGAAAAAAAAAATACAAAATTGAAATAAATATAATAACGCATTAAATTTGATTAGACCACACTTTAATCGATTTAATTTTTATAATTTACATTTTATTTTCGTTATTTATGCAATTTAGCATATTTTAGAGCATAATATTTGATAATTTTCTTTTAGAATTTAAACGTATGCAGGTTTAAAGTTTTTCAGCTATTAAGTATTTAGTCCTATAATGTTATATGTAATATATACGGTGGCTTTGTTTTTGCTGTCGAAATTGAACGGACACTATTGCCACCATATAACTTTTTTTTCACACTCGTATAATATAATTTAACGCGATTCTGGGTCACGTCTATGGCGGGCAGCCGACAAAGACTGAATATTCTCTGCCACCGCATTATTAGACCGCATTGAACCACTTGAGTCACCGTGGGCGGTCGTTTTAACCCAATCCCATCTTAAGTGGGCTGTCATTAACCGATTGTGGAATAAAAGAGTGAACGGATAGCGGAGAACAGAGATAAAAATACAGAATGGGTAAAAAGAGAGAGAGAGAAAGGAGAATGAGTGAGAGTAAATATGTGTAGAGAGAACCATTACCGTTCGGAACCACCTTAAAAGTCTTCGAGAGTACGATATATTTCGCTTTTTTTTGTTGATTTATAATTAGAATCATTTTTCATTTCACCACACACGCCGTATTAGCATTTTAATTGACTAAGTTTTTTTTTTTTACCCAAAACTGCTGAATTAAAAAAAAAAATTGTAAACAGTGGCCGTAATAAATAAATGAGTACTATGGTAAATATCTTACATTTATTTTGTAAGTACACGGAAGTAGTGAATTACGAAGACTCATATCTTAGGCACCTACATGAAATACCTATAATATGCATTAATGATTTATTTTGTTTTAACAAACTTATATTATTTTTGTCTTCTGCGTCGTTGACTTTTCAATGTTACCGTAATCAAGCACAACGTTTTAATTTTCACTTTTATTTTTAATTAAAATTATTTTAACATTTCTGTTCACAATTTTACACTCGTCACTCTAACACATAGGTACATTAATAGATTAAAGCCCAGACTGCTCTGTAAAATGTTATGACTTAGATTCTGAAAATTAATAACTGCTAATAAATATATTTTATTATATTTAAATTATTTCAAAATAATAATTACAATACATTTCAAAAATATAACATTTTATGTTTTACGTGTATGTATCGTAATAATATATTTTAATCCTTACATTTGCACCTCACGAGTGGTTTATACGTATTATCATCGTACTGTGTTTCAGCCAAAGAAATATGTATTAAAATAATTTAAACGTGAATAAATGAACATTTTATTTTAAAAATAACACGATGCACTACTCTTGAACATCTACACAAATGTACGCCACTTCTGCGTAGTCTTTACACTCAATTGTTTCCACTAAAAAACCGTAACTTGCGAGTAAAACATTTCATTTGTACTCGTATTTATAATTTTGTCTATTGCATACTAAATTTGTTGTTATTGAAAAAAAATATATCATAATAGTTCTACAGATATTCTTAGATAAACATTATAATAATGTAAAGAAATATAATGAATGGTCTTTATTTTTAATTTCATTTAATTAACTATGCTATTTCACATTTATAGTTGCACTAAAACTATTAAATATGTGATTCATTATATTTGAATTATTATTTTATAATAATTGTGACTACTGAGTTAATATTTTAGTAATAGTTGCACGCATTTAGCGCAATGAATTTTATAAATCGTTAAAACGGAATGCGTAATAAAAAAAGCTTGCTAGAAATTATTTCTATAAACATTTATTGAACTGTATTAACTAATGGTTATTGTTCTTAAAATCATTAAATGATATAACTTGAAAAAAAAAAAGAATAATTTAATTAAAAATACACAATATGAAATATGTAGAAGGGCAGGTGGCATTTGAATATTATAAATGTTTTCATCATGGGTTAAGAAATCTGAAAACCAATACAAATAACTAACACCGTTGTTAATAAAAACTTTATTTTTCATGAAAATACTATACCCACATTTTATCAAAACAAAAAAATCGTGATATTGGTAAATTTCAAATTCAACATTGTTTGAGTTTATTCCAAGTACACATTAACATAAATAATATGATAATAATGTACGTATTATAATAATATGATTTCCGTACGAATCTTGAGAAATTATGAGAATACGAATGAAAATCGGAAATGTAAATGTTTCTTATACCGCATCATGTAATTGCTTTGTCAATTTGTGTAACTGGCTTAGATATTTTAAAAGTAAGAGTTACCGTTTTTGAAATGATGTGACACAATGTACGAGTGTATAATTCAAGTGCAAACATGGTAAGTCTCGTCTACAACTGTAAACAATGAAGACATGTCGTTACTGTGCGATATACGAAGTATTATGCCAATGTTTGTATGTGCATTTATTTCACCGAATGAGACTTTGAAAATAATGAAAACATGAATCGGAAAATCCGATTAAACCGTAGGTTGAGAAATGGAAACAGACTAGATGATTCGATGAAATCATTGAGCATTTAATGTTGATGAGCATTTGTTCAACTCGACTAGACATTTCAAATGTTATACTCAATCTACTGCAGACCGTAGATTGAGATTTGACGGTTATTGTCAGTTATTGTATTAAAATTATATAGTAATATAATATTGTGAATTATTACAATGATGGTATCACATCTGCATAAAGTTAAAGTAAATTTTGGTTTTATGTGATACCATTAAGGGACGATCCTTCGAAATAATATCGATCGGTAATAGTATATTTTATAAGTCGTTAAAATTAGCTGCCTATATTCTTTGAAAACAAAAAAAAATTTTGATAGACAGATTGTGGTAAATTAAATATGTTGAAAAGCTAAAGTTCAATGTGAATCGTGAAATGATAGTCATCATAGTGCACGTATGTCGATGTATTTTTGTCAATTATTATGTATTACATATTTTTTTGATAACTATAGGACAACAATAACATACGGATTTTAATAATTTGGAAAAGTCAATATAGATTTAAATTATTATATTGTTTGTTACGGTTATCATGATAGGTCGATTGATATATTTAATTTAGGTCCTCCGTTTGTGGACCACATCGCACGTGTACAAAGATTCAATTCGTGGTTATATCAGCGCATATGGTTTGTTATTTTTATGTACGTACCTGGTTACTTACGCCATATCTGAGGACATTTGATAAAAGTTTTTGTTGACGTTGTCGAGTATTCGTCCCATCCCCCACTCTATATATTCGAGAAAATTACCAGATAAACTTATCAGGCTGGTACTTTAATTTATTTACAGCTTAGAAAAACGACCGAGTTTCACGCATCTACTTCAAGTCTACACCTGTAGTGGTTTTCGAAATAATTTTTTAATAATCCAAACCAAAATACTTTGTTGTAAAATCATAATAACACGAATCATAAAATATTGATATATAATTATGGAAGATTGAGCGATAATTAATAACCATTTAGAGTTTGCAATTATTTATTAATTTATATTTATGATTCCCTGTACACGACGAAATTTCTGGTATTGGTATTCATTTTACAGTGGATTAGTTACTATAATTAATGGAATTTCGCGTGCTCTCGAATTTAGATATGTGTAAATTACAACTGAGTCTCGGCGAACACAATGTTAATTCTAATGATTAATTTCTTTGAAGTATAGTGATTTACTGATTTATATAAATATTTAATCTAAAAGTATAGAACTAAAATATGAATGATATACCTATGTCATTTACGTTTTTACCTAATATAAATTTGCAATACAGGTACTTATATAGTAGGTAGGTATATCATTATATCAAGTATAGTTTAAATACTGTTCATAATTGGGCAGTCGTAGATTTTCTGTTCTTAATCAATATTTATAATAATAATTTACGGTTAACTGCTAGTGATTATGAAAATTTTGAACATATTTATAGAAATATGGTAAACGCTAATTTAAGTATACAGGGTGATTCTTTTATCAAACAACACTCATTATTTCAAAAACTATTGACTCTTTTCAAATTTTTTTTTCTCAAAATTTTAGATCCATCTTATTCTAGAACTATATATTTTTGAAATATTATATTCACCCTTATATTTATCAGGTAAACCATTATCAACTTTTGATTTTAAAATGACAACCCATACATAAAATTTCATAAACTAAAAAGGCTATTTTTTCAATGACTTTTCACGTTTAAGTTTTCAATTTTCGTTAATCCGTTTACAAGATATAGCCTCTCAAAGTTGGGTTGTTTTGGGCGGTGTTTGTGTGTTATTTATAGGTGTATGTTAGGTGGTATTTACACACAAACACCATATGAGTGTTGTTTGATAAAAGAATCACCCTGTATATGCTATTATATGCGTTGTATACTTATTACCAGGCATAAGAGCCACAAGAGTCGGTCGTTTGTTAAAGGACTAGGAAAGCAATATTTTACAAAATTTAATTTTAAATGTTTAAAATAAACATAACCTATGTGAATGGAATTATTTTCAAGAGCAGAAAGAAGGTTTTTTTTCCATATCAAACAAAAAGGTGAGTGAGTACTTTCAAACACTGCATATACTATAAAAATTCTATTGTGCACCACTCTACTTGTATTTACCATAATATATTCGAATATTCATATAATCGAAAACTGAAGAATATTAGTAGATCGAGTTACCATATAGCTTGGCTTTCAGATTTAAATATTGCCCATTTCGTTACAGTGTTAAGTATAAAATAATCATAAACATTTTATGTTCTTTTTTATATTTTATAAAAGTTATATGTGAAGCATATTGAAGCAAGTCAAAACATATTTAACCGTATTGTGCTACAGATTAGAAAACAAATAATTTCCAGGAAATGAAAATATTTTAGTGTATGGAGTATTGATGTATAATTTTCCAAACAACTGGCGTATTTCACACATTATTTTGTCGTAACATTTATTATGAATTATTCATAAAATTTCGCCTAGCATAAGAAGCATTAAATCTGTTTATTTTTTGATTACGCTTATGACACATATATGGTGAAATCATAATACAAATTGGGTATTATGTACTGAAATTTAATAAGTTGACCTGAACTGTACGCGTAAACATATAATTTATTTTATGCATTTTTTCTAAGAATAATCATTGATTAAAAAAAAAAAAAATCACACATGTTTAAAAGTAATTACCTATATTTTTTTTTTCGTTATTATAATAAAAAATAAATATATGTATGTAATCGTTGAATGAATCTCAGTTTTAACTAAATCCAATATTAATAAATATATTAGAGATATGGCTGAGGTGTGTGGTTAAAAATAAACTGGCTATGTTGAAACTGCAGCTATGAGTTAGGTACTAAACTCGGTGGTCTGTGGTATACAGCTAAAAGGTTTTGAAAATGATATGTTTAAGTTTCTACTCAATCATAAAAATTAGGCAACACATACTAACTAGGTTCACACAAAAGTATAAAAAATAAATTTCATACTGTGGAAGTTCCTACATACCTAGCATTCTAATGAAAATTGTGTTAATTCAATATTTTGTGTTGTTATTTGTTCTTTTAGTAATAATAGTTTAGAAGTAACGAAATTAACATGATATTCTATTGCATAATGATTGTATACTACACATTATATTACTTATGTATTTAGCCACCAATTGGATATCACTGGAACCATTGGTAAAAAAATTCTTATATCTCATTTTTGGGAAGTTTATGTTTTTTAAACACTTAAAAATATTTTAATACTTATATTAATTCTCCTAACTGTATCAGCGATATAAATTATATTTCGAATTTTAATAAAACTAAATAAAAGATTTTATTTTTTTTATCATAATAATAATAATAATTTAATATAGGTCCTAAATTATAATAAAAATATGAAACACCTAAAATAACACCGTATTTCTCTTCACTATTTTACAAAATGTATTGCACGTTAGTTAATTATTAAAATATCTACCTATAAACCACTGAAAAAAAATGTATATAATATTATAATATATACCATTACTATTTCATACGGGTTTTTTGAGTGTCTAATCGATTTTTCTCCTTACGCCACATTAGAAATATATCATATGTATTACTTAATGTGATAATAAATTATCAATACATATCAAATGCCCACTTCAATGATTTTATTAGGAATCATGTATTTATATTGAAATAACATGACCTATATTGCCTTGAGATGTTTCTGATGCGTTATTACGTATTTAATTTTTTTTCAATATTATACTATATAAAATAAGTTTTTTTCATTATTCAGCAGTTAATGTATTCGAATTATTAAGATCATATTATTTCATAAAATACAGAGAAGATCAATAATCTATATTTTGTTCTGAACGATGGGGTGTTATTGTTTTTTAAGGTTTGGAAAATAGAATAATTAGATACTTATGGAAAGTTTCCCTTCAATCGAGAATCAAGAAATTCGAATAATTGCGATAAACATACATTTTAAGTGAATAGTTATAACATAAGTATGGTTTTAGGACCGTTTTAATTGTTAATTGGTCATATCGCATTGAATTTTCGTTACAAACGTATCTAACGAACATTTTAACAATACTCATGATTATTTATTTTGATGGCAGAAATGGCATTTCTAAGAAGTCACATATTATTTTCAGTAAAAGGGAGAGTTATCAAAATTTGATATTATAGTATGTGACCTTATGAAAGATATAGTTGAGTTTTGGACCGAGAATTCAAATTTTTCTAGTTTTGGTCTTGTGTTGGGTTTAAAGATTTATTATGGCTATTCAATAGGCTTTGTTTTTGTGAATTTTATAGGTATGAAACTGCAGGGCTTATTTGTCTTTTAAATAATTGATAATAATCAATTTCTCTATACTTTTTTAAATTAAATTTTAAAATGTTTTATGGTTGATTTAAGTGTTGGATTGGCACTAACAAAGTCTAAGCACAAGATTACACAATAATTAACACTTTTAACATTTATAGGTGAGACATGTAAGTATGTATTTATAGCTGTGATCGTGAGTTGAATTTTCAAGTAATCTAGTGAACGCTGAGGTTAGTACTCAGCTTCAGTATTTTTGATATGGCCCATTAAAAAAATAGTGATTTTTAGAGACAAAATATTGTTTGGATTTATTTTATTTTATTGTTAGAAAAAGTTCAGAAAATTTTGGTTTTGATTAATTTTTATTACTACGCATTATAAATCCACTATCAATTGTTAGTTGAATTGGTGAAGAAGTAAGAATTTTAATCGCAATTTTAAATGAGCTTTGATTATTTTTAATGTTCATATCATTAACCCTAACCTATCTATTTATCGACCATTTTTAATAAACATAATTATAATACTAAAAATCACAATAAAGTTTTAAATTTATCAAAATTATTGTTTCTAGATAAACTGTTCGTTGGAATAAAACAAACGAAAAACCGATTTAATAATAACAATTCTTTATACTTTAGTAAAAGTGAAATTAATGCTCTGGTCATCTCTGGCGGAGTTCACATGTTTACTATTTACATGATATTATAATATTATAATATTATAATAATATAATATAAAGTAAATAGTAATTAAGTGATATATAAATTAAGTGGTGCTCAAAAAATATTTATGAGGAGGGGGAACTTAGGCCCACTTATTTTCTCCTGTGTGTGAACACTCTACACTTACTAAGTAAATTGATGAAAAACGATGACTTATACTTTTACCAATCTATACAATACTGGTATGTAGAGAATAATTTGGAAACAAGCATCAAAACCATAACGACGTCTCTAGAAACAATAATTTATCTCACTGTGCAAAATTGGATTTAGTTGGTACACGGCCATTTAACCAGTTAATACCTACCAAAAGCCATTCCAAGGGATAACCTAGTCGGGTGGTAGTGCGTACGTGTATACAATAATATCAACATTAAACATATATGCGTAATTGCGCATGCGCTCGCATCGAGTCGTGCGTTCATAACACGACTAGGAAACATTAAGTGATGTCCAGTGAATTCACTAATAAATGGCCATTTAGTGAAGACAACTCCAGTGGCGTTGGCGAAGGGCACTTAAATCTGTTCAATTATTTGTCGCTCCTCGTTATATCACATCAATCGGACGAAATCACGAAACGAATCTTCATGACATCATCATCCTCGGTAAAAGTGATCTAATATAATAATAATGTATTTAAACCTAAAATTTCAATATTTATTGTTGTTTGCAACTTTAAAATAAAAATCAGAGCAAACTGTTTTATAGGATATTTAAGATACATTCTTTTTTTCTCTTTGCATTGATTACCAATGATTGTACTTGAGATTTAATTGTTCATTTGTACAATCGTTCAAGAGTTCAAATTACAATAGGTTATTAGTGTTAAAAAAAAATGGTGCTAACAACGTATTAGCTGTCGATGATTTAGTTCTATTATTAGAAAAGTTTAAAAAATCTCATATTTTAAATATTAATAAAATAATATGTTATACATTTTTGAGATTATGTTAGACCCTAGAAAATATTATAACAATTGATAAACACACACACACACACACACACATGTTTATTATATATATAATTTTTAATAAATTACCTTAGGTAGTATAACTATTTAATTGATTTTGTTAAATGTCTAAACCGTATTATTTTAAAGGTTTTGATAGTAGAGGATGGTTATAATAAATTAATTATAAGAACAATTCGATCCGTAGTTTATTGTACGATTATTACATTTTGTCTTTGCGATTGTAGCATGTCATGTCATTATTGTTCATTGCTCGACTATACATTTAATAATATTAGCAATAATAAGTGTATATTATTAAATTAATATTTCACTATAATAATAATTTAACTGTTAGATCTAAAAGGATATGAAATCTGGAATAAAATAACAAGCAATCAGTTTTCAGATATATTATCTCATATCTTATACACACATACGTAATATTTTTTTGGAAATCGAACAGCTCGTGCAAAACACCGGTTAAATAAAATGAGTTATCTACTTTACTATAAATTAACGTTTTAGCGTATTAGAAAACCGTGAATTTAAATTACTTTTGAGGCTAAAAAGTTCAAAATTGGACTTACAATAATAATAATAATTATCAAAATATACCACTCCGAGCGCCGTAATCTGATCCTGACGATGCGGAGGGCCGAGCGATGACTCGGTTCTATAGTAATTATTAATATACGTTTCGACGGCAGTGTTGTATTATTATTATATCCTTGAAGCGAAGACAACCACTGAGACCACCGCTGCTGATGTGTGACCGTTTGCAAATTAATTCCCAGTTTTACCCACCGACCTGCAAAAGGGTTTAAGGGACGCGTAGCGCAATACAGAATACCCAAAATCTGACCTAATGCTAACGATTACCACCGACAAATACACGTTGTTATAATAATATCGATTGTGTCACCATCGTAGTCGTCGTTACAGGGTTTCCACTATTCTCCTCGCCACTCCTTTGTATTATAATATAATATGGTAAACTCTCCTGTATGACATACAATTCGTCGATGTTCGTTAAAAAAAGCAAAAATACACGATCGAAAGTTTAATATTGCTGAGGTGTAAAGTTTGAATAGAATCGCCAACGATTTCTGATTGAAAAGCGATACATATTCTATCAAAGACCGATTGATTAAAATATATCCATTCTAGATAGTCGTCGATAGTAGGTGAGAGCCATGCATGCCCACTCGTCATCTGCCAAACACGCAGATCAAAATTATGACAAAAGTCTGGAAATACATTATTAATTTTCTCTTTTCCCCCTCACCGACAGAATAATAAGATTTTCAAACATAATTTGTTTTTCCAATAAATAGTGTATCCTCGCGCAATTTTTCATTACCTTATCTCAACGAGGGAATCATAATGCCACATATGTCGGTACAAAAGTACAAGCAGCAGCTCGTTCGCTGAAACGTCGGCGCTCTTTTTGAATCAATCAGATCGCTTCACGACGTCAAGCGAAAAATATAACGAGCACGTTTCGCGATGCCATTTTGCTTGTCTTAGGAGTGCAAAGAGGCTGCCACCGTGGCGGTGATAACAATATATATTACCGTAATAACGTATGTGTACGACCTAAAACTGGAAAGTATACCGAGCTGAGTGAACGGAAATATCGGGCCGTATTATCATAATAGTAATAATAGTGTGCTCTCGTATTCGGGCAGCGTATGTGTACGCGATGGCAGCGGTAAAAAACACTCGTTCTCGAAATCTGCGTTTTATTATAATATAATATATATATATATATATATATATATATATATGTGTGTGTGTGTTTATATAGTGCACTTACCGGATGCGAAATGCCAGTCTGTCTGTCGATACATATGTCCACGCCCGCTTTGGCGATTTCCATGCTCTTCTTTCTTCGAAATATCCCCACCATCGTATACCTACTACTTCTACTACTACTACCAAAACAACTACTTCTACTACTACTACTACTACTACTACTACTACTGCTCTTATTATTATTATTATTATTCTCACTTTTACGACTAGACTCGTAGATTTTGCGTGGGTATTTCCTTTGAGCTGTAGAAACACACAGAGTCCCGGGGACGTGATCCGAATAATCGTTTGCGTGTTCGTTTCCGATTGTCAATTTGAATAAATTACACATAATATGTTTATGTATATATATATATATATATATATATATATTATTATGGTTATGGATAAGTGAGTGCGCGTGTGAAAAAAAGCAAAACACACGCGTACGTGAGCGGGCGAACAGCTGGTTGGAATATTATTATTGTTCTCGTACGATGAGTTGTTATCGGTCAAAACAACCAAACGGTATCGGACGACCGTTTCTCTATAATTAGTTGTCTATAACCGTTCTTCTGGTTATAGATGATACACACTGACAATTTAAAAATGTATCATAAAATCTTTTACTTAACATGGTTATCGAAATTTAAATAGGTTACCGAATTTTAACCTATACCAATCAATGTAAATATTACATCGGTTACATGGAGTAATTATTTATAAACACAAATACCTATTGAGTATGTACCCATATATTACTCGATATTCTGAATTCAAGAATGCTGAGTAATATAATTGTACTGGAATATTATCACAGTCAATTGGTTTTATGTCACTATAAATATTTTTTTTAGTGTTGATCATAAACTTTATTTAATTATTTTAATAAAAAATAAATACGTCTAGATACATAAAAAAAACAACTTAACTTTGAAATAAAAATTCAATATTAGCCTTGAAATTTGATTGAAAAGTTAATATTAAATTCAATACCGAAACGAAATGTTTTTATAGAATTTTTTTAATTCAGAATATAATTTGTTGCTCAACAAGTTGCTCAACAGTATTTTATTCTTATTTATAAAATATTATATTTATAAAACAAATGTTCTTTTTTTAATAATATGTAATAAAATCGTTATAGCGAAGAAACGTTTGGAACAATAAATGTCAAATTAATAATATATTGTTACATAATATTATTATTATTAATTTATGTTTATATTAGTAATGAGATAATAATAATTTCAATAAGAATAATATTGATATTTTATCTGTCATGTTGATGATATTGAATTTTACGTACATTATAAAGATTTTTTTAATGAATCATTTACGCATATACCGAAATATTGTCATCAATTTCAACGTTGTGTTCTCATATAACAACATTATTGTCAATTCTCTCAACTCCCGAGGGTGATTTGACAAAAATGTGATTTGACTACATATCGTTGACCACTCCCCGAGGCCAGTTAGTTTGTGTAACGTTAAAATGTCCTATTCGTCCATACAGCCTATAAGTGAGAGAACTGTGAGATCGCTGCGGATGGGCTAGTATATATATCTTTTTTTTTAGCCCGATGACATCATTGGACAACGTGATAATAACGATGCAAAAACGGCATTGATCGGCCGTAATGGTACAACGGTCGACGGCACCAAACGGTCGGGTTTTTATCGGACCGATGATTTACATCATCAATCAGTGCCGCTGGGGGTCCGGGGATCGATGGCCTTGTATAAAAACCTGTCATTGTGTGCCAATACTAACGTATTCGGTTGTATGAAGGAAAGGTCTTAAACGCAGCCGTTATTATGGTCCTGATGTGTGGTAGTATGTGTTTGTGTGCACGCGAGCGCGCGCAACAAGGAATGGCCCAAGAATCCTACACGATGAAAAATAGACTGACAGACATAATTTAAAAACGGGCCTGCCCTTCAGAGTACCACACCAACTCCGATTGTGTTCAGTCCATCGGAGTCCCACCCACGTCAAACACTACTTATATAATGTATATGTAATACCCTACCTAAGATCGAAGAGATATAAATCAATTTGTTAAGGACAAAAAGTTTTATTATGTACGAAGACGAGCGGCTGGTCTTGAATGTTACGAACAATATTATGTATAATGTAAATAATAATAATTCGTTAGGTATTTTATCTCGTCTAATCACACCGTCATATAAGTTTTATTATTTCACTACACGCTCTATAAAAAACTTCCATAATATCAGAGAATGGAGTGAACTGATACGTTGAGCCATGTTTCAGACCATTACGGGATATATCGACAAAACGCCTCATAACTATTACGTAATCTATTTGGTATACTGTAAAATAAAATAATAATTTAATTTATTTTTGGTGTATACAATTATTATAAACTGAACACACGATTAGTGCTGATGAAACAAACCTACTCAATAAACGTACACATACTCACCATAATACGTAACTAAATTATTGTTGCGGTTTCAAGAACTATAATTTATTATCCGATTTTTATTGAAGGATTCACAACGAATACGTTTTATAATATTTAAATATCGTATATTAAAAACAACTGCTTTTATAAGGAATTCATTTAATTCAATTACTGAAAATAATAAATTAAATCATTTTCGTGATTTAGATATACATTATTAGTTGGTACTTTTGAACTAAATTCATTGCTTTAAAATTAATATAATAAATAAGAATAGGTAAAAATAGTTATTAATTTTAAATAGACGGCGTATTAAATAGGCAATTTCGCTACATGTATGTAAATACTGGCAATAGTGCATTATATTATTGTGACGTACTACACTATGTAAATTATAGTAAGCATATTATAGTAGCATATTATATAGTAAGCAATAACTAATAAGTAATATAAGTAATATTATTATAATGTAAAATGTAAATGCAGTTACTCCAAACCACGTACATTTTTCTATAATTACCCAAAACTTAGGATTTTCTTGTATTCAATTGTGCGTTGGAATTTTTAGAGAACTTTAATTTTTAAAAAGAAAATGAAAATTCTATTAAATTAGGCAGTCAATGGTCTTCAGTAATGTGTTGATTGAAATTATGCAAAGAGAAAAATATATTAAAAGAGATAACTAGTTTTTCTCAAAAAATGTAAACTTATCCAATTGATTAAAATGAAAACTGTGGCTACATTTTATTATAGTATATAATATGTTGTATAATGTTACCTAAAGCTAAACATAAAAGCAATTACTGTAAAATATGGTCCATATATACAATAATAAGAGTATTGGTACTGAGATAAAACGTTGAATATATATCTCCAAGAGAGTATTATAATGGTGAGATATTATATTAAATTTAAAAGCAATGATGAAACCTTAGCATTTAAAAAACTATTTTGAAGATTTGGTGTCTCGCCATCGATACACTTTCATTTGATGCTTTTTATTGTTTTTCTTTAAGACATATAATAAGAGAATGTATTGGATAATCTTTTTTTCAATCTATAATTATAATTAAACATTTTATAAGGGTCTTCTTCAGGAAAAAATAAATATTTTTTTTTTTCCTTTTAGTGGTTTTAACGTATTCCGTGTTTCTTAGATACCCATATTTAATTTATGTGACATACAATTTTCTTACACGGAAGTACAATAAACGTTATATTTATAGAACTATACATAATTTTACTATATTGAATGATACTTAAATAATACTTTTATATTTTTGAGAAATAAGTACCTTCAAATTTTTATTAAATTATGCGAATAAAATAAGACATTTTTCTTTTAGTTTGATTATATATTTAACTAAACTCAAAAAAAAAATAATAATAATAATAAGATTATATTACATAAATCTGTTAAATATTTCAATTTCGTAAACTTTATTGATTGTTAAATAATACACAAATCCTAAGAATTATAAATTTTGATTATTATACATAGCTTTTCATTATTTTTTTAATCAAAGCACAAGTAAGTATGATAATTACTAAATAATAAAAATACCAGAATATTAATAATTATTTTTATTGGAAATATAGAAAATGAAATATTTTAGTTATTTTAAAATGATTTTTCCATCTATCATTTTTTTTTCCAAAACATTTTAGTTTAGTCATATTTTTTCTCAGATCAATTTATTTGATACTTTTCAGCCAAGTTCATTAATTTTACTAATACAAATTGAGTTATTTAATTTTTCTACGAATTTAAATTACAGTTGCAACACTTAATCAAGAGTAATGTATTTTTAATTATATTCTATGGCTTTTATTTCCAATAAAAGATTTTAAATAGAAATAAATTAGAGTACTTATAACAGCCTTTCATTTCACTTTGATGACTGTTCTTTGTATATTAAGATTAATAGCTTTTTGTTCATGTATTAAATTTATAAAATAATACATTGTCTTATTATTAATGTCCCACGCTCCCACCCATTGTACCATCTAGAATATTGATATTTCATAAACCACTGAAATGATCAGATACGAAATTAAAGACAGATAAATTAATTACTATAGGACCATCTTCAGTTTTGATAGAATATTAAATACGAGTACAAGACATTTGTAAGTATAACAGCTACTATCCACTAAAAGCATAATAATATAAATTATAATATTATGTTGGCTGTGATTATATTTCTGTGTATTAGAAACTAACTTTAGATGTTAATATTTATTATGTATTTTATTCTTCGACAGTGGTTTTTTGATATTTTTTATAAAATACATTAGTACATTGGTATAGAAGATTAATAATTTTAAATTAAATATACTAAAGATAAAAAATTTGTCCAGAAAACATCCAAAATTTATATTTACTTATATAGCAGTATTTATGTCTTTACATTTTGACAAGATATTGAATAAGTAAAATCTTAACTATTTAAAAAAAAATAATCGAAAGTACGTCTAGATTTATTGAACTGTACAACTCTGCTTTTGGCGTTTTGTATAATATGTATTGTATCCCGGACTCTTGTATGAACACGAGTTGTTCGTATATAATAGATATGCGTTTTTTTCTGAATTTGGTACACGATTATATTATAAAGCTGCCTGAAAACGAGTTGTTGAAATTTAAAATTTAAATTACCTACCTATTCGTTATGAATAAAACAAAAATAATAAAAATGTATATCGACAGTCGACGTTTGCTGGGGTTCCGGTTAATGTAGAAGTGCTAAGCAATTGGTCAAAATTTGAGCAGCAATAGATAATAATATGTTATTGTTATGTGCGAAAGCATGGATGGTTCGGCTGTGAAAAGATAGTGTAGTATATGCATGTATGTAACAGATATACGATGGTACTCCAATGTCTGATATAAAATAATGATATATTATATTATATGTGAGAAAGGGAATACGAAAAACCACACAAATAGCATAAGACACACTTAAAAAAATTGCAATACAATGGGAAAAATAGAAAATGCTCGAAGTTACGATATTTACATCGGAAACTGAATCATTGTAAACAGACAGAAAACCATTTGCATACGGTTTTCAGACCGTAGGTATCCTACGTTAGCAACAATTTGCTACCATATTATTGAGCCAAAAAATAACTATATCCCTTAAAATATTTTTTAAATTTATTTTAGTGAGAATGTTTACAAAAGTGATTAGAAAATGATTTTATCGTTACAACATAATATTCAAAAACCATAACTAATTTCTTATCTAATTAAAATCAAAACCTCTATTTTAAACATGAATAGTTCAGATTTTAATCGATATAAAAAATTAAAAAATAGGTACAATGCGTTGATATACTTGATATTATTTATACAACTCCGTCCTAAAAATAAAAAGCAGAAATGGTATTCCAAGCATAATATATCTAATTATTCTAACATAGCTTTTATATATTGTATTGCAGGTAGTTAATTATATATTTTGTACATATTATGCGTTTTGTCTAACGTTTAATATACTATTACTAATAGTTGATTTATTTGGGCTAGATAACTCGTTTAATTTTGTGAGCGTGTGACTTTTATGTAAGTTTTTCAAAGAATCATTACCAGTGAGTCACGTGAACATAAATTGAGTATTATTTTATCCCACATAAAACATAGAACGATGCGATTCACATTTAATTGTGTTATTTCCTCACTGCAGCGATGGCGAACAGCCAACGTTATAATTATTATTTTTAAATTGCTGTTTACACGAATTATTTACATTTAAATAAAAAATAAATATTACATTAGGTTTGACGAAAACTTCGAGATAATAATATTATTACGATTAAACGAACCAAAAAAATAAATATATAATAATTACATTTTAGTTGACGTCCAATGAAAATAATATTATTTCGGGAACTACAGATAATTATTAGCTTGTAATGAAATTTCTTTTTATTCGGTTATCTAGAAATGAATTTTTATTTTTACCACGATTTAATACTCTAGAATTCTTATGCGTTTGGAATTTATTTACAGTGATAATCGTTATTAATTTTTTAGTCTTGCTCTTATTTTTATGTCATACAATTTTTATGTTTAAAAATTTACATTCAGATTAGAGTGAAAAAAAAACATAACAATATAAAGAAGTTGCGCACTACAGTTTTGTAAATAATTCAACAAAAACTACACGGTGTTGTTATATATAATTTTAACATAATATATGTGAACACATTCAGTCGCGGGTTGGTAAAATTTATACATACATAATATAATTTTAATTATGCAATTTTTTTTCGTTTGTGTGTATATTGTATAGTATGTTACAGTAGTTTGAATATAATATTCTTTTCCCTAGAAAAACGTTTTTGGACTTATCGTGTCTGAAAACCCGCAATGGTATACGCGTATATTATGGTGCGTATATTATTATTATTGTATGGAAACGTTTGACGGGGCGTGGGTTAAAAAAGTTACTCGCTCGTTTTGAGGCCTTACTATAAATCAATCTTCGAACGATATTTTTGCAAAAATAAGTTGTCAGAAGAACGCGGTATATTGTATAATAATATACAGTGCATTATAATAACGTAACGAAGTGCGTCTTCTTTCTCCACACCAACAAAAAACCTGTCTCTCATCGACATCTTTGGATTTTTGTTTTTAAACGTTTTGAATAGATATTTCAAACATTTAATATTATTATTGACGCGTGGAAAAAAACTGTATACATAACCCATAATACGCCTATCACACGCATTACAGTATAATAATATGACTATTGACTAAACTATGCCACTGTCATTCGAAATCTCAGAGGTTTATACGAAGACTAAGTGAAAACTTTTTATCGTGGCTGGTTCACTATAATAATATTACAATACTATTTATTATTTTTTATTCAATTATGAACACAATTAAAGAGTAGGAAGAATACTTTTGGTATGTAAGTTAATTATATTTAAAACATGGGTATGTTGATGTACCACAGAGCCATTGAGGTTCTTAAAATTCTGTGGAGTGGCTGATTTTTTAATTTTTCTCGAATAAAAAGATATACATGTTTAACGATTCTAGCATAATGGACCTTGATAATAAGATAAGAATAATATTACTCGACCTGAGAGGTGTCGCTAAATACGTACGAGAGATCAGTCAGATCGACTGCGTTATATCACTACCTACTCCAGTTTGTACAAAGTTATTAAAGTAAAATCATCACGTCGTATCTGATTTAAATAATTTATTTTGTACTACACGTTTTTCATATTGTTCTATACAGTGACCACCGCCGGTAGTGTCGTCAGTGATCTGTCGAAAGTAAACACGTAATACTAATATATTTGTGGTAATTTAAAATGTCAAATCATAACAAGGCGAATATTGTACATACAAGTATCGAGCAAAAAATGCATACCTACATATCATATCAAATATAAATATAGTTTCAATGTCGTTATAAATGTTGATCGATTCAGTTTTTTACATAATCAACAGGTTCGTGATAACAATAATTTTATTGGTGACAGTTTTTGTCGATTCACCAATACAGATCAGTTCTACTTACATAATATATGTATATCGCTGTCTGCAGATCACTGACACATTTTAGTATCACAATAACTATATTAATATTTGTATTAATATTTTTTTATGAACGATCCCATTTCTCATTTGTAGGACGTCCGCCACCCCGTGTCACCTGGTGGCAAGAGAACGCGCTGATCGATGAGACTTTCGAAACGCTACCTGACCGGAAGGTCAAAAATGTGTTGCGCCTTGAACGACTTGAACGCCGTCACCTCAACACCGTCTTCACTTGTCAAGCATCCAACAATCACATGGTGCCTCCCATATCCAGCTCCGTCTCGTTGGACATGATACGTGAGTACATGCATATGTGTTTTAATACAAAATTATGCAAAACAGTGGTTATTTAGGTTGAGTTGGCTTATGGTTTTGCAAATTTAATTCGTTTAAAAATATAAATTCTGTGATTGTCCAGAGAACACCGCAGGCTGATTGAGATCAACGCATATTACACGAAGAGGTCTTGAAATTCAACTAATATTTTGTTCGCTATTATACTGTGGCACAATGCACTACCTGTGTTTAAATGTTTTGTCATAAATATTTTTTCATATGCTTACCTATGCCTAACTTTAATTTTCAAAATAAAAATGACCAGTTTTTTATTTCTCACTATTAGAAGTATAATTATTATATAATGTAATATTGATACGAAAAATCTATGGAATATCGATGGCTGCTCGTTTTCTGTTTGTATTTGCAATAATAATACCTGTATGTAGATAGATTTAGACAGCGAGGCAGAAAAGCACACGGAAATTTAAAAAAAACTATGTAATTTATTTAGGCACATTATGCATGATATATTATATTCTATTTAGGTGCGGTCACATCCGATGTTCGATATTTTATATAGATTTTCTTAAATCTCTGAAAAACCGACCGAAATAATGTTATATACTATAAATAAAATAGTCGTGATGTACGTTTTAACAGTATATAATATATATTATAAATAACATATGACGTATACCACTGCTTTAACTAAACGTAATTGAATGTGGTTACGGTAGTGGTGGTTTACTTCCCACTAACCTCCCGAATTGAATTTAATATTACTATTATAGTGTAATCGATTAAAATCTAAAACGATATCGGAGACTACCTTCTGAAACGGACATTTTGTCCTGATCTGACGTAGGTTCAGACTTTGGATGGATATAAAATATAGTCAAAAATGATTTAGTATATGAGTGACTTTATGCGGTATAGTTGTCAAATTGGGCAGACACCATTCGAGTTTGTTGTAGCTATAGGTCTACTTTTTTCTTTTCTTTTTGAAATCACCTAATTCCGATCAATGAAGGTATAACCATCTCGTCCAGTTCATGTTGACACTCAACAACAGTATTGATTAAAAAAATATATATATACATACATAATATTATATTGAATAAAATTAAGTTTTTGGATCACTGTTTATGTTGATTTTTTTTTACATTCGAGATGGTTGACTAGTGAATAGTCGCAATGGTGAAAAGCAGGATGGATTACACTAATTATTTTCAGTGACCGCTTGTAATACATATAAGATATGCCAACCGTAAGAGACAACGTCAAACGATTATTATTAAGACGTTGAAGTATTGTAGACAAGTAGTATACAATATAATTACATGAAAACGGGGTCTGAGGCCTACATCGTTGTTATTCAGACTATTTGTACGGTGCATTTGCAAATATATGCACATTCACCTTTAGTAAATGTCATTTACGCATATAATATAAATAAATATATATATATATATATATATATGTATGTATATTTAGTGGCAACCTCTGAAGAAGTTGATGATCGGCCCAAATTTAATTTGTAGCCCGTTTCTCGCCACTATCCAATTTAATTTTCGTTACGAATTATTTATGTTTCCCTTCAGCCCGATCACACGCTCAACCATCGAATTAAGCGATACGTATCGATTTATCGTGTGTTCAAGACTCCTCTAGTGTGTGTGTGTGTGTGTGTGTGTGTGTGTGTGTGTGTGTGTGTGTGTGTGTGTGTGTGTGTGTGTGTGTACCACGTGCCATGTAGGTTTGAAGCGAAAAATTACTCAAATGGAATATATGAGGTCTGAATAAAAGTCAGATTATCTATTTCGACTATCCAATCACCCAAATTCGTGAGTCTAATAGGACTCTGATAACAGTGAATTTATATAATGTACGAAACGATGATATGCAAAAAACGGAAAAATATTATCTGCATAATGATTGCTACGAGTTTATGACTTAATACATTTATTTATTAAAAAAAATTAATAAGTAGATGTAAAATATTTTATTTTATTTTTGCTTTTTTTAAATCCATAGAAATGTTCAATATAAGGCTATAGTTTTTATGTTTTATTATACTATTTAATAATAATCATCAAGTATAAATTTAATCTAATTTAATTTAATTTTGAATTATAAATAATAATGTATAGCATTGTGGCTATTGTAAATTTGTGATTTGGCATTTCCATATCACCAGTGCCGTGCTAACTTTTATTAGCGATATTTGCGTCTCAGGAACCTACAATTTCGCACCTCTATTAAACAATATAATATGCATTTTAATATTGTCCACCCTTTAAAATGTTCAACTTGTGTCACCTTAGGCACTTACTCATTTGTCACCCCCTTAGCATGGCTCTGTATACAATTATTATAATACAGATATTGCAAAGTTATACGCAGTATCATGTTCATTATGTATTCAAAATTCTTAAATAAATTTACAAGTACATAAATCTTAGAATATTATAATATGATCGTAAACCATTTCACTATAATGATCTTTTTCAATACAATGATTCGTCATTTCTTCCAAACGTATTATGAAAATAGTAATTCACCAATATCATGTGATAAACAATGAGGCCAAAAAGTTACTACTCGTTGCCTGAAACTTGTGTTGCTTTTACAGCTAAATATTTCGTATAACCAACTAAAATTAGTGAATTAAACATGTTACTCACTTGTCCATATATGCCACACCATCTTCTATTCAAGTATGTTATAATTACAGAATAGCGATGTATATATTGTATCTCGGTGTATTAAAAATTCCATTTATTTTGAAAAATACAATTTGTACAGATCTTTCACTGTTCTTGGAAAGTGTTGCTAGCTTTGATTACCTTTACATTTATGTGACGATTGTTTTAATGTTTTAAATTATAATTTATTTTTTCGTTACAATCCCATCATTATTGGTGCATATCGTTAAGATTACAATAAATTGCTTTAGAACAAAATACGAATATAATATGGCATGTAATGTATTGTATAAAAATAAATTAAATTTGGTTATTATTTTTTATCTCAATATAAACTTTTAAAAAGTTTCATAAAATTCAAAATAGTTTTCTAATTTATTAACATTTGAAATATTTTAAGACCGATATTTTTTATTTATAATATCGAGTAATTATATCTATAATTTGAGTTTTATATTAATTATTAACAAAACCAGCTAGACAATAGTTCTCGGAAAAGTGATGTATAAAATTTTTTTTAGTATATTAAACTTATAAAAAAGTTCAAAATTTGATGCTCAGCATTATACTTTTAAGTATAAATAGTATAATATCTATAAACATTCATGTATATTTTTTTTTTTAGATAAATTATAAATAAAGAAAAAAATAACTTTAAAATTAAATTTTTTTTTCCATTTACAAAATAAGTTTAGTATATTGGTATACTATTGTTTTATATATTCAACTCCATAGAATTATTTTTTAGTTTCTCAATAAATTATTTGCCACAGTTAAGCTTATAATAATTAATTGACTTGATAAAATAATACACATTTTTACAAGGTAATTTGATGAAAATAAATTTTCTATAAACACACAGTATGTACTATACGAAAAAACTAATTTTTACAGTGTTGGGAAATTCAAATTATACTCTTCTCCATTATTAAAATTCAAACATTCCATTTTACGATATAGCATACATAAAAAAAAACTTAAATACGCTACCTACTAATTAAAATTAAAAAAAATAATTACATTCAATGTTTTTATTGACTAACAGCAATGCCATAATTTAATGACAACGAATCATAATAATAAAAAATACAATCAAACCGTTTACCTAGTAGTATCCAATTAAGGACAATTTAAATAAGATATCACACATTTCATCTCCAGTTCTTTATAATTAACTTCGGTTAAATGATACCAAGAATTATAGTGTCGCTGTGACATTTTTACATTGATTATTATTTCAATGAGCTGCTTAATTATTCAAGTTCGTTACACCGTATACATAAACAAGAGGGTGGAATAGTGTTATAACAAACACAAACGAAATATTACAAAAGCGCAAAAATTAAACAATCATGACTTAAAAACACGAGAACGCTGAATCCCTCAAACCATGAAATTGACCGAGATCATGCATCAGTGCAATGACAATTTTTGGAAATTTAGTAGATAATAAATTCCCACCAGATTCATCCAGAATAATATTATGAACCTTTGCAACACTCACCGATAATGAATCGCAGGATCGCTGTTCTATTTTAGTGTATTTTTTGAAATGTGGGTAGTATGTATCTATTTCGACCTTATACTAAATCCACTATTTCATAAATTGTTTGATGATTATAAGATGCTACACGTCGTTATCATCGCCACTCAGTAGACGTCGTGTTTACTCTAGTTGAGTTTCTTTCACTAAAAAGTGTGGAAATGCACGAAAATCGAAAATGCATAGCACGTGATATAAATGATATAATATTATAATATGCATTTTCATGTTGCATGTAAACATTTGAACTGCACAGCAAGTAGCATAATCGGTGTCTATTATCACGAATTCTATTCCTGGATTTGCGCTAGATACGCTAACATTTTGATACCATGAGTTTTAAATTTGAAGTGTTGTACATTATTTATTTTTTTTTTTTTCTATAAAGTTACTAAAACTTGATATGCAAGAATTAAAAACTACGATTAATCTTACCAATAGATTATAAAAATATGGACATAACGTTTATAAGCAGTTACACCAATTATGTATAAATAATTGTACACTTATATCGAGTATGGACTAGCTATCAGTATCATGAATACAGTTATCATGTTGCATAAAAATATAACAAACTGCCTCAACTTGTTATCACTCCAAAACTCACAATAATATAGTGGTCCCAATCTTGATGGGGTATTTTTATCAACTACAACTTAAAATTAATTTCCAGATAGTCTGTGAGTTATCAATAATACCTATATCTGTATAAGAGAATTTTAAGGAGTATCTTATACATTAAGACTGCCAGCAACCTCATGAGTCGTGATATGCTTATATATGTATATGGTCTGATTAATATTTCTATTTCCGACCAAAATCCTTCTAGACAAATGGTTTGTAACGGAGCCGCCGAGGACGCTACTCCGTCACTTTTATTAATTTATACAAGTGATTTCTTGCGTAATTATCAGGTTTTTATTCTACATGAAAATATTTTTACAAATATACAGGGGCTTGTATGTCAATGTACTTGGGTACGAGGCTGTCGCACATGAACGGGGATAGTTTTATAAAATACATCATCGGGACGGCCCGGGTGGCTATGATCAGCCCGCTTGAGAAAGTGGCGTCGATCAATAGGCCCGGGCGAGAAGCGTGGCCTAGGCAGGCGCGCTTGGGGGGACAAACTGCGCGTCGCTTGTGGCCCTGAAAAGAGCCGTTTATACCTCCAACGTGTATGCGGTGTGAGGTGATGTCCTTTGATCCTCTACGATACTCCTGAGTGACCGATGCTCTTGGTATTTGTTGTCAGTCCTTCGGTGGTAACGTCACGGCCAGGAAATATCAATTGCTATCGACTTCGGCTCAACCCCTTGGACGATCGTTGATGGCTGGAATGATGTATCGCTTATATGTGTCCGGATCGCCTAGACACAGTCTCTCGTTCCGTTGGTGATGTTGGCGGTGTGGATAGTATCGACCGTAAAGTGTCCGTCGTTGTCGCGGGTTAGCCCGGAAACAGGCTGTTTTAATAGTATGGCACGGTTGGTAGCGGCGGCGGCTGTAAGTATCGCTGACCGGTGGTCTCGACGGCAACTGGTCGTGCTTGAGTCCGTATTCGCTAGCGGCGGCGGCGTCGATATTCAATTTCAGCGTCGGTTGTTCTCCTTGGATCCTTCGGTAGACAGCAGAGTGTGTTGATCTCTTGATGTCTTGTTGTCTGGAAGGTGGAAGGAATACTGTTGATTAGTTGGTAAAATGCATCCGTATATATACCCCTTTCCGCTCTGGGTGTTGTTCTCATTGTCGGAGATTCTATGTTTTTGACGAGTGAAAGTGACATCGATCCTACAACCTGTTATGCGTCATCGATGTCATTTTCAATCGACACACTCGTCGACAATACTTGTCGAAAATCGTATTGTTTCTACCATATCGCATATTTGTTTGTGTTATGTTGTCTTGTCATACTTATTGAATTAGTGGCCGTGAGAACGGCCGTTTTAAGTGTGGTTGTCTGTGCCGTATCAGGTTATTGCAATTAATTATTATTAAGTATGTTCCGTTTGTGTGGATACGATTTCTATTACGTTATAATTCATAATAAAATATATTACTCTTTCATATTCACATATTATAATATAATATTATATAGGTATATATATTTTGTATACCAACGATCTCCACCACTGCAGGATTATAAAGTTTGGAGCAATATTTTATTGTGTATAATGGCGTATACGTGTACCCAGGTATCCGTGGTTACGCGAAGCAACTAAACCTAACCGATTCCGCTTAATAATAGCACAACAGATTAGCGTGCGGGAGCTTATTTTCCACTTACGGGCGCGCGTGTGTGAGCGTTCAAACACAATTACACAATAATGCTGACGAGAGCAAATAGAGACTGGCACATATTATTCAAGTCGAATATCGGAATCTCGAATGTGTATGCTGTGTATAGGTGCAACTATGACACACCCACGTCCTCTCTGCAGCTTCCATCGCTTCTCGTTTAAAATCGCGTATCTTATCATAACTGTGACTGCGATAAGATTTTACTGTTCGGTGGAATAATTACTGTGTTATGTTATTAATTTATTATAAATTAAATTACTATTTTTAATGCTATTATCAATATTATCATAATTATAATTATTATTATTGTTATTATTATTAATATTTATATTATGACTATTATTATATGCACAACTTCAAGCGCGTAAGTAACTACTAAATCCATATCATGATTTATTGTCTTCGATTGTCGTAATTTTGATGTTAATATAGATAGTATTATTATAATTACTATCGTTATAATTTATACTGGATAATATATTTAGTGACATTATTTAGTTGAGACTATAAACCGTCATAATATTATAGGTATATTTATTATATTATTATACTAATTAATCACAAGTTAAATTACATTTTATTTTACTGACGTTATACACTATACGAGTACTCATCATTCATCATATATAGTAATTTTTATTGGATAAATTATTATCATTGTTTTAAAATAATATTGTACTCTGCACTGATGATATATACGCTAAATAATTTGAAACTCACTTAAAAGAGAGTTATCAAACTATTACCGATCATAAACTTTCTATTACCTATGTCCAAAACTTAATATTCGATATTAATTTATACAAGATTTTAAACTCAATATAGTTTGATATTAATTTTTAATTTGCTTCAAATAGCATGGTAACTATTAAATATTTTTCAAGTAAAAGTGGTTATACACATGCATACAAATGAGAACAAACAAATAAAACTGAAATCGTTACTAATGAACTCGTATTACAATTTATAATTAACTATCAATATTGAAAATAATCTGTCTTTTTTATTTTGACTTCATGGTTGCCACATAGACTCTTCTAGATTATTGTCATGGGTAAATATTAGGGTAAAGTTCGTGTTTGAATTTCTCATTTTATAATCCGTTTAATAACTTACTTTTAATTTTATTCTCGACAATTTTTCCCCATATCATGAAATTTACTAATGAAAACTAATCACTCTAAAATTGTGTCTTTTAATCTTATATCATCCTCTTTACGAACTGTTACTACTATAATATGCATATGTTGGCTTATTATTATTATTATTATTATTATTTTTAATCAATTATTCCTATTGGTTGGTATTTAGTATTACTGTTATTATTATTATTATTTTTTAAATATTTTGTTAAGTCTGATGATTAAAATTATGATATGATTTGTACCATATGGGTAGCAAATACATAAATATGCGATCAAATGTACGACATACGTCTATGTTATACGACTTATATCTACCAAATAAATATACATGATTAGCCAAAAATAGTACGCTATTTATTTGTGACTTGAATACTCCCAATGTCAATATTATAGATTATTATGAGTTCATTTTACCGGCAAATATATTTTAGCTCTATAAACACGCCAAAGTGGTTGTATACTGCATAGAAAAAGTTTTTAAGAAAAAAATACAGAATATTTTAAAACCAATAAATTTCCGTTGCCGAATTTGGAACATCCATACATGAAATTAATATGTAGGTTACGGTTGCCGCAGATATTTATACAATAAAAATAGATATATCCAACTATACGAGTACTTTCAAACTTATTTGCCATGCTTATCATAATATATATTGTGTACCATATCTTATAATATACATTTTTTTGTTCTTATATTCTTTATTGTATTCTACTCTTAAATAATGCACATCATAATTATATTAATTACAATTTATACATGATAAAAACACATTTCTGGGACATCAATCATTATTTTTGGTATGAGCTTTAAGTTGACTGGTGTTTAGATAAAAATACCGATTTTTTGCATGCATGATACATAACGGTGCACGACACTACACAAAGAGTCATTGTTTTCTCAGACTTATATTATACTATATATTGCATGGACAAGATTTTTTTGTTTTTTGCTTAGGATTAGATTTAATTAATTTTTTCCATACATTTCAGCGATTTACATAAACTACATAACTTAACTTTTACTGCAAACAGCCATTACGGACTACGGTCTGTACATATAACCTCATAGATATTTTTTCATGTTCCTATATAATATATTATCTTTAGGTTATGTACTTAAGCATTTGAGGATTTATCGAGAACGTGGGTTGGTGTATGTGTGTTGACCTGAATCATAGTCAAACATGACAATTTAAATTTAAAACAACTTTTACACCGAAGCCGGTCGGTATATAGTTCGCTCACGTCTCAGCGTTTCCCACCTGTAGTATTTGTTTGTAAATTCTCACACACTCACACGCACCATAAACACATGCTTGATACTCACACAGGCGTAATATAAATAGAACAATTACGATGGCATTACTGTGCTTTTGTGAACTTTTTTAATATTACTAGGGTGACACCCATGCAGTATACGTAAATACGCTGTAATATATCACATTATTTAATATGCATACATACTATTATACTGCTTTAGCAAGCCGCATAAGTTTTTATTTAACTAGTCTGTTTTTATTATACAATATACATTATTATAATATTGCATATATTTTACATTTTTTTCACCGTTGTTGTTGTTGTCTTCATTATTATTCTTATTAAAATCACTTAATTAAAAAGTGTGACCGGCTGTTGTTTTTGAAAGAAATAGAGCGCTTCGCAACGGCCGTGAAAAAATAAGACTATATTATGACTATATAGCGATCGCTATGGGGTGGTTGAGGTTATAGGGAGGCAATGGTGGTCGTGGTCTGTGGTGACGTTGAACAGCAGTGTCCAGGGGTAGGAAATGAATTATTTATAAATTAATTCACTTGGGCTCGTATAGGTCTTGAAATTGGTTTTTAAAACAATGAAGTTTCCTTTGACCATCTCATCACCACCAATCAGTACCACCCCCATGGAATCAATTTCTTTTAAGATAGTAACTCATTATTTTCTAATTGAAAATAATTTTAAATTGTTAAGTTGCATCTATGTTCTATATATCTATCATTCTATTCATCTATACTATCAATATATTGTTTTGTTTTTTTTTTTTTTAATATCACAACTAAAACATCTCTATAAGTATTTCTTAACGATAGTACTAAGTATAATTTATCAAATTTGTTAATATTATATTTATCTGAATCCTTAAAGTATTTATAATAAAAAATACATTCAAAAATTCAAAATAAAATCCTTGAAACAGTTTCGAAGAAAATATTTTGAATATCAGAATTTCCATAGCTTTAAACCATCGCAAATACACCATCCAATAAAATAAAGTTTCATAAAGTTTTGTTTATTTTTAAATACAGTTTATTATGTAAGATTAAGAAAAGATTTTTTTTTTGTAATTATTCAAAAACTTAAAATTGTCTGAAGTATAATATAACATAATTCAACATAATTTTTTTATCTAAACTTTAATATTTCTATTACCTACTATTTTTTTTCTCGTTTTTTCGATCACATGAAATAAACGACCACGTTTATGTTTATACCACATAATTTATTTAAACATAATGTTGTTAATCATATTATAAATAATCAAGAAATCTAAATTTTTATGTATTCTTGATATTTTAAATACTTTTTTAATGGCGAACATCGTCTATTGTCTAGTTGTGAATATTAATATCTCGCGTTTGTGTAATTACAATTAAACTTTTATTCTGGTATAAAAATTGTTAACGGTTCATAAATATATTTTTTCCTAGTTTAGTTTAAATCCCAACTTTAACCTATTTACATTTATTTTTACAATTACTAAAATTATATCTATTCACCAATGGTTAGTTTGTCGAAGAAAAAGAGGTAATGTTTTTTTTTATTTAAGACATGTGGATAATTGTATTGCATTTAAGTATAGTATACTAAAGTTATAAATTAGAAAACCTTAACTAAACTAACCATACTCGCTTACAACCAATTAACATCAACGATCATTTAAAATTTTAGTTCAGTTATACCGTTTCAAAAGTTTTGATCGATTAATTAATAATCAACTGGAGTCATTTCGTAACTACGTTTTTATGAAGGAGTTATGGAACATGAAATGCAAGCATGAAACTCGTACATTCAATGCTCATGGTTCAAGTTATTTTATTTACCAGTAAAATTACTATCACGGATAAAACACGGATCTAAAACTGTTTTAAACTCCGTCAGATTATTTACGTAGGTAATATACAGGGTGATTTTTTTATCGAAGAACACTCATTATTTAAAAAAGTATTGACATTTTCAAAATATTTTTACATAGTTTCAAGTTGTTAAAAAACAAACGTTTTTATTAAAATATTATATTTTTAAATATTTTTTATCCTTGTCGTTTTTTTTTTAATTTTTTGAATGACGACATAGAGTTTTAATTTCATATTCCAAAGCAGAATATTTTATAAGTATTTTGATTCATACAAATCGAATTTAGGACGAGTAGTTTATAAATTATGAGTTATAAATATTTAAAGTTTAGATTGGCAGAGTGGTGTGGTACGGGGTTACTCCGCATAATGTTTGTCCACTACTCCGCTTGTCTAAACTTTAAATACTTACCTATCTCATAAACTGCTCGTCTTAAATTCAATTTTTATGAATAAAAATACTAAGAAAAATATTCTACTTTGGAATATGAAATTAAAACTATGTTGTCATTCAAAAAAGTAAAAAACTTAAAAAATGATAAGGATAAAAAATATTTAAAAATACAATTTTTTTAAAAAACGTTTGTTTTTTAACAACTTGAAACTATGTAAAAAAATATTTTTGAAAAAGTCAATACTTTTTTAAATAATCAGTGTTCTTCGATAAAAAAAATCACCTTGTATAAGATATTATTATTACTTAATAGTATAACAATATTTCGGTTTTATCGTTAACGTTATCGGAGCAAGAGTTACAATTAAGTCACTATATGAACTTGGTTTGATCAAAAGTAATTTGTGATATGGTGATAATAATGTCCTAAAACTAATGCTCTAACAGTCGTTGAATTTTATTTATTATACCGTCGGGAGCAATTAAATTAATACATTTCATGCGTTCGAATTAATATATGCATCAAATTTAGCTAATGTAAAGTAATACTTCAATACATTTAGGAAGTTGAGTTTATGTTTCGTTAAAATATTACTTTATGTTATGTATACATTTGTTTTGTGATTTTTACAGTTAACTAAATCTACTGCATTTTAAAACAATATATTCATATTATATAGTAAAAATAATAATAATAAAACAGGTTACTATGTTGCGTTATAAATTCAAAGTTAGGCGGGTGAGACCCTTTCTAGTTCCTTTTGACATTTATACCCAACAGTCGGTCCTTTATGTGCATAATATATCATCCTTATAGAGTTTATGATTTTCAAAATTGCCCAGAGTAGCGGTTTGTGGCCGCCAACGTCTGGACTGCCATTTAATTGTAAAACAATGGTAACCCACTAAAATCATTCGGTCACGTAGAGAAAACGAAAAATTTAAATAACAAATTGGATGTATGCTAACGACTTTGATAAATTGCAGTAATTGTGAATGCAATCAAATGTTATAAGTCTTCGAAGTTTCATCTCTGGATTTTAATGTGTATTTATTATTTTACACTTTACTGTTTGATTTACATCTGGCTAATTTAATTTTTTGTTTAATTTAAATTCAAAACGTTTCAATACACAAAACTTCACATAAATGTATTTATTTATTTTTTAAATATTTTGGATTCATATTATAATTGTTTTATATTAAACAAAAATAATATCATTGGAGGATGTAAAAATATACGGATACAAAATCAAATTGTAAAATGTTTATTGTATTAAAGTCGAAATTAAGATGAAACAAAATAAGAATTATTATTATTTGTTGTTTACTTAAAATGTTTTATTAAAAAATAACCAACGGGTTCGATAGTGCCTATAGTGTAAGTTTCTGGAACACAAAATAATATTATATAAAATTAATAACTGTGCACTTATTAAATGTTTCTTGCAACGCTGTCTTCTAAAACATAAAAGTGCCTACGGATTTGTTCATTAACATAATTCTTAGAACATTATCGGTGGTTATAAATAATAATTGATAGTTAAATTATATTATCTAAATATTTAAAAACTAATTTTTAGTTGCTAAAACTAAAACTATGCACAGACGAGAACTGTCCATACTACTTCAATGAATTTGGCTTTCGGAGTTGATTTTTGAAGGGAATAGCGTTATATTATTACGGCGGGGCCTTGCATATCTCGGAATATATTATTGAAACGGAGTTAGAAATAATAATAGTAGTAACTAGTAATAATAATAATAATAATAATGATTATAATTATAATAGAAACAATAATTATCAAAATTGTCACCGCCACTGTAGCCGATTTAAATAGCGAGCATAACTTTAGTCATGGCCGCCGGGTACCTGCCACACACCGGCGCCCATTGTGTGTTCGAGCTAACTAAATTATCCGAAAAGTTTTGTTAATTCCGTTCCGAAATTATTTTACGTGCATCACACGGACGCTGTCGGAAAGGGTTAGCTTTTACTGTTTATGTAAGACGAGATCGCTCGTGCAACGTTCGCGCACGCACACTTCGACATGTGCACACATGCATAGTCGCGTTTTGAGATTTTGACACATTTCTTGTCCGGCACATGGTAAACAGAATACGCGACTCGTCTACCGTGATTAGGGTAGGGAGTTAGGTTAGTGGGTTATTTTAGGTTAGGGTAGGTGGTCATATACGGCGTGGTATATGTTGTGCATAAGGAAAGTTGGACAGGTATAACTCGGGTGACTCTTTCGATCAGCCATGTGGCCAGTTCTACACGCAAAATATTAATATTTTATTTTCAAAAACAATATTGTATAATATAAAAAAATTATATTATTTTATAATATTATTTTATATTATTTTATATTATTTTATTTATATTATTTTATTTTATCACTATATATCACTTTATATATTATGTGTATTGAGTATCGTGTATACCACCATATTAGTTGCCTGTTTATTGATTGATTATGGTAGTTACATCGTTATATGATAGATTACGCGTGATATCGAAACATAAATTATCAACGGCGACAAGTTAAAATAACATAAACACAAAATATGATAAACTCTACGGTGGTCAAATAAAAAAAAAATTCCGACTTTCATCAGAGAAGGTGAATAAATCCACATACATCTAAACACAACCAAAATCTATTGCTACTATTGCACTATTGCTTATAATGATTTGAAATACATGTATTATTATTTTTATTTCAAGTAATAAGTTAAGAATTTCTTATAATTAACCACATTTCGTCTTTACAAAATATTATGTACAGTACAAATGGGTATAGTAATACTCTCATATTACCCACGACGTGACGAATATCATTTGATGGCTCTATAAATTTAACACACCTATGGCGGGTATAACAATATAAATATGCCATTACATAATATAGTCAGATACTCAAAATATAACACTGAGTTGTCCAACCCACAAAATATTTTGAATCATGAATATGAAACCTTGTCCGATGATCGTATATTATATGTAGATAATATTTCGGACAAATTATTTCCATCACGCTATACCTCGTTTCATCGCCACTATTATTATTATTATATTCTTAAAGCGTCGATATTCCGGATGGATAGGGTAGGTGAGGAGAGATCTGAACAGAAGAAACAACTGTCCTTTAAGATTGGACTTACCTGGAGGGTATACTATCGTGGCAGACATGGCTGCAGAGGGTTGTAGAAGAGCGGACATTTGTATAATGTACAAGATGTGTATAATATTATTAGGTGGACGAGATGACGAAAGCGGTCGGGTCCGAGAAATTAGTTTTAGCCACCGAAACGGATACCGCATTAAAAAAAAAAAAAAATAAACAAAAACCCTGTCCGTAAAATACATATATATATTATTTTGACAAAGCGCTCAACGTTGACGTGTTCTTTAAAACGCCCCAATTACGTGAAACGGTCGACGACAAACGTTCATCGGTTAATGTTGGTCGTTTTTAAGCACCCGTTTTTATTTTATTATATTTTTTCTATTCTTTTCCCTCCCTCTTTCTCTCACACTGAGCACCGTACATTTCAGTGGCCTTTGTGCAAGTCACAACCCATTTTATACGTTTTGTTTCACTCGCCATTCATTCTTCGCACGCCACCGTAATTGTCACGGTCCACAAACATTGTTAATAGTTCTTTTATCAGTCACACGTGTGATAATATTGGTGGTTAGTGACGATGACGGGTCCAGTCAACAGAAAACCTAAACAGATGCCGTGCAGTAATTAATATATTATATAATATCGTTAAAAAGCGAAAACTCATTAAAGAGAGCGATTAAGAACATTTCATGTTGCAAAAAATGTCTCATGTTATAAACGTGAAAATATAAAACATCATCTATAATAGAAACGAAACATTATAAAAAATAATAATAGGCTAATAATCACTGTAATTGAAGCCTTAACCAATATGAAAAAAAAAAAAAATAATAATAATAATCTCACATAGATACTTGACAACTTATATTATTTTAAAACTCTCTTATATGTTATATATGATGAGAACATATTTTTTGCAACATGAATTGTCAATTACTCTATATTATAATTTAATCCTATAGTTTCGTTCCAGGTTAATAATGATTACAAATGAATACCCGCAGATGTAACTGAATTTAAAACCATGATAATATGCCATATTAAAAAATGTAAATATAACGCGTTCCTGTGCGTTATAATAAATAAAAGAATAAAAATGATTTTATTATTATTATAATTATATTTTTATGGTATAATTCAAAAATCATTATATTTTATTAGATTATATACAAAAGGTCACATCACTAAAATAACTTTAGTAAACCTATATAACCTATTTAATATTGCTTGAAGTCCTACCTATGTCTCTGCATATTATATAATATAACTTAGAATATTTTTTTTTTAACACAGAATACCAAGTATTGATTGTTTTATAGATGTATTATTATACGTAACTTATGACGTATTTATTATTGTATCTATATTCGATATCTGTTTGTTTTCTAATCAATAAAATAACTTTAAATAAAAACTATAATCATAAATAGTTTGTATAAGTACATATCAGTCATGAATATATGGTAGAAATCATTCAACTTTCCTCACTCAATTATGTTTTAGATAAACCATGGTTACAAATAATATCGTGTGGTAATATATAAATTTGGTATAGTTTACCAACAAATTTTCATGATACCACGCTATAACCGCCAAAAATTCTGTCGCAAATAAATAATAATAATATATGCAATATAAATTTCAAGTGTTTTATGTGTGACGGCGGAAGATACGCATATTAATATAATAATAATAATAATATATTATCAGTAACAAATGCGTGCGGACTTTATGGTTAAACTTTGACTTTCAGACAAGGGCAAAACTATGCCGAATATTATGCAAGCGCTGTATCCGTTTTCTCGAGCGCCAAGTTTCTCGTCAGACATACGACGCTCACGAGTAAAGTATTAGATAAGTATATCCTGCGATACCGCAAATGTTTTATGCGGACAATACGGATGTACGAATAATTATTTTCATCGTTTTTTTTTCGTATTTCTAAGCAACTAATATGGAACTGATATAGTGAGCAGCAATATATATATATATTGATAACAATTCGGATACAACCGATTATATTATAATAGTGAGTTTTAAATGTGAGGAAAAAGGTCTTCGTGTTATTCTTTTCTGAACTGCTCGTGGGAAGCATCGATTTCCCTTACTATGATCTTATTTGATCGAGTCTAACACACTAAAAATGAGATGGGAGAAAATACTAAGATATCATAATATTTAGCGTTTCGACGAAAACTCAGTGACATTTGTGAGTTGTCATGCATTACTTTAATTTTTTCTTTCATTATTCTCTATACTTAGATTGAGAAGCAACGGCAATAGTGGTGGATAGTCCACGTGATGCGTCATTGTTTTTAATGAAGGCGCTACGTCATTAGTCAAAGGATCGAAAGTGATAAAGCTCCTTACCTGTATAGTGTCTGCTTTTGTAGCGTGCGCAAAAGGTGGTCTAGAAAATCCTCGTCGGTGGGTAGAAGTGCTTTTGTCTTCTCTTTGCCAACCCATCACTACTCGGATGGCGCGGTGTATGAGACAGATAGAAGGGTTTTGCGGTCTGGTTAGGGATTGTTGTATACGCGAATCACGCAAATGACGACGCTTTTTGAGTGCAACGGCATCGGGGAATAAAACTACTGTGTCGTTGTTATCATAATCCTACCAACTTTACTGAGTCTCCGGTTCCTCGGCACTTTTCTCGACCCCTTCTCTTGCTTGTCTTCCGCGAGTACACTCTCTATCACCCCACTCGGATCGACATTCCTTTTGCTACACAGTGCACAGGCAATACGACGAATACGCTTGTCTCTCTCAAAGAGTCAAGCGGTGCCTTTTCCGATTGTTAAGTTTCTGGACCACTTACTACCCTCCAAGCCAACGGTTTCCATTCGTTATTTCTCTATATCACCACCGTGATGGTTTCATTTTTTTTTCACAAATGTGCATCAGCTCCGTCTGCAGCCCACTCGTTGATGAATGTAAAAATATAATAACATGGTCATTTCAAGTTACAATTTTTACTAGCGCACGTTTTTCAACATTCAAAACCACTTAACCGCCGCATGCGTAGTATATCATATACAAACTAATATAAAATTATTTTTAATGGTGGGGCTGATATATATATATATATATTATATATATATATATAATATTTTTTATACAGTTTGTTTCAATTAAGGAAATTAATTGTCTGGTTTTAAATTTATAATCAAAATTTTCACAGTCTTAATATTTTGTTTATTAAGCTTACATTCTAACTGTGTTATGATAAGCTTTTAAACACCATGGGAAAAATAATATTAATATTTGAAAATTGAATGATGAATTTGGAAAACCACAATCATGTTCATAAACTGTGAAAATCAAATTCAATTTTTTTTCATCGTTTTATTCGATCAATATATTGATTGTATAATATGATTGTTATATTTTATGAAAACATTTTAATATGTGAAAAATTCACATTGGGTATAGATAAATTTTCCAATAAATACCTAAATAAATCACTACACAAGCCGGATACCGTATATACCTACTATGATACTTGGTCATTTTAATACCCCGAATTACAATGTTTTTTAAAAAAAGTCAAATAATAGCAGAGCCACGATTTTCAATAGGAATATAATTTATTGGAAAGTGTTTTAGAATAATGTATCTGGACGTAGGATATATTTTTCTTAAAATAATGTCGATCGGTGAAATATCAAGAGTCTATTGTTTACTATAGTAAAAATATGCTTAATTAAAAAAATTACCGTACTAATTCAACTGCACTCGGAATCGACGAGATGAAATATTTCCGTAAGAACGTTGTATTGTTTAAGTTTTGCTATTGTTAGTCACTGCAGACATTCGACCGTTTAAAGTTATCCATTCCCGACGCGTGCGTATAGTTATAATAATATGTGTGCCTATATAATATAGAACGTTTATGAAATAACAATACTATACTCCGGTTATCAACAAAATGTTTTGTTTGCACGGGGCTAGAGTGGGGCTTGCCGAGAGACTTGCAATAGCAGCATATAATATAATACCGCAACGGTCTAAGTCAGTGTTTCTCAACTTGTGGTACACATACTACTATATACTGGTACATGGAAAGCTCATAAGTTGTAGTTAAAGACAACTATATTTAAAAATAAATGATGTGGATCATTATTCACGTTAATTATTATATGATTTATTTGCTATTACAAATAACATAATATTATATATAATTAACAAATTTAATATTTTTTTAGTGCATTAAATAGTTTATATACCTATTCAAGATTTTAAGGTCCTTATAAAACAACGTATACGATATTTTTTATGAGGAAAAAAAATATTATTAAGTCATGTAATTGTACATGAATATTTCCAAGCTGTTTAGGTGGTGCACAGATATAAAAAGGTTGATAACCATTGGTCTAACTACTTCGATGATTACAATGACGATGATAATGATAATGATACATCGGCTATATATATTACGTCGTGGATTGCATATCTTAATTAAATTGCTATGTTAATCGATGATACCATAATAATATCACTACGTTAATCGCCACGCTCGCGTTTATTGCACTCAAAGCCAATTAAAGGGTACAAGAGAAGGAAGCCGTGAAGTAATACGTATACAAAATAAAATCATAAATATGCTATACCAGACTTCAGACATTCTCTTAAGAAGACGCTATATTTGTTGTCTCCATATTACAAGTGCGTAACATGCCAAATTTACGCTTAGCATATCACGTTTAGCTCCGTTAGTTTAAAAATTTGAGTAAATTGATCTATAATGAAACTTGATGGTAATAACATTATTTTTGTTTGTAAGTAGGTTTTCACGATAACTTAGCTTTTAAGTCAGTTATGAGCATTTTTAACTTAGTCTTTTTTATATACGCATAACTTGCTACGAAATTGAATTACTACCATAAAAACTCACATAAAAACACAGATAATGTTCTTAACATCAAGTTTCATAATAGGTCGATTCACTCTAATTTTTAATCTAACGGAGCCAGACGTGATCTGTTGAGCGTACATTTGTTATGTTACGCACTTGTAAGACGGAGACAACAAATGGTTATGTAACGTCCTCTTAAATTTTATGAATATAATTATAGGAAAATAATCTAAAATAATCATTATATTTTATAATATGGACCATAATCTAGGTACATGCATGGTATAGATACTTACACTGTGACTTAATAATCAAGGCGTGCAAGTGATTATGCTGTATATAATAATACTATAATATGTAGTTTTTGGTTAGATGCAATGCAAGACAAATAAAGCAGTATTCTTCCCTTCCCCCCACCCTGTTGTTTATAAGCTCTTATTCATTCAACTTGTTACAAAAAGGTTTTTTTAAACAATAATTACGAGTTTTTATTATTTCGCATGAGATTTAATATTATTTATAATCACTGTGGATTTTATGGAATTAATAATTTTTATTCAAATATATTTTGTATTGTAATAGATACACTACTAATTTAAATCTTGCGTAATTATAACTATGGACAGTTTTGACTTGACTATTGTAAATTCATCGTAAAATTCTACATAATATTAAGGATTAAAATTATTACTTAATGTCTAAATATTGTGAATATTATTTACTATTGGTGAATTATGTCATGTTGAAAACGGGTTATCAACTCCACCATCATCACTTTAATATTAATACAACTGTAGATGATAATATATAGTGGAAAATAAAATATATATATTTTATTTTATTATTTTTTGCTTTCTTCTGAGGGAAAAATTTACTCTGAGACTGAATTGTTACTTTTCGTAATGTACGAGCGTTAACAAATATTTGAGGGACATTTTGTGTACATATATTGTTCGTATATCTGAATAATAGTCAATATATTATTATATTATTATTTATTATCATGAATGCGCAAACGAAACACGCGGTGTATCTATCTATATACGGTTCACCGAATGACAGTGCGTGTGTATTATAAATGTGGGAATGCATCCGCGACACTGGGCCTTGTGTGTGTGTGTGTGTGTGTGTGTGTGTGTGTGTGTGTGTGGGTGGGTGCATGGAGATGGGTTTGGTGTTTATTTCTGCCTGTTTTGGCGCTTTGAAATGATATCGACGAAAAACGTAGTCGGCATTTATGCAGCGCATAATAATAATATTGTCATATTTGTTCTGTGTGCTCTCGTGCTTGAACACTGCAAGGTAACTCGACACAATCGCACTCCGAACATTTAGGTACGCATGCACACACGCACACACACATGCAGACTCACATATATACATATTTAGACAATTAATTCGAATTCATTAAATCCCGAACGCCGAGCACCATTAATTACGTTTCTGCGACATGACGTAAAATATGTCATATATTGTCACATATTTAAGTACGCATGCAATTTTAGTTTCACATTTGTAAACGCTGTGAAAATATAATAATTGCTTACGGCTCGTATACACTATATTAATATCGTTGTGGGGAGACATAAAATCGGCGATTAAACAAAAACAAAATAAAAACGTTTTCAATAAAACACCCATTAAATTCTATAGTAGAAGCACAAAAATTAATTTTAATAGTTTAACTCGTTGGTACGTCCAAATAGTTTAGATGAATTTACGTTTTCATGCTTTTAAAAGAAAGCCCTCTTCTGCATTTCTTATCATACTGATCCTATTACTGAAACTTCTACATTCAAAAGCCACTTTTCCGAAATCTTTAAATAAATATTACTTATATAACAATAATAATATTATTTTATCAAACTTGTATTTTTATTGAAATTGTAATTCTTAGAAAATCATAATTTATATTATATTATCTCGTACTTAAGCTAAATTTTCGTTCCTATATCAGACTCCAATTCTACACCTGAAATGTTTTTAGTAAGTAATACAACAAAAACAATGACAGATAACCAACTATCAATCAAATATTTACCAAACGATATTGACAAAGTTATTCAGGAATCATGATGTAACTTCTTGATCACCGAAGATATAGTAAAAGATTTTGTATTCTTGGATGTGATAAAATATTAAAGTATTTAAAATATTAAAATCAGCGTCTGACTCTATATTATCGTTTTTACTTGAACTTGCAGAAAATAAACCAGTGGTACAATATTAACCTGATATCATAATTAAAATAATTAGTATTTTAAAGGCAATAAAGCTTTGATCCGTATAATCACTGCTATCATTGCTATATATTTTATATTTTTATAATGGTTTATATTTTTACAATCTTCGTTTGCTTGGCCGTTCCAAACCACGTCGTTTAATTTCATGCATTTTGGTGTTAATAACATTTAAGGAATATTAAACTCTCTAAAGCACAATCATTATAATGACCCAATAACACTTTGTCAAAGATCTTTGCCTACTTTATAATTTGAATTACAGTATGAATTATAAAAGTTCCACTACGAAACTTATGTAGTTAAACTACCTATCTAGAACGCCGTGTTATCGTGATAATTTGTTAAGTTATTAATACACTAGCTTATAAAATACAGTCCACGTATGAAATAATGAATAAAACTATCATTTTATTCTCATGACATAACGAATTATTAAATAGACTTTATCGCCTATTTATATACAAAGTTTTTCTTTTTTAAGTCTCAGGGTAACAACTTGTTACAATCCTTTCTATTACGAAATCTAACAATTATCATATTATTTTATCAATATGATCGAGTAAAATATCACAACTAAGATTAGATACGTGTATATAAGATTGTATTTAATTTCTGAACGGTGTGTGTGTGTGTGACGGCTGAAATTTGTAACTTTGTGATCGGTTATATAAACATCAGCCAAAAAATGTGATTAATTCTGACAAGGTGAGATTTTGTTTAAAATATTTACCTGTTGGAACTAAAACGTTTAAAAATGAATGTATCATTGAAGGTAACAAAATATTAGAAACTACTCACATCGTTTAACTAATAAATGGGTAACTGTGAGAAATACATCTACAAAAGGACAGTCCAATTTATTACAGTTAAAAAAATAAAGTTCTGAAATATATTTTTTGCATATTGTTTATACAATTTTTATCGAAACCGAATATCAATTTGTATATTATTTTGATTTACATTTTTTTTATCAAATCTCGTTAAAACAAATTGTATGGCTTATGCTATTTACATAACGAATTTTGCTGTTCCGACCACTTGATATAACGAACTCCTTTCAAGGTCCTTGAAATTCGTTATATAGCAGGTTGACTGCATAATATTATTATGGGATACTGGATAAATTAATTAAATTATAGGACACTAGTTTTTAGAATAACTGATATGCAAAATTTATTATTGATATAGTTAATTGCACATAATTAGAATTCAGATAATGTATTGATTAATATTTTCATACATTTCATCTATAAATTAATCAGAAAAAAATAAAGGTGGTTTTATTGAAAGAAACAAGTGGTATTTATTATACACATTATAATTTATATTAAAAACAAATTTTTTCAGACCACTCCATTAATAATAATTTAAGTGCCCTCAATTAGCAAGTATTGTAATGGAATGCATTGCAGCATCAAATATATTAATTAAACTTGTAATTAGATTTTTGTCTTTATCGACGTGACAATATACCTGGTTTCTATATTTTCACGTTCATAATGGTTCATGTACATGCAGTATACATGCCTGATAACTGAAGCAGTGATTCGTATTATATGCATTTTTATATTTATATATCAATTGCAATTATTTAGATGCGATTACATGAAAAATTAAGTCACATAGAAGATATTTTATAGCCGATTAATATGTAATGATCTACAGATAATATATGTCTAGCTATTATTATTTATTATTTTATAGTTCATATAATAAATAATTACTAAAGACAAATAAATAAATATACTTATATTAGTTATTCCGGGTAATCCTCCAAGGCGTTTAAAACGAAACTGGTGTAGATATATGCTAACTTAATATTAAGTATATATTATATATCAGTTGGCTTAGATAGCTATTTTAGCTAGGAATGCTTTAATAAAAAAAAATAATAAAAAAAAATATTATACATAAAAAAATAAAAAAACAAATTCATACGAGTATATATACCTATACATACATATATATATATATATAAATTAATGTATAATCTCAATTTATAAGAGTCATCACTGGGTGGCTGATTTTATCATGCTTATTCATGTATTTTTATTTATCTTAGCTAATACTCTTATTGTACCCATGAGGTATAGATTATGTATATAATAATAAAGCAAGAAAAAAATGTATATTACAGTTATACTCGTATGTGTATCTGAAGATATTTTATGTAACCAGTATAAAAAATTATCTGATCGTCGATTTTGATAGAGTTTTGTGGTAGGAAATTAGTTTTAATTGATAGTTTTGAGTAGTCAAAATAGAAAGTTCTGTGTAGTTTATGTCTGGACTTTTTTCGTTTTTGTAAAATATCACTATTGATTATCGCAAAATATATATATATATATATATATATAAATAATTAATAAAACAACAAAGGCTGTGGAATCATCTTCCCCATCGAATTTTCTGAATCTGTTCATATCTGATCTCCATCGAGTTAAATAATATTGAGACTATAGTCACGATGCACAACCACCGACGAGGCTGATGTGTAAACGGCGAGTGTACTCATCTTTTTCGTACGCTCTGTCCCTGACACGAAAGAGTCCTATAAATATACGGCTTACAAGCGCATATCAAACACTTGTGGTAGGTACGGAATGAAAAAAAACTAGATCTTTTCCGCACTTCCTAACACCACCGGTATTTGACACGTCACCGCAGACCCTGCAGAATCGTGACGTATATTATATGCTATATACAATAGGTGTACAGTGACTAATACTATTACTTTTATTACTATTACAATTCATCTATCTGCTACAATTTCTACTACTACAACTACATATACATTCTACTTCTCTTACTAGTAGTTCTACCTCCTATTACAACTATATACTGCTGCTGCACTTGAGACCTGTCATTAAATTAAAATGCCGCACTTTTATGTCAGTCGACGAGTACATAGAGACGATGACGACAGCGAGTGTCACTCTAACAATGTACAGATATAATATACGATTGCGTGCATACAATAGTCACTGTCGCCCCCTTAAAAACCTCTTGCGAAATAAGGATTTAAATTTTTTTTTGAACTGTGCATCCGTTCTCTCTTCCACACCTACGAATGTGTTGATAGTTGATATTGTAATAAAATATGAAATTCAGAAAAAATTTTAGCAGAAAATGCTGTCTTATTCAGGTAGTATATGAGTAGTATGTATTTGTATGTTCACAGCCAGCTTTTACGCGGTAAAAAAAAATTGTTCAAGAGAAAATAGAGGATACTCTATCAATGCATTTGTTAATGTTTTTATATCACTTTAAAATAATATCCATACAATTCAATTAAAATACTTATTTACCGCTATATTTCCCCTTATTCTGTTTCTGGAAAAAATAAATTAAATTATTTATTTTATAAGACTCATATTTGCACTGGTCGATTCTTGAAAATATATTCAGTAAAAAAGTTAGATTTGAAAATTATATAATTCATGTGTTTTTGATTAAACCTTGTTTTTTAGATTCTGAACGAAGTGATGGATATATTGATTTTACAATAATGTGTTTTTTTTTTTTTTTTTTTTTTGTGTCTGTGTACAGCATAACTAGTCGAGATAATGCTTCAATTTTAAACTTTGGGGGTGGTTTCCGATGTAAAAGTGAATATCCTTGGTGCATTATAGAGGTCAAAAGTAAACATTTTCCAACAGTTTTAAAAAAAATCGAGAAAAACAAAAAAAAAGACAAAAAAACGGGAATTTTTAAGCAAAACCAGTTTTCGACCAAATCGATTTTATTATATCGTTGTTATTCAAAAAAAAATCACTGTAAATACTTGAAATTTTCACCAAATGTTTATGTTAGTGTTATCTATATACAGTTTAATTTTTAAAAATTTTTGACTTTTTTTGAGATATTTATAGACCACTGAAATGTTCGATTTTTATGAAAGTGTCGGTAAAAAATTTAAGATGACCATAAAAACTTGAAAATTTAATACAAAGTTTCTCATAAGTTATCCTTAAGATGATTAAAAATTATAAGAATACATAGGCCCAATTTTTTTTTATAAGCGTTTATAGTTCAAATTTTTACGAAAACTGTCGAAAACGCGAATATTTGCAAGTAATTTTGAAGTTGAAAAATCATAAATTTTTTTGTGTTTATAACTAAGAATTAAAAATACAACACTAAGTTTTCCATTAGTTTCCCTTCATGTAGCTATATAGAAAAATCGAAACATCATTATAGGAAAAATTTTAAGTGCGTTTGAATTTTAAATTTTTACGAAATAGTGTAACGATAACGATTTATCCTCAAACAATTTTAAATATTTGTAATTATTCAAAAAGTATAAGTCGTAAATACTTGAAAATTTCACAAGTTATTTAGATTGGCATTTTCTTTACATTATTTAATTTTAAAAATATTTTGGCATTTTTTGAGATATTTAAAGACAACTGAAATTTTCAATTTTTCTGAAAATTTTCTTTTGAAGTGTCGATAAAATTTTTTTTGGCCCTATCGAAATACTAGAAAATTTAATACAAAGTTTCTCATAAGTTATTCTTATAGTGATTAAAAAGTCATAAGAATACATAGGCACAATTTATTTTTATTAGCATTTGAAGTTCAAATATTTACTTAATACGTAAAAATTACGGCAATGTTCAAATTATCTTTGATAGAAATTCATAAAAGTTTTTCTTTTTAAACCTAAGATTTGAAAATTTAATACAAGGCTCCTATCATATTTTTACAATAGCAGTTGAAAAATAAAAGAAATATATATGCATATTTTTTTTAAAAAGCATTTACATTTCAAATTTTGACTAAATACATAAAAATTACAGCAATGTTCAAATTATCTTAGATAGAAATGCATAAAAGTTTTTCTTTTTAATTCTAAAATTTGAGAATTAAACTACAAGTCTCATAATATATTTTTACTGTAGCAGTTGAAAAATAAAAGAAATATATAGCCACAATTTTTTTTTATAAGCATTCAAAGTTTGAATTTTTACAACATATTATGTAAAAATCACGAAAATTCTTAAATTATTTTATGCTAGAAATTCATAAAAAAATTTCCTTTTATATCTAAGATTTGAAAATTTAATACAAGGCTCATTATATATTTTTACAATAGCAATTGAAAAATAAAAGAAATATATAGTCACAATTTTTTTTTATAAGCATTTAAAGTTCAAATTTTGACTAAATACGTAAAAATTACGGCAATGTTCAAAATTATCTTAGATAGAAATTCATAAAAGTTTTCCTTTTTAATTCTAAGATTTGAAAATTTTTAATAATCTATAATATATCCTAGACAGATAAACCGTCTTCGCTCAGAATCGTTTTTTGTATACAATGATATAATATCATTGGATTCAAATTTAATTCCATCCATTACAGTAACCCACTTGTAACCTACTGTACAGCAGAGCGACATACACGACTTACCCGCTTTTTTTTAAAATGAAAATGTATTAAAAGTAACTATCATTTGAATTAAATACTTATTCCATTATTTAGCATTATAATTGTGTTTATTCCGTGGTTTCTGTATAATTTTTCACAAATTTCTACACATCATCAGAAAATTCTTGGAATTTCTCGTTTCTACATTTGAACGGTAAAATATAAATATTGGGATTTTAGTGAATTAAAATCAGCCAATTAGGAAATTGACCCATTCAGTTAACCACCAATTATCGGTGATCTATACTATAATAAAATGCTATTGAATTCAGTACAACTCTACTATAAATTATGAATACGTAAATCATATTAAAGTTTAAACACGTTTGTGCTCGAATGTACAAACGATAAACGAAACGGTACAGGGAAAATTCGTTTTCGAAGGTTTTCGTGTTTTATTATTATTTCTCAACATGTCTTTAGTATTATATAATATCTATGTTTGTGTTTGTGTGTTTGGTATTTTTGATGATTTACAAAGGTTTATTTCAAATATGTCGCTATAAAAATTTAGCAACGAGTAGAATTATATCCAGTTGTCAGCCAATAACAAAAGAACCTAATATCGGAAGGTCTATAAAAGAAAGGAAAAAAAAATAATAAACTATAAAAATAGCCCATAAAAATTGAAGGGAGTATAACATAATACTCTATTTTCTAATCTGCGAAACGAATCGTAAAATATACTGCCGAGACAATCACGGGACTAGGATTCATGTCACAGTACACTCAGTTGTAGTGGTAGTCGAAGTAGTAGTTATGAGTGCCATAACTCAATAAATGAATTTTGTACTTCATTATACGTATTATTATATAATGAGTGTAACGAGTGAAACTTTACTGTTCGACTCTATTTCTATTATGTATGCGCCAATGTGCATGTTAGTGGCGTATCTGGTTTGGGAAAAATTTAACACCTCCCGAGCATTGGAAGAACAACATTTTTAGTTTTTTTTTTTTTTTATGGGTGAAAAAATCGTCAACGTAAAACTGGTTGAGGAAGAAGGTGAAAAAAAAATGTATAACCAGGCAGCAAAATCCTAAATACACAACTGGTTTACTTGGCTTGTTGTTGACAGTAAAAACAAATATTAAATACTGTAATGGGTGTCGGAGACGACGATTTTGTCTGCTTCAACACATCAACTGTCGTGACAATCAAAATAGTAGTTACGACTTAATATGCCATAACTCGATAAGTTAAAGATTCCGTATTAAAAAAAAATACGTTTATAAACATTACTAGTACCAACGACTTACTGACCGTTTATAGGTGCTATATTTCAAACGGATTATTGTAATAATATTTAACTGAGGATAACTTATTTAAAAACAAATGAAATTATTGAAATTATTGAAATTATTAAAATATATGATAGAAATTTAGGAATATAAAAAAATTGAATGGTATATTTCAAATATAATATTTGTCTGTTTTTTGTCATTGTCACATTAATTCTAAAATCTTAAGGTAGGTAACTTATAACACTCAATTCACGATTTAAATTATTATGAATTCTGGACGTACAACTCAACCATAAATATTTAATGTAGTAAGTTAATTTATTATTGTACTAAGTCAATGTTAAGCTGAATTTTCTCATTACATAAAATTGAAATATTTTCAATGATTTTTTTTTTTAGTATATTTTCATTAGGTAGAGTCTACCTGGTAGACTTAATATCATACTTACTGTCGTCGGTCATACATTGTAAAGTTTAAAAAATATCTAAGGTTTTACAGGTTTGAATTATTGATTATAGAACCATATATAGTAGCTATAGATAAGACCTCTTGAAAAAAATATTAATTTTAACCATCAATTTTTTTTTAGTCAAACATGATTTTTACAATGGCTTCTACAATTTTTAAATTTAATTTTGCTTTTTGAAGAACGAAATTTTAAGATATTTATACCATGAAAAAATATGAATATTGTAATGCTTAATACATTTTTAGTGGACTCAATATAATAGTTTTGACATATTGACAGCATTTTTTATATGAATTTCATTATGTTTCACATCAAAGTAGGAAAAAATCTTTTAAATAAGGCAGTGTATCAGTTCAAATGCATTTTATGGCACACAAATACCCGATAGATTAATTTAACAAAATTAATGAACTCAAACCTTTGAATTAAATTATTTCATAAAACAAATGAATACAATTTCCTATTTATTTTATAGCTATTCCTATGTATTCATAACGGTTCAATATAAATTGGCCATTATTAATAAATAAAAAATAATAATGTATATATTTGAATATACTCGTATTTACAAAGGAAATACGCACTAAATTTTAGACATTGAATTTTACTTTTGAATACAAACATTTAAGAAAATTTTATGTTTTGTTTTAAGTTCATAAAATATTATGTAACATTTTAATTTATAACTCAAAACGAAACATCGATGCTAATATCAGAAAACCAATTAAACTGAACTGTTTAAGACTTTTAAATGCTTACAGCTTTATATGAATAGGTTCAATGCTATAATTATTAAATTTATCGTTCTTTAAATTAATTGAAAACGTTGGTTGATAAGATCAGAAATAAAAAATATTATCCGTTATTGCCTACGTGAAAAGCCGAAACTAAAATGAATGTGCTCAATAAAAATATATTATATTTAGGAGCAAATAAAAACACAATTAAAAATTTATACTTAAAATACTAAAAATGTAACAAAAAAAATTTCTGTTACTAATTGCCTAGTTGTCGATGTACTTTGATCAATAAAAAAAAAAAATCTTGGTGATAGATTGGCGCCATTCTTTAGGGTGGTTTTCCACCGTTAAAATGCTATATTGCAAACCGTCGAATTATATTTTACCACGTCTAGTTGATCGATAATGTAATTAATTTACCGATTGTATGCTTTAGAATCTTTAGATACATATTTAATTTACAAAAATTCTATCAAATTATTATTAGAAATAAAATACAATTATACACAAATATTTAATAGAGTATTTTGGACATTCATAAGCGTAACGACACGAGTAACAACTTTGAAACTTAACAAACCGATATGTCCTGATTATCAGTTTCTATTTTTGGTGATTCACTAGAGGATTCAACATATAAATTGGAATTATGGCTTCATTATGATGTAGGTTTTGTTGTTGAGTGTTAGAATAACCAACCTAAAATTATTTTTATATTATATAGTATGTGTTTATGATATATATATATATATAATAAGGCAATTAACTCAATGAGAGATTGACAAAAATTGTGTTGATCTGTAAACAAATATATTTTATTAACATGAATGAATATTATATTATGATTATTTTTATGTATACAAAATACCAGTAAACAAATAAACGACAATTTAAAGTCTTAACCTATTCTTATAATTGACTTTAAATATACTTATAATAATATCAAATAGTAAAATACACAATATATAATCATTATAACATAACTAAATAACTTATATCACATTTTCAACAGTTACATAATAATAATAATGAATATAAAGTAATAATAATGACAAATACGTTGTTTTAAACGTATTGTTGATAACAGCAATACTGATAACAATGATAATAAAGAAGTATATTTCTTTACATCTCCCCCAACTGGTGAAGAAAATTTTCATCGGACGCTACGTCTTTTCGATCGATTTGATCGCACCCAGGCTCTTCTTATCCATAACCGTCACCTCAACTGCAGGAGCTGGGATTAGTTTTATGATATGATATATATTTGATCCTGAATTTTTTTTTTTTTATCAGTGTTTACTCTGTATATCAAATTTGACAACTTTTCTGTGATTCCAATTTTCAACTCCTCTAGTTTTTTTCTGTTCAATTTATTGCCATTTTCCACAAACACTTTATCTCCTATGTTAAATTCATAGTGTTTTCTATTTTTATCAAATAATTTCTTATTATAATTATGTGATTTTACTGTGTTTTTTAATGCTGTTTCTCTGTTTTGTATCAAATTATGTTTTGAGTATTGTTGTTTTAACTCCATTGGTAACATTGTTACATCAGTACCATTCAATAAATATTCTGGTGCGAATCCTGTGACTGTGTGTTCAGTTTCATTATATTTTTTTACACAATCATGTGCAATTGTTGTCCAAGCCATCTTTTTCTCGTTTTCATTTATTACACATCTGATTTTATTCACAAGCGTCTGGTTCAATCTTTCGTTCAAACCATTAGAGAATGGTGTATTTACTGCAGTGAAAATTATTGGTATATCCTCTTCATCTAGGAATTGTTTAAATTCTTTTGAATTTATTCCTGGGTAGGTATTGATCTGTAAGAATCATACCTATATTTTTTTCTGTGATATTTTTTATTAGTTTAATAAAATCATTTGTATTTTGGGTCTTTGATGTTATAATGTGCGCATATCGTGTGACGTGGTCTACTAGGAGATGTAAATATTTTTTTGTGGAACGTGAGCCTCCAAAACCTCCAATTGTGTAACTATTTCAAATGGCTTTGTAGCCGGACCTAAGTGTGACATTAACCCTATTTTGTCTTGTCCTCTTGATTTATTTTTTATGCACACTGTACAACTTTTACATATTCTTTTTATATTCTTTGTTAGATTTTTTGATGTATAAAATGGATTAATTTTTCATTTGGTTGATTCCTATATGACACATGTTTTTGTGCACATTCTTTATAAATCCAATACAAAATCTTTCTGATAAAATTATTATATTTCTTTTATAATATATATTGTGATTTGATATTAACCTGTTCTTTAGTTGTTGTACTTCTTTATTTTTTTCTTGGTCTGTTATGATATCTTCTACCTTTATTAAGTTTACAATTTTTAAATAATTTATATAAAATAATAATAATAACAAATACGTTGTTTTAAACTTATTTTTGATAACAGCAATACTGATAACAATGATAATAAAGAAGTATATTTCTTAACATATATATATATATATATATATATATATATATATATAATATCGTATGGTAAGAAGTTATAGGATAAACTCGCGTTATGTCTAATACAGCGGATAACTTTGTTCGTATATTATTTCGTTTAAATAGGAAACAAAATGTACGCCCACGGGTCGGAGTATAATTATTACACTAACGTCGACCTTTTAGAATTTTACGACGCTCTTTAGACTTGCTTTCGTTTAAAATCCAAGTGAGGTGCTTTTTCATTCGTGACTATCACATTAAAAAAATAAACATTCAAATGTATTTCGGGACATTCTAATTACATACCTAAATATTGCACACTACATTATAGTTATATTGTGTATTATTTGAGTATTTAAAACTTAACATTTATTTCCTTTTGTCATAAATAATGAAACAGTTCTCACGCATTCAAGATAAACAATAAACAAGATATCATCTGGAATTAATTTGAATTAATTAAAAGTATAGAGGTGTTTTTTTATATCAATTGGCTGTTTATTTCTATTATTAATGAATATAAATAAATTTACAGGGTATGGGAATGAAAAAATCACAAACCTGGTCCTAACATTTTGGTCCGACGGGTGGGATTCAGTTTACTATCAGGGATTATATGATTCCGTAAAATTTTGGGTAGGGGTAAGTTCTCCTATGTCAGGCCCCCTTAAGATTTTGACGTCTGCCCATAGATCTCGTCTGGATAGTATGTCTGTAACAGTCGTACTCGGAAAGGATTGTTTATTGGTTGCCCCGAAAAGGAAATTGTACTGTTTCCCGTTCTTGCATCTAAAGTTTGTCCATGTGAATCGGAAATTGGCTGGCTTGGGTTCGATAGTCCTGATGATCTTTATTCACTAGCTGCTCTGTCTTTCGTAATCAACTGCTATGCTATCTTTTGTTGTAAAAAAGCCTTTGTAATGTGTGCCAACTAATTCGCCATAACAACAAAAAACGATTTTATAATAACGCGTTTTTGAATACTACTTTGGCTTATGTGAAATATCTTTAATATAATAATGGAACGTGAATCAAGTCACTCAAATAAAATATAATACAGCTATGATTTAAACAATATTTTTTAGATTACATAGAAATGTAGAACGATTATTTTCATAAAAAGATTTAATTTTGATTTTATGACTTCTTATGGTATTTCACCAACTTTTCTACGTGATCATAGTATAAATATACAATATCACAGGATTAAATGCTTGTTTATAAAAATAATAATTATGAAGAGGTGTAGGAGATTTTATATATTTTTTTAAAGATCACTCTGTAGAAAATATCATAATATAGTTTAAATTTAATCATTGTAATTTTAAAATATGTTTTCATGTAAATAGCGATCAAAGGAATAATCTTCAAACACTTCACAATTTTAACGGATCAGAAACACACCACAAAAAAAAACCCCCCAAACTAAATAAATGCCAATAGAGTAGTTCCGATTTAAATATTGCAAATTAGAGTTAAAATGCAGATATAACCTTTGATCCTAACTTTTTGGACAGAGTTCGTATTAATATGCTTTTTACATTTTTACGTACCCACCACATGTGTATTTACGACGAAATAATTACGATAAAATATAAAAACACAACTGAATTTTTGAACATCATCGGGGTTCTTATAAAAATAATAATATATAATAACAATGACGACGAAAAGACTGAATAATTATAAAATACTTATAAAATTATTTTAAACTGAGTCCATTTGAGTTACAACATAGCCTTGTTGACTCTACATATATACTACTACTACTACACACACACACACACACACACGCACACACACACACACAGAGAGAGTACACACACACATGCTGCAGCGCTGCGTGTTAACAGCGTTTTTGTATTTCGATTAAAATTCGCTTTCTTGGAAAACGCTGCAGGTATACACTCTTCGAAAGTTTTCTTTAAGTTTTTCTCCCTTTCAACATCACCGGTGTATTAATGTTGGGAAGCGAGCATTAATGTTTAACAGGCTACTCTATCAATCAACGAGAACTTCACTGTAGTTTTTTCTGGGCGCATAAATGCGGTAAAAGGTATATATTATATTATACTTGTATAAGTTTTTGAGGTATCGGAGAAGTTACGTTCTATATAGGTACCTATAAACGTATATTATTATGTAACCATTCTCTCTATATTATTCACATTATAAACGTGCCCCTTTTTTTATTCCGTTTATCGGCACATTGACAAACCATTCATTGAACCACTGCCTCATCCAAATTATTGACGCCACCGCATTGTGATACTCGTGCACGTGTGTGTTTAATATTTATTTCATTAATATCTTTTCATAGTAATCTGAAACGAGAACTGTGTGAATAACAGGGTTATAGTAAAGTTATTCTTATGAAAATCTTTGATTAACAATTCGGCGTCCGGCCTGCTTTTAATGTGTTTTGCAATTATATTATTATTTGGTATAATGTGTAATTCAGTTTATTTATTTAATTAATATTACAATATTAGAACTAGGTTTTGTTTTCAATAAATAAAATATCCTCTACCATAACTAGTTTTCTGTAATTATAATTTTGTTGTTTAAACCATCTTATTTTCGTAATAATGAATAATAAAAAATTAAAAACATTATACGGTTGTTTATGGAAATTGAATATTAAAATCTAATTATTGGTTTCCAATAGGAAATAAACTGTACTTCACTGTACCACCTGGACCCAAATAATACTCCTTCAATGATACTGGTACTTCTAGCCGAGATCAGACTTCAGTAGTCAATAATTAATAACATTTATCAGCTAATCTCTCAGTACCTAAATATCACTATAGTTATAAGCCGATAGATATAAGTTTCAGGAGTAGACTATAATAATATGAGTCGTACAACAACTCGTGTACCTACTAATAGAGTAGTATGAATGAATTCCGTAATCCCCCGGGTTTGATTGGGTCGTGTATATTTCTGATTAACAAACTATCAAATGCAATGAAATAGGTTAAAATGATATAATAATTATTACATAAATAACAATTCACAATATTCAGTGAAAATCACATATTATCCGTTTCAGTGTGCGGAAGTCAATTCGCGTTTCACCGAAAAACGTATAAATAAATATAGAATAACAATGCTTTAGAGTTTTCATATTGCACACACAACACAAAACACCAATAATAATCCAATAATAATATAATAACAATGTGCATGCATTATAATAATATAATTTGTTTGAAAGAGATGACCCAATTGTGTTCAGCTGATATACACTGATATTACATCGTGGCAGTTGACATTCCCAACTGATTGACTATAGGTACATGAATAACAATGAGCTTTACAATGAAAAACGATAAAATATATGCATTACATATTACCATATAATAATGTAATAACATTTTTTACACGTTCAACGGGAAACAACTTATTGTCTCGTATGTTGTGTACTCAACGAAGCGCATAATCCTGATCGTATGGACAAATCGCAGTTATATACGTGTGGCATAATGTTTATATGATATTATCTACGAGTTGATGTGATGAACTGCGAGCAAACGCGAGTCCGGTTGGAATAATATGTTAGAATTATTGGAATTATAATATGTTAGTTTTTAGGAACAGCATATGTTACACAGGATAAACTAAAATAATGATCTAATTATGGTTGTAACGATTTTGTGCTGCTGTTCACTCGTCGTTCGAACACAGCCAACCAAAAAATAATCGGATTTGCACGAACAGCATTTGATTAACCATATTTTTATACATATCGATCAGCAACCACGAGGTGTCGTATGCTCATAATACTATTAAAAATTAATCACTTTTTTCAAAAATATATATGTCATAATATATAGATAGACAATGCATACACCAATAAAACAACTAATTCTGTTCAGTTGTACATCGCCAGGCACTACGACTATATAGCTCGTGCAGGTAAAACGAGAATACTACACAATTGTTTCTGCTTCTGCTACTTTCCAGCCCAGTCAAGTCGGCCGTCGTCGTCGTAGTGGCAGATTTATGGTTCTCGATTACACCTCTCGTGTATATCGTGAATAGGCCTTCTCTCCCGAAATCCCCGGTCCGAGCGATGCATCCTGGTAATTTACTGCCACCACTTCCTCCGACCGCATCCCCCTCAACACCTCCTCGCCTTGGAGCACCCATCCGGCAAGTTAACGTTGTTTTGCGTACAATCGCATGTGTAGAATGTATATATATATATATATATAGTTAATAGGTATTGGTGGTGAAAAGACACGCGTCCGAGGCCGCCGCGTCGCCGAAGATTTATAATGGTCACAGCCGAGTGGACGACAACAACAAAACAAACATGCACCACACGGCGGAGAGTGTGCTAAAACTTTTACCCTGATGTGTCAACTAAACAAAAAAAACAAAAAATAAAACTATTCTGAATAGCAAACGAAACAGCTCCTTTCCAATTGTCTTGTACCTATAGTAAGTGGTGAAAGAATACTATTTCAGAAAGTGGAATCTGAATAACATATTATACCCTCCCACCCAGTTTGATTTCAATTTGATGAATCGCGTGCGTTTTGGTTTTATGTTAATTTAATCTGTGGTAGATATATCTGTAATTTTTTTTTATAACGTAACACGGCCGTGCGTGGGTCACGATGAATATTATTAAATTGCCGATTTGTTAATATTTACTCATCCACATTTCTATAAGCTGCGTTTAAAACCAAAGTATCCTAAATTCAATCAAATTAATATCAAACATACAATACACCAGCAATACTCATTCAATCCTTAGAATATATCATAATTAATAAAGCCAAATAATTGATTTCGTGTTTGCATGCTCAGTGGTGCATGTTCTGTAATAGAACGTGCAGATAATTCAAAATCATTCGTCCATATTTACGTTCCCAATTTTAGGTTCTCTCTGGGCTTTGTCAAATAATAGAACCATATAGGATAAGACAAATTCAGACTGTTCAGAATAAACAAAATGAAACAAAACTTTCGTATATGTGGTTAACATTTTCCGATTCAAGATATAATATAATTTATACATACAAATATATATTAGAAAATTTTCAAAGATCTAATTGTAGCAAATAATGTAGGTATTATCCAAGACGTCGAAAAATCATGGTTTTAAATGTTAACAATAACATTAAGATAAATAAAGTGTGCAATTTTTGTGTACGTCTGTAATCAGCGTATACGTCAATTCGTAAAAAATATCATAAACTTTTAGAAAAATGTTATGAATACAATATAAATCAACAACCTGCTTATGCACATAAAAAATAATAATATATTTGAAAAATTATAATTTGATGATATTTTGATTGTGAAAAAAATATGATTTTTACAACTCATCGATACCTTTCAATTTTAATGATTAATGAATACAATGTGGCGAAAATACCTATTTTTATAGCATTATTGAAATTAATAGTAAAACCTTAACACATTCAAATATGAACATCGAGTACAATTAAGTTCAATATTAGAATCAAATTTTAAATCTGTATAATGATATTATAGGCTTCAGTCTTGTTCTATATGAATTGATACTAACGTTTAACGGCAATAATTGTACAATATTTATTACGGAATTTGTGTTCTCTGCAGCTGATGTCTAAAACTATTGGGATGGGATGCAAAAGCAAAGATGGTTATTTGAAGATCGAAATATAGTGTAACGTCCCGAGGGCGCTCCGAGGAGGGGGAGAATAGTTAGATATGGTCGAGAAACGACGCCAAAAGATATGAAGCGAGCGCTCGTTTGATTTACCTTCTCGCGGCTACCGCTAGTAAACCACGACCTTATAAGCTATTATGATTATTATTATCATAATTGCCTGCCTTCTAATATAATAATAATGGTGGCGGTTGAATATTTATATAGTGTTGTGGAATAATATTATTCACGAGAAAATAATTAATAAATGTATAATAGAATATGATTATAATAGAATTTATATTACAATTAATATTTCCTCGGTTCTCCAACTTTCACCATTTACTGGCTCATCCGATTACTTATCCTATGAACTTCCTTCCGATATCACGTTTACTGTCGACGATGTTTTTACCGCTCTTAAATCTTTAAAAAATACTTACTCTAATGGCCCTGATGACATATCCGCTCAATGCTTGTACAATTGTCGTTTTTCTATTGCTTAACCAATTTATTTACTATTCAGGCGTTCATTAGATTTAGGCATATTCCCTATGGTCTGGAAAATATCCTCTATAACACTGGTTCTGAAATCTGGTGACGCCTCTGATATCCAAAACTACAGACCAACTTCTATAATACCACATATCGGTAAATTATTTGAATCGATAGTATATTCCAGAATAAAACGTAGTCTTAATCATCTTATTATAAGTGAGTAGCATGGTTTTAGATCACATAAATTAACCGTAACTAGTGGTGTTGCCTTCTCTTCTTATTTATCAGAAGTCATCGAACACAGAGGTCAAGTAGATGTAATCTTTACAGACTTTAATAAAGCATTTGACACAGTGGACCACGATTGCCTTATAATGGTGCTTAAATCTTTAGGCATTGGGAATCCCCTACTATCTTGGTTGCACTCTTACATCACTGGTAGAAAACAATTTATAAAAATCAAAAATGCTGTTTCGGAGTTATCTGTGACACCATCTGGAGTTCCTCAAGGAGGTCACCTTAGTCCTCTTTTATTTATTCTGTTTGTTAACTCGATAACCAAATGGATCACAAAGGCTAAACTCCTTCTTTTTGCTGATGACACAAAAATTATCCTTAAAATAGACAGTCTTAATCAATGTCATATCCTACAATCATAACTACATATTTTTGCAAGTTGGGCGAACTCCATTGGTCTTAGCCTTAATATAAGTAAATATCATGTTATGTCGTTTTCTAGGCAGCGATCGCCTATCCACCACAACTATTTCCTTAATGGCACTTCTCTTAACCGTGTAAGATCTTGGTATTCATTATACACCATCATTATAAATTTTGAGCACCATATAAATGTTACTGTAGGTAAAGTTTTACAAGTATTGGGTTTTATTAAACGCAATACTAAACAGTTTTCTTCTGCCCATTGTCTCTGAGCATTATAGTTCTCTTTAGTACGCTCTATATTAGAATATGGCGTGGTAGTATGGCATCCCTACCTAGCCAAAGACGAACTAAGACTCGAGCGTGTACAAAAAAGGTTTCTTTCCTACATTGCCCATATAATGATAATACCTCACCCTACACATGACTATTCCCTAATACGTAGTTCATTGGGAATACCAATGCTGTCAACTCATCGACAAGATGTCGATGAACGCTTTATAACCTCGCTCCTAGGTGGCACCATAGATGCACCCGATCTCCTCTCTAAAATATATTTTCGTGTCCCTTCCTTCTTCTCCAGAAATCACTCACTTTTCCAAGTTCCAGTTCACAATACATTATACGGACATAATCACCCCTTGCACAGAATTCTTCGTAATCTGAACTATCTTAATTTGTATTTTAATATGTAATTAAATATACTGGAGATAAATATGTTGTACTATAGTTTTATATTATTAAATTAAGGTATTACCATTTAGTTTATATTATGTTGTATTTTTCCATATGATCTTTCTTTTTTTTTGTGTGTATTTGTATTATTATACTATTATTGTATCTATTAACTTTTAACTTATACTTATTCTGATATTTTAAAATTGCCGTCAATATTATCCAAAACAAAACGACATCAATTTTCAATAATGAATCCTAATTGAAGCCAAAGTTATGTTTATAATACTTGGTATGACAGAATAACAGTTTTATTATTATAATTTTTGTTCATGTTATTAATATTATTTACTGAATTCATTGATATTCGTGCTACAAATTCGCATGTATGATGTGCTGAGTTAAAATTAAACATTTTTATATTTTTAATACTAATTCTAATGTTAAAATATTGTAATGTCGGTTGATGAAATATTAAATAATGTTGCGCTTCAAATTTTTAGTTTATTGTGATAGTACAACAAGGTCGTTTCGGGGGTTTGTTTTATTATCATTATTATTATTATTATTATATTATATATATATATATATTTTTTTTGATGCAGTGCCAAAATAATTTATATTGGGTCAACAACGCGCGTCTAATAGTAGTGTCGACGTTCGCGCGTGATGTCTCGATTAGGGCTTAACTTGACAAATTATATTTTTTCGTTATGTTTCTAAATTCCCCAGGAAATTTAGAATGTATATACATACTATTACGATAACGTTACATAGATATGCATCTGGTTCTTGTAAACCTTCATAATTGACTCTGAATATATAAATATATTTATTTATATATTAATATGCTTGTCTTGGCTATTAAATTTTTTATATTTCTCGAAAACTTTAAGTAGAAGATTTTAAAGGTTAATTTTTAATTGTTTTCAACATATTATATTATACGAGTTCTATCATTTCCAAACGAAGTGGTTTCTGTCTACAGAGTTTAATTGTTATTTATAACAATGTAATTACGAGTATGTCGGTATTTTCTATCCGAAAATTTTTTAATTAATGATATATTTTTGGTATTAATATATAATTAAAAATATTGTATGCCATAATATGTAACTATATGTAACTACATACAACAAAATTATTCGTTATTTATGACTTATGTTAAATACAATTGAATCAAATGGCCAGATAACATAATACGATATTATGAGAATCGTTCTAGTGAAATTAATCACTGTGGATATCATACCTTCATACCAAACCTTTCATTCCCATTTCAAGGTAATCAAAACTTTGTATATTATAGGTTAACGTTTAGAAAATATAAATTAAATAATTTGTTTCTTCTAATTTATATTGACTAACTTTTCGATTATTTTATGTTTACCTAAGAACCATATTAAACAATATTAACATTGTAGAAGTTTTAAATTTTGATGTTTGTGTTGTATTTAGTAGTGCTCCATAAACTCCATTACATATTATATGTAAATACCTATAAAAGCGATTATTGAATGTTTTTGATCGTTGAATAAAAAATGATTTTAAAAGTCTTCTAAACTAAAAATAATACCTAAAATTGTGACATTTATATAAACTTATAATGATTCATTCAGACCAATGTATAGTTTGAGTAAAATATTGATTTATACAAACCATTTATACAGTGGTAATTCAAAGATATATTTTTGTTTTGTTATAATTGTTTATTATATTTTTGTCTTGTACATAATATAAGTTCTATATAGTTTATTCTGAAAATTTAGTGATGTTGGTTGATAGTTTTCACATAATTGTATTAATTATTACAGTATAATGTGTATGCTATGTTGATTTGTTGGTCTTAAATGTTCTTATTGGTGCATTAATTATTTACTATGGTATTTTTGCTTAAAAATCGTGTTAAATTCAATTGTGTCAAGTCATTCGGTAAAACGGTTGTTGTTATTGTTGTCATGTTATGCTATAAGCCTATAACAACCCACTTAAATCGTATGGAAAATGATTATTTATGAATCGTATGCATTACTTCTGACATATCATGCTTAAATAATACAATAATTTATTATGAATTTTTTTTAAGAATACTTTTATAATTATTATTATTCTTTCTTGGAAGTATTTTGTTTCATTTCTCTCGCTAAAAGCAAAGATATTATCACATTTAATAATAAATGGTTATGGTATGGTGAAAACGTAAATAATTAAAATGGCATTATTTAAATTTGTTTCGAAAAAAACTCGATTCTCCGAGTCTCTCGCATGATTAAATTAATTCATTATCCACGGTGGCGTCGCGTTTAGCGTAAAACGAAGCCAACGAAGGCGAGATAAAAACAATAATAAAATTACATGTAGGTACGCATGGAGGGATGTCTAATGTCAGTAGAAGCGCAATGGCATGCTGGTCGGCGAGCGTAGAGTAGATCACACCAGTTAGGATACCGTTTGAGGTGGTGGGAGGGTTGGCAATCGAGGAGCCGGTAGACAAACTATAAAAGTTTACCTACCCTTAAAAGTGCACGCGCGAAAAGTTTTTCACTTTTGAAAGGCTATTAGTTGTGTGCGGGTCGCTTTGAGAATGATTTTTCCCTGAACCTTATATATATATGTGTGTGTTCGTGAGTGTGTGTGTGTGTGTGTTTGTGGAGGTGGCAGTGCTGGAGATAAATACGAAAGATAATAGATAGGAAAAAAACACTATAATACCTTTAATGAGGTATTACGTGTTTAGGGCATGGGCCGATTAAAAACTCGGAGCGACGAACCAACGATTGTACTGCATGGGGAGGAGGTGATGCCGTGATGGTCATAGTAGATAGCAATGGAGAAAAATGAAACGGAAGTATATTCAATTACCCTGTATATATATTATATATATACATATATAAGCCACTCATTTCAGCCCCGCAGTGATATTTCTGTTTTTATTTATAGTCCCTCGACGGTTGTTCGTTTCGGGATGACGCGACGGGTACTGCCTTCGGCTAATAATAATACGACCGGAAATTAATATTTTTTAATTCGGTATATTGCAGTATAATGCGAAGTGCGTGAAATATAAATCACTGTTTGGTTTTCATTATAATTTTTAAATGTTTCTTATTTTTTATGAGATGTGTACAAAAATTAAAATCATCATTTGACGTTTGAAATAAAGCAAAAAATCTCATAGTTCTGTAGTTAGAATATTTCGAACGCTTCTAAGTTTAGTTGCTGACAATAATTCATCGATTATTTTAATATTGTCAACCATAAAATTTGACATGAATTTAAATTTTTTATATTTTTCCCAACCACAAAACCACATTGCTATTTATTACTTTATTTTAATATATATAGTAAATTATAGCCCATTCTATATGTGATAAATGATAATGTCAAGTGATTTCACAAATCCCGCTATAATAACACGGTAATTTGTCCTTTTAAATGTATATCCAACAACTCGATCAGTTAAAATCTATTGATATATACATGGTGATGCTAACTTATTCGTACCTCCCTGTAAACAGAAGACGAAATTCTTATTTATTAGAAGCCACATATTTTGCAGACAGTCAGAATCCTTTTAAGTCCAGGAATTTTTATTTACTCGAAGGCCAATATTTTTAGGAGTTAATAATACCTATCATGGATATTATAATCCTACGTTTTGACGTTAAATTATAGTAAGTTACGATACGTATTCCAAGCACTTAAGTGATTTGAAACAATTTTTTTCCGTCTGAGAACGAAAAACTTTTTTTTACGACTCCCGAAGATTTATTGCTCGACCACAATGATATGTTCACGTTCATATATTTCAAATAGTATATTATATATATGGATATACAATATATATATACATTATGATTTACAATATTGAAACGAATAAATCTTATTACGCGTGTAATACTTAAAGATTGAGAAATTGTATATAATACGTCATCTGTTATGGAAAAATTAACAACATTACTTATTGTATTATATAATTTAGTAATTTATTATTGTATATTATTGTACACTTCTTGTTATTTTTTGGATTTCTTATAAGAGTTCCTGTAGATTTTTATTTTAAATCAAATTTCTTATTTACTTATATAGTTTGGTTATAGTTCTGTCATTTTTATTTCAAGTAATGTCGATGTCATTAAAATACGTGTATTGTTATGATTAAAATGGAAAACAGCAACATGCAAATGTAATGCGTTTGTCGAATGCATAATATGTATGACGATATACACTTGTCCGTACGATATAATATTTTTTCCCAGAGTCAACTGCATTATGAGTTTGTGTACTCTATTCCAAATTATTTCATTGCCTTAATATACTCGTAAAAAACTTGGGAATGTTGTTCATTTTTAATTCATCCAAGTTACGATCACATTCTAACATCATAATAAACGTATTTAACTTAGTTCTTAATTTTTCACCATCTACTTGCCCGCGATTGTATTATATAATATATATTTCGACGGTTTACTGCAATCGCTGTTACTTGTACCGTGATAAAATCGGCAAAGTCTTGATAAAAACGTTAAAACCATCAAAACCGATCAGTTGAATTATTATTTTAAGAAATAATAACAACATAGTGTCGTCGTGGGTTAGAATGACTACTGGTATCAATAATAATCATAATAATAGGATAATAATAATAATATGACCACCAATATACCGGACAGAGATGGAACTCCCGCCGGATGCTTATCGTGCCGGTACACATGAGGGGTGTGGTGTGAACATTTATGGTTACGTCGGCGCTCGTGCAGAGTGTGTCCCCCGTGAAGTTTATATATACTTGTACCTATGTATAATATGTTATGGATTCACGTGGTTTAGTTTAGGGTGGAAATTCCATTGCGATTTACCACATTTAGAGAATTTACCGTCATTCATACGAACGCAGACTGAATATTCTCGCTGAATTGATTTCTATATTATTTCGATGTGGTTGCACAGCCCGCGTTTGTTGCCCTACACTGAACCGTTTCTCGAATAGGAGAAAGCAAAAAAAAAAATTGAACAAAATGATAATGGCGAGCGCAACGGTATAATCTTTTTAGTGATATGGAAATGTTTCGTTTATCGACGTCGTCGCCTATGAATTGTAATGCCCTGTTATTGTCGACTTTTAAGGTTATTCCGTTTGCGCACAAAAGAGATGTCCCGGTATAATGCTTACGGGTTTATTTACTTTTGGTTCCCACCTGAAATCTACAGCAATGCTTTTTTAAAAACAGTTGCGAATATAGTACACAACAAACATAAGGATCTAAGTTCTGAATAAGATAGTAATCATAATAGTCACCAAACCCGTTACCGGTGACCGAAAAATGGTCTTAAAAATTTAAAAAGACTAAATTTGTAGTAATATTATTATAGACTAGTAAAATTTGTGGTATTCAAATATCATATTATGCATCATAAAAAAAAAATTAAAACTGAATAGGATACATTAGAATTTCATATTAAGTTAAATATTGTTTTAAGTTCGGTTTCATGTAAAAAAATACACAAATCAGTTTTTGAATAATAAAAAAAATAACAATTTATTGAAGTAGGTTAGCTGAATTTCTGGTTAAATATAAAATTAGTTTTATTTATTTATTTTTTTTTTTAAATCTCAAGTGTAATAATATAAAATTATAGTAATATTAATAAGGCGTTTTTGGTATTTGACCGCCACTGAATTTCTTTTCCCGTAAAATAATAATAATCCATAATATATATTTGAATTTTATCGTTCATAATTTTCTCTTATTTCTCATTACCTGTTGTATTTCTGTCACTCAACATTTTTTATGCGAAATCTACAGAACGTTTAAAAGTGAAATTCACGTTTTCATAAACCCTTAGAGTTCTAAAATATAAAATATGTTTTTAATCACTAAATTTGACATACAATATAATATGGGCATTCACAGTTGTCCCACACTATCGATAAAAAGATAAATTATTTAATAACAATGATTATTTTTTTTTTTTTTTTTAATTAATGTTGAATTTGATTTGTTTCTCGTTGCAGTTCGACCATTATCGATCAAATTAGTTGGCGATAATCGCCCACTATCTGCAGAATCGTCTGTTAATGTCAGTTGCCGAGTTACAGGAGCTAAACCACCACCAATCATCACTTGGTGGAAAGATGCAACCCAAATGACAGATGCCAAACAAATAGTAAGTTATCCCAAAATTTGTATTTCAGTAATTAGATTTCGTGAATAAACGAAGATGGCATATTTTTTAAGAAAAAAACATATTTAAATATCACTAAAAATGTGTAAATAGCTAATATGATCCATTGTCTACCGCTTAAATTCTCTCAGCTGTAAATCATATTAAAATTATAATTAAATTGTGATAAATAACCATGTAATTAATAATTTGAAATGAATAAAAAACATCTTCGAAGTTTCAGTAATATAGTAGTATAGTTTAAAGTTGTATAAAATATGAGAAAACTTTTGGAATTTTTATGTGGGTTTAACATCAAAATTATTTCGTAACTTATAAATTATTTTTGAACAATTATTAAAATAATTAGCTTGATTTATTTTTCTAAATTACACGTGGATTACGATCGTGACATAATAATATTTTATTCAAATAGGTAGTACAATGTTTTTTTTTTTTTTAATTTGTATTATGTTAATAGTTTTATGTAATTATTATTAATTAATAATCGCTAAATCGTCAATAATTAACAAATTTACTATTTTGTGTCGAAAAATCACTTCAATGAGGATTTCTGTTGTGAGAAAAAGTTCCTACTTATTATGTTTTATCCGAGATATTCTTTATTACCACGAACATGCATCTTGACGATACTTTTTTATATAATACAAATAGTGAGCAAAAATCAGTTGAGATGTCATACCTAAAAGGTTTATTTTTTTCTCCCGCTCATTTTTCACCAAGAAAATGACTATGTTTTAGTAATATGATGACCTCAGATTAGAACAAAGAATTGAACAAATCCCCACTAACGAGGTGCTACTTTAACACCCTTGTTCCTAAGTGTCTACTGTCTAAACGTTTATTGAACTGGGCGATTAAGTTGTCACGCTCTTTTTCCTTCAAACATATTCCACGTTCAAAGTTCAAACAATCAAAATAAATATTATATTATTTCAGAATGTTCTTTTTTCCATTATAAAAACATATAATTAAATTTGTAGTAGTTTCCATATTATTAAGATTTCTGTAATAATTTAAACATCCAAACAAGCTCCTGTTATTATTTAGTTATATATTGGAGCAAAACAATTTTTAATTTTAATATATTATATATTATTACTATAGTTAAAATACAATTAATATTGTCATATAAATATTATACAATTTTGATTTATAACTTTTGTTATGTTAACAAACGCATAAGATAATATTTGTTTAATTTGTTTGTTTTCCAATTTAATTTGAATTTATATTTGTTTTTTTTTTTATATATTATATGCAATTTAAAATATGTTTCTTTAGAGCATATAAGTAAAATTCAATGGAAATAAGAAAATATACAAATTATGTACTAAATTATATTATTAAGTAGCTTACAATAAATTGTACACGATTCATGAAATGTCTGAGAAAAGTAGCCATTCATTAGTGACGCATACATAAGTTCAAATTCAAAACAAATTTATATTTGTTAATGTGATTGAATTAGTGTACAAAATGATTATTTGGACTTTTATCTTACTAATTTTATTTATAACTGACTTTTACCAGTGCATTTATCCTGTGAAAAAAGCAAAAAGGTAAACTGTTGTGCAATGATATGCATATGATAATATGATGAAACATATTAAAACAATTATTTCCATTACCTATGCTAAAAAATGTAACCTAATCCTAAATTAAATCAGAACTTGAATTTATAAGTAAAAATTTAAAAGTGTTTGTTATTTGGTATTTTTAGTTCCCTCACAATAGAATCGAAGCTAAAAAACCGATAGATTATTTCGGGTTTTAAATTAATTTTAGTTAAGTTTACTTATAATTTTACTCATCTAGATTAGTCAAAATCGTGAAAATTTTCAAATAAATTTGAAGTTAAAAATTAACGAAATTTTCAATTTTCAAATATTATAATTGGAAAAAGTTCTTTGTAAATAGTTAATACAGGAATAAACAAATCAAAAAATATGAAAAATTCATTTTTAATGGATATAATTTCAAATCTTGACAAAATACTATTACTGTAAATTATTATACCAGTTAATTTCTTGTAATTTAAAAAATGTTTACGATATTGCAGCTGATTTATAGTTTTACTGTATTACTATAAATAATATGATATTATAAATATTATAATAGTCTGATAAACTGTCTCGGCTTAGAACCGTTTTTTGTATGCAATGATTTATCATTGAATTCTAAATTACCACTTCAGGTTTCAGTGATTTACTCGATAGCGGGTTACATTCAACTATGTCTGTAGTAAAGTAGAGTAGTTGTTTAATTTGCCACCATTTTTAGTAATTAGTAATATTATCTCATAAAAACAAAAAACAACATCTAGTATGCAAAAGTCAGCAAAAAGAAATTTAACAACAAAAATATCTTAGACCCCATTCAAAAAAGTCTACCTATTATCAATGTAGTGATATCAACATTTCGACCAAGCTTATTTTTTCATCAATCAACAATTTTAATAAACGAATACATTTTTGTGCAAAATATTTCTCTTAATTCTAATTATTATCACTTTTCCAGTTTCAAAGAAATACAACCAGTGAGTGATTAAAATCTACTTCAGTGGTCGACAGCTCCAAATAGACAAAATTATGGTCATGCGATAAGTAACAAAAATAAAAGATACTTGCTGTACATGGAAGTACTCATGTATTGAGGTGATTGACAAAAAAAAAATCTTACATGGCCACAATGTAGATATCACTTCTTTGATAGGCAGACTATTTTTGAAGAGGGCTAGAACGTTTAGAACTTATCCCTTTTTTCATAGATATATTAAATTTTTTTCTCGTATACTATCTACGATTATTTAGTATCATAAATGCATTCTCAAGTAGGAAATAAAAATAAAACGTACATGCACTAAATATCTTGTTTATACAATGTGTCTGTAAATGCTTAAGCATGCGTGGTCATAAGATCACGCTGAAAACTTTCTGTTTCGAGTTGCGATTGAACTCGCCTAAAACCATCGTTAACAGTATATTTACTTTCAACACAGTTAACCCCAAAACAGACATATATATACATAATAAATATATATATTGCCTTTTGTTTTTTTCTCTCTATATACATCCGATCACGAAGTAAATTACGTTAAATCTTCTGGCTGTCCGGCATCGAAAGCCTCCTAGTACCACCCCTTGATTTATATATTATCCTTCGTTTGATGTTCTATGGCTGTAATAAAATATATAAATTATTTTGGTTTTACGGAAAGAGCTTAGGAAATTTGGAAAAGTACACTTACCTCGCTAGAATAATGGAATCAATAATAATATAATAATATATCGTAATACGTGTACAATTATTAAAACAACTATTTAAAAAATTATTATTTTTTTTTTTTAACACTGAATTTAGATGAAATTTTTTTAACCTACCACCAACGATGAGACTTTTAATATGATATCAACACGATATCTGTGTAATCATTTTTGTATAATAAAGTTAAACGCAGTCAACGAGGATGAGCGTCTAAAATCTAAATGGTCTTTACTCTTTACATACCATTCCTATGACTAGTATTATAGTATAGGTACCTATTATATATAAAACTGATAGTGTAGTTACGCTCAATACACTGAAGTAAAGTAAAGTTCTGTAATAAATAATAGATAATTATTTTATAAAACACCATTTCTTTGCAATTACTACCATCGACTTATTTTAATTTATGATCCAGTGAAGTATGATCTTGATTAGTAATTAGTTTTAAACCAACATAGCTTGTAATATTTATACTTCACAGAATATTTATATATTAGCTGTATAATTTATAATATTATGAATTCAATGATTGTCAATATTCTAGAATTTGAAAAAATAAACAACTCATTCAATTTAATAAGAATAGGTTAGGTTAGGTTAATAATTATTTGTGTAAGATATCATTTTTGTTTATCTAAAATATATAAAGAAAGTTTATTAAATTTTTTGAAGAGCCAACATTATTTCCCTAAAATATACACATAATTAGATATACAGTAGCGTTCTCAATTCCTTGCCAAATTTAATATATAAAAAAAAAAAGAGTGAATAAATTATGAATTGAATTCTTAAGTTTATTACATCCATAATGTGCCTCAATAACACCTTTAATTATACTATTATACAGTAATATTATTATAATTCTTTCAAATCGTATTCGAATGCTGGTAATAATATTCCATTTTTTCATGGTTCTATATTTTTGTTTGTATAAATACATTCAAAGAGTTTGGTTATTCACAATCTAAAAAATGCACCGAAAAAAATTTACGATTTGAAAGATACGCAAAATGGGGCGAAAACGTTTCTAAAATTAAATTTAAACGTCCACTTTCTGAAGAATAAGTGTTGCTATAACTGCGTTGAAATTACATTGCATAAATTGTGTCAGTTGAAATTTACATATCCTACAATTTTCTGCGCTCGAGAAGAAAAATGTTTTTTTTTAAATTACGTAGTGCGCGTAGTGCGTACATTAACCCCTTCGTACGTTTGTTCAGTTTTATTTTTATTATTATTATTCATCCATTCAGCTACGAAATATTGTTCTCTTGCACAAGCCAGAATGGTATCTACGTATATAATATTATATGTACGGAAAACGAGCATCGTTTCTGGATGTCGTCCAACACTATTTTCGCGTTTTTCCTTCCGATTTCCACCACACACATTCTACCAACTTCAACCGTCGCCCCCCCCCCCACAACACACACACGCAAAATGCACACACCCACGTTCGTCTGGGCCTTTTTGTTCCCCAACGTTACCGCGCGTACACCAGCCACCCGCCATCCTTATAGTATAACGGCTGTTATTAGATTTCACCCCGGGGATGGTGATTAACAGAATGGATTCGAAGTCGTCTGAGCGTGAGAACCAGAAAAGAGAAAACGGACGGAAACGGTCGTGTACGGTCAGCATGTATTGTTGTTATTAATATGTCTGTAAATACCCCCAACCTTTAACTCGTGTGGCAAGAATTCGCAAGATAAAAACTATTGCGATTACATTATTTTACACTCAGATGAACACGCGCACAGAGACAGTTCGTGACCAGGACCGACCTAACCCCACATTCGCCTCCGCCGTTTCACTATTGTGTGTGGACTGCATAACTATACGTGACTAAATCATTATAATAATTGTATGTATAATAATTGTGTAAAGTCACCGTATCTCGTCCGTTTGGTGAAATTACTTGCAATGTTCAAAACGACCGGCGTCACGGGACCATCACTACTAATAACCAATGAGCTATAATATGACAATAATAATATCATAATATATTATGCTAATTATTATAACCACACGAAATTTGGTAAACCGTTTTACATTTTTATCGTCATCGCAATAATAACATAATAGTTTATTGTCGCCGACCGATCGATATCTTCTGACAGTCCGGTGGCGGGTTGAACGAGGAATACGCTAAAAATAAATTAGGTACCTATTGAAATACCTCATATAATATTTAAGTATATAACTTAGTCCTATATGTAATGTAATAATATATTTCATAGGCATATTTTGATGTGTATATGTATAATATTAACGAGTACAACAGAATACGAAAACGTATTTTTTTTAGTATTGATAAGGTCACAACGCCAATTGGATAGTATATATCAGAAAGATCCAATGCCAGTATATATCCTTGAACACAAAATTAATGTTTTTTTTTTTTTTTTTTATTTTTTATCATTAAGTACTTATTGTTTATAAACGACTCATTATATCGCCGTAGGAATATATATTTTTTTTATTGAACACAAAACAGTTGTTCCCAATGAAAAGATAAATGTATAATAATGGATTTTAAAGAGCAGAAAACAAAATCAAAAATTATAATTTAATGAACACGATTTCAATTAAAACATTGAAACGTGTATAATAAATAACAACAAACTCTTATTTATCCTGCACTTTTTTTCTCATAAAATTGTGATAATAGATAATATTACAATAGTGTATGGCAATCGTCGACAGCCGATGATGGTATGTTTTTAATACGAGAAACCGCGGTCATATACAGAATAATGGCGTCTGGCGCGCACCAAATTGGTCCACGTCGAAATCCACAATAACATTTTATATATCACTCGATTTATTTACAGCACTCTATTTTCAAAACATAAGTTTTCTCAGTAAATACTAGTTTTTCGTATTTGTATAGGTATAACTACTACTCCTTTTAACTTCCTCTGGTATTTGGCGTATACTTCTGCACAAACTCACTTAAGCCTTTTGAAGTTGCGCCCTTCAGGTGTGGCTGTGTTATTTCCTCAACGTTATTCTCTGATCGTTTATAATATCGTTATATACTATCATCATCAATCAGCTTTAAAAATAACGAGAGAAAAAAAAATAATAGTAAGACGCAGACATCAAAGAGTTGGATCACAAACACTACACACAGCGTTCGGTCGTATAGTATACAGATATATACAGTGCGCGCATCGTCGTACGTGACCGAGCACTCACTCACACCAGCACACCAGGAACGAGGTGGTTGGATCCCATAATTATATTGTTACATTAGTAAGAACCGCCCCGGGACGGACGAAAGGTTTGGGGCTGACAAAATATAATATAGGTACAGAAGGGGGAGAAGTGGGTTACCGAAGACGACGACTCGATCTCGACCTGCCTCCCCGAGGCTTCGCATGTACACATACGTCCGGAGACACTGATAACACTGCTGTAATCCGATAACATTGACTTATAAAATATGCACCTATAAACACACACACACACACACCACACACATATATATATAGTATCCTATGGTCGTCGCATGTGTGGGAGTTATACGTAATTTCTGTGTTCGTCGTGCTGATAAAATGTCGGATTAACTTCGGCAAATGTTGTGGTAAGTAGGTACTGCTATACTATAATAATATAATGTGATATAATCATTTTTGTTTATTGTTTTTCTGCCAGTCGTTTTGTCGTTTTATTATGAGCTTATTGGTTCGCTACAACCGTTGCGGGTAGGTAACTGTTACTATAATAACTGTGGCGCAAGGTGGCACTAAATTTGGTAAAAATAATTGAATCGTTTGTAGTAATAACACCCGAAGTTGTGAGGATTGTGAGTAAAACGGCAAAGACGTTTCAAATATATCATGACGTACCTAATCAGTTGCCATTACTAGTTAGTAATAATTACCCAATAAGTTTTGTAGTATATTTTTAGAAATAAATGACGTAAATAGTTGTACAAATACACCAACGTAATATTTATAAATAAATATGATATTGATTGGCTGGAACTCCAGTTGGATGATATTTTTATTTTTGTCCACGATAATTTTAGACGGTTATATAATATAAATATTATATAATAATATAAGTACCGTACTCAATGTTTTGCGGTCGGTTTTTCCGATCTAAAAGTATCTCATTTAGCATTGAGAAAGTTTAAAAATCTATGGGAAAAATCGATTAATATTTAATCACAACGCTCGTTATTCTAATGTACCAAATATATTATAGCCATTACACGTCACGATTTATCGCGCCACAAAATCACAATTATTGTCTCGATCCCACTGAAGTGTACCCAATAAATTATATAACATGTATTATATTATACGTTCTAAATGATATCTAATAAACTAGCTATGCACCTAATTTCATGGGTTCTAACTTGCCTGGAAACAATTCCAGTTAAGGGTTTCGGTGAATTACTTAGAAGTTTGTGATACAGCTTCGGTAACTTTGGTGTTGGGCTAAAGTTGCAGGTCAATAAGCTATCCAAAATTGAAAATGTGATTTTCAACTACACCACTCCAGCAGTTTTCTGAATATGATATGACATATCCACATCACTTCAAGATTACACGAGTTTATGAGCGATTCTAAATAATCTACTTTAAAATGAAATACCTCAAATAAAATATTATTGACAGAACAGACTCTATTTTTCAAGCAGTTTAAATACTATCAAATAAAATAAATCAAAAATGCTGTGGTTTTCCTTCCCGTCTCCATTCAAGTAAATGAGATGAAGTTTTAAACTTGAAATTCACAACTAATTCAAATAGAAACATTAAAACTTCAATCTAAATATTTGTAGAATTTATCTATGTTAATTTTTTCTGGTCCCAACACCCTTAAATACTCTTTTCTGAAGTTTAATCGAACTACATTACATTCTAATACTATTATTAATAACTAATTATTTAACACTACGTATCATTATTTATTAGTAAAATAATAAATTTTATTATTATTATTTTTATTATTATTACTATTATCATTTATGGTAAATAGTGGTGTGTCTGTTTGTATGAGTATGCAATTTAATTATCCTGAACAATAGTAATATAGAAATGTTGTATTATTTTTTTACGTGTCACTTTGTTTTCGACGGTATAAAATGTATTTATTATTTTATTAACACCTTCAAACAATGCAATGTCGCAATAACTTTAATTGTGAAGTCTTACTTTTTATCCTGTGTATTGTAAATTACAATACCAATACAGAGTTTCCGTGATTATAAAATTGTTCTTGCTCAATATATTCAATGTAAAATATATCCAATTAAATTACTGAATACATTTCAAAAAATTTGAATTTTTATATAAACAAAAAAAAATCATCAAAACCTTTATTTAAATTATAGACTTTGAATTTAATTATTTATTACTCACAATATTGAGTTTATGAAACATTTCGACGAATGCGTTAAATTTGCATTTTTTTTAAGCACATTGTATGTGTGAACTGAGTATCCAATCTCATTTAAAACGTTAACATTTAGCTTAAGAACGGAAAACTTTATGGCTACTGAGACTAAACGAAAATTGAAAAAACCCAGCAAAGGTATATGACTACATATAACGAGATATCACATCGGACTCGGCATTTGTTGTGGGCTCGAAGCCAACAAAATGTAAACGCTGACAATACGATTTTTTTCGGTCGTTAGAAAGATTTTTTTTATAATATAATAATATTCAAAGCAGCGAATGTATAAACGAATAAATTAAGTTATGTCGTTATAATTTTTTTTTCTGACCACAATATCAGAAGAAGTTTTTTGCTAGATGTACATACTCTCTTTGTTACATATACTCTTTAGTCGTTCACAATATTACACAATTTTTATTGAAATATTTTATTCCATGGACAATCGTTTGAGTTGAAAAAAAAACTAAAAATTCTCGTTCTCAATCTCATTCACCAACAAAACTCAGATCGTAATATTTAAGTAGGTAAATTTTTTAAACAATCCGTGAATGGTGTATTGACAAGATACAACTTTACTATAAGCAATAATGCCCGCGCATAAAAGTTTTTTTTTTTATTGAAGGAGCTGCAGCTGGATTTTTCAAAAGTCAAAACTAATTTAGATTTTACCAATTTAAACATTAATTTTGTTGGTTATTATGATTTTCAATATATTTAAATTCCTTATTATAAAATAAACCTTAAGAAGCTGGAGCGGGCTCCAGTAAATGAAAAAAAAAAAGTTACTTTTAGACCAATAAGCTAGACAAAACTGGAAGAATTTAGTTTGACAGATTTTAATATTGAAACCAGATTATGATTGATCAACAAGTTTACTAGGGAATGATCAAGACGATTTTGAATATTCTAATTATTGTTAGTGTCATAGTGAAAATTATCATATTTTTTTGATATTTTTATTTTTGTTATCACAGCTGAAAAATTTCAAAATCACCTCGATCATTCTCTAGTAAACTTGTTGATCAATCATAATTCGTTTTCAAAATTAAAATCTGTCAAACCAAATTCTTCCAGTTTTGTCTAGCTTATTGGTCTAAAAGTCACTTGCTTTTGGCTATAGCCATTTAAGAGGATGTATGATCATATCAAATATACTAAAATTACGTTCTTTAGAGCCAATTTTGTTTAAGGTAAAAACGACTGTACTTAGTTTAAGATTAAGTAAGTTATTCTACTATTAAACTTTAAATTGAAAATTTTAATTTAAATGATGGTTATATATTAATTTAAAAAAAAAATAGTGTTGTGTAAAATACTTATTATAATTTAAAAATGTTTGCAACTAGTATAAACATTAAATATTGTAAATTTGTAAAAACCAACGTACACACAGTTTTCTTATATTTGTATTCACTTAATGTTTGATAATAGATAGGTTGATTTTATAAAAGCTATATAATTCGAGTATCTTGGGTATAAAATTATAAAAATTATAAAATATGTTTATAAACATTTAGGTTCTTGATATAATTATATTTATCCATGTGGCTCACAAATATATTCATCTTGACCAGCCCCTATACGTTGAAAAATTGACTGACCTCACCAAGTTTGGGCATACCACAGTAGAACCTTTTTAAAGAACACAAAATAGCTAATGTGTACCAATTTAATGATGAACCTCTCACCCGCGATCCATTAAACCAGAAAACTTCTCTCAGAAATAAGTATACATTTTATATATAGGTATAGGTACTATGATATAAAACGAAAAGTTTTGCGCGACAGGAGACAGATCTGCGTGAAGATAAATGAAATCTTTAGTTCCGATTGGTAACATGTGTGTGGTAAGTGATGACACGTTGAAGAGTTACCGAGATAATGTATTATATATATTACGTTGTCACTGTATATATATATATATATACGTTGTGGTGTGTTTAAGGTCTTTTATCTTCAAATGCCTGCTGCAGTGTTCCGTTGTAGTGTCTACTCCCACAACATTTATCGTCAGAATATAAACCTCTCGTCTATAATTTTGTTTTCTATATATTTTAGTTTTTGTAAAAATTTCATTAAGTCTTAAACGTTACGACGGTGACAGTTTTCTTATCATAATATGATGTACAAAAGAAACCTCTCTTAGACATTTCTTTCATGAATATGATATTACATTTTGCTTTTTTATTATTTTAAATATTTTATTATTTTTATTACGAATATTGATAAACAATAAATTAGATAATTCAAAATTAAGATACAGTTAGTTAATAAACGTATATATTTTCATGTATGTAATCACGATGTTAGATGCTAACGTTTTTAATCTTAAAAATTATTTTATACTATTTATATGCACATAATATATTATATAAGTAAAATGTTTTTTTCTATATATTTTAAGTTAGTGGTAATATTATAACATTGGTGAATGTGGCTGAAACGTGCTAATATTCATCAGCGGAGAGCGAAAAAATATGCATGATGGAATTAGATTTCTATGAAGGTGGCAAAAAGTAAACAATCAAAGTAGATATACAGGATACATGATATAGAGTAATTATAGACCATTATAATAAATCACTCTCATTAACACCATTTCCTAGGTCCAATGTGATCTTTTGTTGGTATATAAGTATATACTGGCTATTAATAAATTATAATATGAAAAATAATTCATGGTTGTATTTGACATTTGCAAACAAGACCTACTTAAGATAAGATAACTGGACAGTGAGATAGCACACTTACAGAACCATTAATTGTTACTTGTTATTCCAGATAATACCTACTTTTTTTTTTACTGCATTACACAAGTCAACATCATTCGACAAGTAAGGTGTTCAATCTGTTGAATATTTCACGCCTACCAATTGCATTACAATAAATCAACATGTATTAGCTATTTATACCCCCACTGTACTCTGTAATAAATCTCATTCTCATACCGTTGTTTATCATATTTTATAAATTATAAAGCAATCAACATAATTATAATATCAATGCTGAATTTGTTTTCCTTAAGCACTTGTTATTTAATATAATTTATTAAAATATATGTCATTTTGTCCAACAGACCAGTCCGGATGGAAACATAACAACGAGTGTGCTGACATTCACTCCAACGATCAAAGACTCGGACAACACATTGAGCTGCCGAGCAGAAAGCGGTAAACCGGATACCGTGAACAACAGACACAGCAGCAAACCCGATGGTCGACAATATCAGGCAGTCGACGTCGATTCTTCCGATGGATGGAAATTAAACATATTCCGTGAGTATTACATCAGTGTTTTTTTTAAATTTATATACATAATCAGGACGAATATTTAAGTGCGTAAAAAACAAAAAAATTGTCTAATATTGTGATATCATTAATTATAAGCCTCGGTAATTTCGGAATGAATGAAAAAAAAAATGGTACTGAATGTTCTTCACCAAATATTTAAGGCCCTAAAGTGCTTTCAGAAATGCACATAAAATAAAAATCGTAGCTCTGAGATCATGATCAGTGTACTTCAAGAATCAACATAATATTTAAATTACCCTTTAGGTGCCATATTGTAATCATAGACCATAGACTTATAATAATAGATAGACCGCGTATTAGTGAAATATATTTAAGTCAAAATATGTGCAAGAGGGACAAACTTTGACATTACTTTTGTAACGGGTAGATTTATTATTATTTATTAACTACCAAGATTATAAAAATGTACATACCATGATGGTAATTATAATACTTTATTTAATTGATACATCATAATATAAATCACTAATATCATTATTTGTCGTGTTTACTAGAATATAATAATAAATAATCATCAGCACAATATTACTAATAATTCATCGTACATATTAGTATACAATATTAAATAATAACCGGCAGTAGGTAAAAGAATATAATCATGTATATTAGAATATAATATTAAGTACCAATCGGTCGCGTATAAAAGAACATAAATTAGATAATATACTAATCATGTATATTAGAATGTAATATTAAGTACCAATCGGCCGCGTATAAAAGAACATAAATTAAATAATATAATATTTTGTGTTACATTCACAATTCACAATTATTATGTGTTGAGTACTCACAAATTCTAATTTATACCGCGATGTAACGGCTTCACGTATTTCCACTGGTCCTGGCAACAGCTCACTCGAATCTGGCGGCGGCGGCACTGACTGACGGTAGGCAGCGTAGGGCAGTGATCGTAAGCTCTAACCGAATGGCCGAGAGTCGTTAGAAGTGGGACGCAATGGTGGCACTGACGGACGGTGGCTGCGTAGGGTGGTGAGCGTACAGGTAGTTAACGCTCTAACCGAATGGCCGAGAGTCGTTAGAATCGGGACGTGGTGGTGGTAGTTACTAGTGCTCTAATCTGGTGGCCAAGAGTCACTAATACCTATTGGAGCGGGGCACGGACGAGATCGGACGGCGAGACACGCACAACTTACCAGCCGAACATAGTCGGACCTCTAACTAATAGCCGAGAGTGTCAAACCTTCTAACTATGTAAGCTGCTAGTCACTAATTATCACTGTGACGGTACTGTTGCTTTGGCTTTGCTTTGCTTTGGGGGGATGGCTATGCCGTTAACTATACCAGGCTTTCACCTCTACTAGTGGGGGAGAGTATTAAGGAAGTTTTTAATGGTTAGTCCAAGTTAAGGGGTAAGGTTTAAGTTGTTTTTTGGTAGTTGGGGGGGAGTGAGATTTACATAGAAGGCGGAAATGATCATTGTCTGAATAGGAATTTTTGTATAACATAAGTTTGGACTGGGGCTGAATAGATGATTTAATGGATTTAATGTTAGCAGATTTGAGAAGAACCGAATTTTCGACAATAGAGGGCATGCCCGTTATTGTTCGTATACCTGTGTTTTGGACGGAATCGATACGCCTCCATAGTGAAGGACCGATGAAAGGGGCCCACGAGGGGCCAGCGTAAGTAAGAACGGGAGATACGTATAGTTTAAGAATTTTGAGTCTGGTATTAAGTGGGATGGGGCAAGTACGCTGAAGTATGGGGTAAAGTATTCCGTGAGTGCGGGTAGCTTTTTTAATAATGATTTGGACGTGTTATCCGAAGTTGAGTTTGCGCCCTATTGTAACGCCGAGGTATTTGGCTTGTTTGGACCAGTTAATGGTGTGGTTGTCAAGTAGTAGTGGTGGTATGTGAGAAGTATTGGATCGACCGAAAATAATGTCTACGGTTTTAGTTGGGTTAATTTTTATGCGCCAGCGGTGAAACCATCTGGAAGCTAGGTTTAGTTGATGTTGAAGTTGTATGGCCGCACGTTTGGGATTTTTGTCGAAGGTGAAGTGTTACTTTGGTCGTCGACCAGCGGTCTTATATCAAATTATTCGACGATACTACTGGTGCAGCAGCGGGTGTTTGCCGGTGCCGGATTATTACTCCTATCTTATAATATTACACCTATCTTTTTATGTCTGCTATGGATTTAGTGTATTTAATATGAGTCCTAAGTGTTTATCTAGCCGGTTTGACACAATATGGATGGTTAGCTGTTGGATATTGACGACTGATGATGATTAATCCGATGGCATTGATCGCCTGATCAAGCCTGGTCGACGTAGTGCGCAATCTATGAATGATAATTTGATTAAATTTCTTAGTTTGATCCGAGTAGCACCGCTACGCGCCGCGCCGTGAGCGTGTGAACGAACACGATCGTCAATGCGATACATTGTGTTCGTCACACTTTTTCTAGGAGATAACAAGCAATTTTATAATACTCCTTTGTAGTAATGAATTGATTACTGATAACAGTGATAACGTTACCATCAAGACACATTATTGACATTATTGTCCGACAGTCCATGCTGATATGTTAACAAATCCTTTTTAAAATATTTTTGTGATTTGTGACAAGTAACAACAACATTTTCCAGTTGTAACCATAAACTTGGTTTTTAACCAAAATAATATTATATTGACTATAAGTTAAGATGGGCCTTAAATGTTGTGCCGATTTATGTAATTCTGTGGCGAACGCTTTTAATATTCGACTTCATAGGTAAGTTATTTCATTCTTAAATATATATTATTGAAAATGTTTAATTAATTTTTATATTTAAATAATAAAGAATAAAGCCAATTCCATTTGTTCATATATTTTGTTAAAAGTAAATAATAATCGATTAATTTTAGTATACATTGTGTAAATGCTAATTAAGAACACTTAATATTTTTGTGAAGAGCCCTACAATTTAAATTCTGATTTTTAGGTAATTATTCTGATAACTAAAAATACACACTTTTTACCAAAATTTGTTGGTCAATTTTTGACTTAGAAAGTTGGTTTTTTATTTTATTTTCGACGCCTCATGGGTATTACAGGTTTAGTACAGTACAATTTTTTGGTAATTACAAGGTAAAATTACAAGGAAAGATAGAATATGCCAGAATAACCACCTAGAAAGCAGAATTCAAATTGATACCTACGCAAAGATATTGATTTGCGTTTATGCATTGTATTTGTATTTTATCGGGCTTCTTTTATTTTTGATTTTTTTTTCTGCTTTACGTATTTTTCAACACTGAATGTGATGTGTAAACGAGTTTTTTATGAATGCTTAGAACATAGAGTCTGTAGAAGAAAAACGGTTACTGATGCGGCAACTTAATATAACACATGAATAAACAATAACACCTACATTAAGAAAATTTGCCATAACATTACATTTCTATTCTCCTTCAGCATATGATTATGTCCGTAACATATTTTCAAAAAGTTTGCCCCATGTTAGCACATTGAGAAAATTGTATTTTACTATTAATATTTTGCCTGGATTTTCTTCAGAGTCATTTAAAGCTATATCTATGAAAGTTGAAAAAATTAAAAAATTTGGAAAACAATTATTTGGTGGTATGATAATTGATGAAATGAGTGTTAAACAACATGTCAATTGAACAGGTACTAGACATTAGGTGTATATAGATTATGGTCTTTCTTGGTGGTACGACAAGACAAACTGATAATTTTTCATTTGCCAAGGATGCCTTTGTCATAATTGTGGTTGGCATGAACACTTATTGGAAAATTCCTGTTTCATACTATCTTATAGCTGGAATCAGAGCAGAAGAAAAAGCAAATATTATTTGGTCTTGCTTAAAAGAGTTGTATAAAACTGGAATTAAAATAAAAACACTAGCGTTTGATGGTGCTGCAAATAATCTCGCAATCTCCAATGTTTAAACTTTATATTTTATAGCATGTAACAAAGATTAAGTTAAGAATTAAAAGTTGTTAGTTTTCAATATTTATATGTCATAATAAAAAAATAAAAATTATTTTGTATATTATATATTATCAATTTGGTTATCATTATTTTATATTTTAAATATTTATAATCTCAAGGAATAATGTACAAATTGTCTATAAACTCCTTGAAATTGTAATGTCAGAGTCTATTACTCTCGCAAATATGTTGGCTTAAAGTGTTAAAGTGTTACACACAAAACGAGCGTAATGCGTGGTCTAACTATTATAATTCTATGATTGTAATAAATAAATTCAGTACATTTCCCCCTCGAGGCAATATATTCATACGGTCAAAGTGAAATTATTATTAGTTCATATAGTAGGTAATACGTAAAATGTATTCAACTGGTTTCTCGTTTGAATGTTGAAGCTGATAACTTAATTTAAATTTGACTATAACATAATATTGTGTAATCAATACACATACACCATATACATCAGTGGTCTGTGAATTACTTATTTTCTTAACGTTGACTATTATTAGATAGATTAAACCTTATGATTTTCATTTAACAGTTCTTACTCGAAAAAAATCATGACTATTAATAACTAAGAGACCACCATTCTCTCTACACCATGTAAGTCACGATGATTTTAGGTATTTCACATTTTCAAAGGTCATAAAGTATTCAATATCAGTTAAAATACAGTAATTTCAGAGTAGAATTATAGTCGAAGAAAAATAGCTAAATTTTTGAATGTAAGATTGTACTTTTAAGTTAAATATTTCTTTCTGTGAAAATATAATTAGTAAAACATATTAAATATAAAAAAAAAAAAGGATTTTTTAAATTGTCAATAACATAAAACCATGTATCAAAAGATGTCATGTTTACTTTTTCAATACCTAGCTGTAATATTTTTTATTGTATATTTCCATGATTATAAACATTTTAACTGAAAACAACGGTTTAATACGAATTTGATTCAGAGTTACATTCACTACCAGAATCATCATAATTAACGCCAATCTAAAAACGAGAGGATATTCCCGGAATCTATTTCGTAATAATTTTAATAGAATTAACCTAGAGTTAACAAAGCATAAATTATAATAAATAATTTCATATTTAACACCCATAATAAATGCATTTTCTCAATATTTCCTTAGAATGGTCGTAAAGTTATACGTTATTATTTTACAATAATAATAAAGTTGCTTATACCAATTTTTGTGCCTATTGTAAGAAGAAACACGAGAGTCACTAGTGCATCTTAATATAAAACAACTGAGAGAAAGCAGTGTTATTCATGGACAAACCTCGTGGTACATGATGACATTTTTTTTTTTAAGTCTGGTAGCCAACGTGGTGAAAAAAGGTGTATTTCATTAATGATTGACATTAAAAGAAGAAAAAACGGATAAACAATACAAATGCACTGCAGAGTTGACGTACTTCTAATATAATTTATTGCTTAAAGTGTATTTCGTTTGTATCATTGTTTTTTTTTTTGTTGTTCCTTTGATGTATCCATGAAAGTTTATTGGGAATAGTGTTAAAAGCTTTTATAAACTATGACAAAAGAAAAAAACTTTTAATTGAATTATTTTTGTACAGTTGCTTGATAAGTTTCCTAGAACATACCAAACATTTATACAATCGAATATAAATTTTAATTTTTAACTTCAATAGTTTATCCATCAAGTATACTTACATGTAAAAGAGTAATACATACAAAAGTATACAGTTTCTTCTTCGTAGTTATATTGCGAACAAAAACATATTATATATATTTATTGGTTTTCTCTCAGAAATCGAACAGTACTATTTATATTGAAAAGATGTAGAATTCTTAGATGACTTCTATGTTTAGAAGAGACTTAAAATCAGAAAGTATTTTTCTATACGAGTAAGATATTATGCAGTTCTAACAATATTGTATTTCAAACGTATTATGCTGAAGTTAATGTTATTATAGATACTTATTACCTATACATATGTATAGATGCAAATCATATAAATATATTGAAAGGGCTTAAGAACCAATAAATTGTATGGAAAACAGAACCTCTCCACATAATATATAGTTTACCATTCCATATCCGTGTCATTATATATCCCAAATAACAAAATAAAATCATACATATATTTAAAATAGTTAGGTATACAATTATTTACAAAAAAAAAAAAAAAATGTTTTTATTCATTAAATACCCATTTAGGTAAGTACCAATTTATTAATAATATTATAAATTCATAAGTAATAACTATACTAGACATGTAACCACAATTTAGATACACTTGATTTTGACTTTTTATTTTTAGATAGTATTGTTATTAAGGATTATAACATCTCTTTCAATGTAGATAATTGATTAGTCAGATAGCAGTCTTGTAATGTATTTAAGTAAAAGTATTTAATTACTCTTTTTAAATACTCAATTACGTGTTTTAAATACTTTTCAAAAGAAATAATACTAAGCGTTTTAAATACTTTTTAAAAATATCTGTATTTAAACTTAAATACATTATTTTTGTTGCAATCTAAAAATTCTAATACTTTGACAAAAAATCAAATGTGTATATTTTTATCGTTTCACCAAATTATAGGTACATTATACAATTCTCAATAAAATAAACGTATTTTAAATACTTTTTGAGATAAGTATTAATTGTGTCTTTACTTGAATAATAATTTTAAAAAGTATCTATTACAAGACTGTCTGATTGTCATTGTTAAAAGTGTTTTAAGATTTTACATATTATATACGATATTATGATATTCGGGATGCTAACATTGAAATGTAGGATGCTACTCAACTGAGACTTAAGTTAAATAATTCCTATTTTCACCAATGTATATATTATATTTGATACATTATCAAATACAGTACTAAAAATTGCAGTAAAAAATATATTATTTAAATATATACGAGTGCAAATAAATATTATACACTATTTTACTACACAAATACGTTGCAGCTAAATTCGTTTGGCATTCATGATACAAAAAAGAGGGTAAGTCGTGGATGTCACTCTGCCGTTACAAGTGGGTTACTGTAATGGATGGAATTAAATTTGAATCCAATGATATTATATCATTGTATGCGAAAAACGATTCTGAGCGAAGACGGTTTATCTGTCTAGGATATATTATAGATTATTAAAAATTTCAAATCTTAGATTTAAAAAGAAAATTTTTTATGAATTTCTAGTTTGAAAAAATTTGCGAATTATTTTCGTGATTTTTACATATGTTGTCAAAATTCAAACTTTGAATGCTTGTAAAAAAAAATTGTGACTACGCATTTCTTTTATTTTTCAATTACTAGGATATCAATATGATAGGAGCCATGTATTACATTTTCAAATCTTAAATATAAAATGAAAATTGTTTATAAATTTCTAGCATAAAATAATTTACGAATTTTCATGATTTTTATTTATGTTGTCAAAATTCAAAATTTGAATACTTGTAAATAAAAATTGTGACTATATATTTATTTTATTTTTCAACTGTTATTGTAAAAATATATTATGAGCCTTGTATTAAATTTTCAAATCTTAGATATAAAAGGATAATTTTTTATGAATTTCTAGCATTAAATAATTTACGAATTTTCATGATTTTTACATAAAATGTTGTCAAAATTCAAACTTTGAATGCTTATAAAAAAAAATTGTGACTATGTATTTCTTTTATTTATCAACTTCTATTGTAAAAATATGTTAGGAGCATTGTATTAAATTTTCAAATCTTAGTATTACAAAGAAAAACTTTTATAAATTTCTATCTAAGATAATTTGAACATTCCCGTAATTTTTACGTATTTAGTCAAAATTTGAACTTTAAATGCTTTTAAAAAAATCGTGCCTATATATTTTTAATATTTTTTAACTGCTATTGTTACAATGTGTTACAAGCCTTGTATTAAATTTTCAAGCTTTTCTACCCAACAAATACATTTTTATCGATATTTATAGAAAAAAAAAAACCAAAAAAGTTGAAAAATTAAAATGTCAGTAAACAGCTAAAAACAAATTTAAATATTTTTAAAATTGTATCAAGTATAGAAAATGCCTATATAAACATTCAGTCAAAATGTCAAGTATCTGCGGTCATTTGTTTTAGAGTTACACCAAAATAAGGAAATCGCTAAAAGTGAAAATCCAATGTTGTAAAAATTTAAATTTCAAATGCTCATATAAATTTAATGTGAATTTCCGGTGGACTTTTTATTTGTGATAAAGATTGGAAAACTTTTAAAGAATCTTGTATTAAATTTTCAAATCTTAGATTTAAAAAGAAAGTTTTTTATGAATTTCTAGCTCAAAATAATTTGTGAATTTTCGTGATTTTTATGTATTTTGTCAAAATTCAAACTTTTAATGCTTATAAAAAAAAATTGTGAGTATGAATTTCTTTTATTTCTCAACTGCTATTGTAACAATATGTTAAGAGCCTTGTATTCAAGCTTTTTTGCCTAACAAATACATTTTTATCGATATTAATTTAAAAAAAAACTATATAAACTATATATACTTATATAAACATTCGGTGAAAATTTCATGTATCTATGGTCATTTGTTTTAAAGTTACATCAAAAACCAAAATAGATTTTGTCGAAAAATGAGTGTGCATAAAATTTCCCGTTTTTCCCTTAATTTTAGTTTGTTTTTCTCGATTATATAGAAAAGTATTAAGAATTTTTCACTTTTGACCCCCCAAAATACCAACTAGATTCACTTTCTGATCGAACGAGGTACTGAAGTCAAAAATCGAAGCAGATTTTTACTTTTTTAAATATACTTATTACAACCATATATTTAAAAAAAAAATCTTGAGTTTTTTTAGCCACTACATACAGATTTTCCTGTTGTGATACAAACTTTTTTACTGTACATTGTTTGGTGGATAATTTTTGATTCTGAATAAAGTGATATTATATGTATTGATTTTACAATGATGTATTTGTTAGTTGCTTTTCCGGTGGAAAACTTAATCTAGATTGTACATTGAATAGCTCAAAATTTAAAACTCCCAATGGTTTTCAAAAATACCGGAAAAAAGATGTAGTATTCACTCCTTCATAATATAGTTTAAATAATTTAATGAATAATACTACACATTATTCCAACTAACTTTTTATAAATGCATATCATAGTGCAAAATTATGTTTAACAATACCTATATCGATTATAACCATACCTACTTAACTGTTTTGGCATGATATTAATTTATATATATATGACATTATTTAAATACAAAGCCACCATTTTCATCGTATGTAGAACAATGAGTCGCTAGATGTATGAGGATTAATTTTTATAACTCTATACAATTCGCGTTATCATTTAAGGTGATTTACAGAGTTACTATTATATTTATATTATATATATGTATATATATGGATAATTAAATTCAAAAATGAATAAGAATTTACGTAAAAATTATAATTTTAATTTGGACCATGACAAACAATAATATAATATAAAATGCGCATTGAAAAACGCCATAAGTGTAACAATTTGTTAGTAAGATTCGTTGGTCACGATAAATCGATCCACGATATTTGTATACATATACTTAACGTTGTGAGCACCAATTTTTCGACTTTTGGACGTTTGCTTACACAATAATATTTGCACAAAGGTAAAATAACGGTAATACAACTGTACTGTTTCACTCGATTTAACCTCCATCTTAGTGTAGTGTAAGTTATTTTCAGTCCCCACGCACTAAAACCGGAACGTGAGAATTTATTTTCTTGCTGACTGCTAGGAGACCTCATCGAGGCGTATGATGTACTCCCTTTTCTCTCTGACTATATAATATTATGTATGTCACATGTGTGGAATCCACGTTATCCGTGTAACTATTTCAGCGTAATAACTATTTCGTTAATTCTGCGGACGAACAAATAATTCAGCGACTGCAGAGACGAACGGGATAGTTGTAGAGGGGTAGGTCCTAAGGCATATGTATATTTGTGTATGTGTGCAAACACCTCGGTTACAACGAATGGTAGAAGGGGAGTACATAAAGTCGAAAAGACGACATCGGTTGAGTGATGGAGAGAACGAAACGCTGCAGAACGGAGACAGAAGAGACGCGTAACTTTTGCAACAGAAGTATCTATTCTCAATGGAACTCATAAGTTTCCAAATAGAACACACCGAGGCTTTCAATGATTACGTTATCATTGTTGCCGTATTCGAACAGCGTCACCATATGTTCTAAAAACAGTTATAACATCGTTAGATTAACTTTCATACTAATCTTATATTTCATGCCGAAACAGCTAGACAGTAGAGTGACTTCCGATAACACTGTCACACTATAATATTATTAAGTCAGAACCTCTTAAACAATCTTTTTGATGATGATACTTTACTGAGAAAAAATACTTTCATAAGTCGATTTTAATTTCTAATTTTTAACTTATCTTTGAACATTTTAAAAACCTAACCATGTTTATAGAAATGATATCTATTGTGTCATAATCTTGCCCTTACTTAGTAAATTAAAAATCAAAAATTAAAATTATTTACAATTTTATTTTAAATGAAAGACTAAGAACATATTTATTTTAGACAAGTATCTAAAATCCACGATTACCGCTATCCCAAAATATTTTATCTCAATAATAATATCTTTATCCAAAATATTAAAGGAAAATTCTTTTGAAAAATATTTGGCTTTAAATACCTTATTACAATAGGTGTTTAATTGTAGCGGTGAGTCTGTAAAATAATTATTCTGTATAAACACAAAAAAGACAATTATTCGTGTATGTCAAAGTTGAATAGATTTTAATCATCGTATTACGTTATTTATTTGATTCGATTACACTGTTTCGGACTCTTATTTCTTAAGTCGAGAACGATTAGCCACCTTAGCTTAAACGTATCGTCAGGTTTCAGAAAATCAAGACACGAGCTTAGCTAATGTTTATTGAGTACACTTTACAGACAAAAAACTGTTTATTATCAGTGTGTTGAATATACAGCAATAATAATTACTGGCAACTGCGTATACGTTATGATTACGTATAATGCCTATTTCTGAAATAAGTTTTAGATTTAATAGAAAAAAATACTGGAACTAGGTACATGAAAAAAAAAATGAAAACTCGTTCAAAAAATGTGAGACGGCTAAATTAGATTTTTATTATCATAATAAATATCACCATCACCATCAACATCGCAGCCATTTGAGATCGGGCAAGTTGCTTTTGTAGTATCATTGAATTAGTCATTTCCGCAAAAAATTATTAGTTAGATAACGTTCGCCCTAGGCTGTTGGAGGTATTACGGAGATGTTGATGTTCTTCAGCTTGTGTAGTTTTTGCCCGTGTGAACATTCAAACATATTTCAATAAGGTGTATTGCCCAACTAATGTAAAATGTCAATGTTATTCGTATTAACAAAAGAATCGACACGTGGAAAAAAAGTATGCCGTAGACGTGTTGACTTGAGATGTTTTTTATATTAGTATTAAATTTGTGATGAGAGTGTTTGTTTTCTATTTTTTTTTTTTGTTTTTTTATCATTTTCCATCAAATAAAAATGAAAATAAACAAACGAATAAAGACGTCGAAGTAGATAGACACTATATTTATTTTGTAAAATTTGGCCATTATTTTTCAGAAGTTTATGTTGTATTATAATTGTAAGGCACTTTTAGGTATGAATAGTTTCGACTATATACATTGCATACCATGACGTAAATAAATTGTTATTGGTCAGAAGAAAACAATATCCATTTCAGAAATATCACGTTAAAGAATACTAATAAATTAGCGAATATGATAATATAAATTTATTGCTCTAAAGCCTTAGCACGCTTCATTTCTTTAACTTTTTTTCGCATAATGTCGGTGAAAAATAATATAGCGGTAACCGTATGACTGTACGATATTTTTATTTTATCCGTTCAAAAACTCGATAAAACCAAAAAAATTTAATCTATCATAATTATTGTTTAAACTAGAACATTTAGTTTTTTTTTTAAATTAATATTTATAAAGTTTTCATGACAAAGCCCTCTAAACTTTGGTATAATGTATAATGTACAAAATTTTTAGCTATTTATAAAAACGATATTAACATAATATGTAGTAAATAACTAGGTAAACAAATTAGCAATATACATTAATAGATTTAAGATAGTTTCAAAAGCAATGAACGAAAACATTTAGTTGTTATACTTTATTTTTCTGTTACCTGTATTAACGCTAAAACAATGAGTTTAATCAATTTTCGATTAAAAGTTTAAATTAACGTATTTTTACACCAATATATAATTAATGAATTGACATTGCTTAGAGTACATTACACCAAACTCTTTAAATTCATCCCACTATTTACGCTGATCGGGACTTATATTAAAGCAACATAAAATATATCTTTCTGCATCAAATAATTAATAATATTATATATCTATAGTCTGTGCGTTATTTTGCAACTAGCTTTATCCTATATTTTGATGAAATTAATTATTTTGATTAAGCTAATTTCGTGAAAAAAGTGCTTATCTAAATTACTTGACCGCTTAAACTTTTAATTAAATATTAAAAAAAATAAAAACTATTTCAAAATATCAATTTAATTGCAATCGATCAAGAATTTAAAAAACAACATTATCATCACTAATCAGTCACTGTCTATACATTATTACATATTATTATAATACCTTTTTATATCATATAATTTATTATACTGTCATTTAATGTATTTTTCTTTACTAATGTATAGTGATTTTTATCAAAAATACGAGTAAAATGACTACTGTTGTAGTTGTACCTAAAACTTCAGTACTTTATGAAATTTAAAGTTTTCTTTCATGATTTATTTGAGACTCTTGTTTTTATGTATATCTAGTAACAACAATTTGATCTTATGTCGAGTTTAGAGATGTGAAAAAACCAAAAAACCGAACTTTCCTAAATTAAGTGAGCATGGTACCTATATTATAGTTAAAGTACTCTAGCTGACTGTACACATACCTAATCAAATATCAGTACAAATTATGGGGGTAGGGGGAGGTGGCATGCTTGGGGAAAGGGCCCCCAAATTTTTCTATTAATGAAAAAACGATATTATAAAGTAACTAGTGAAAAGTATTATTCCAGTTCCACAAAGATAAGGGGAAAAAATACAATTATAACACCATAATATATTATGAGGTGTTTATCGTACAATGTACGTATAAATAGATTAAATTCCTTGGCGAGTTTATACTTAAATTTGTTATTTTAAACCTTAAAACTTGAGGTGAGATTGTGTGATTAAAGAAATTCTGTACCTAATTTAGTAAATATTACATATAATAAATAAATTATCATAATTTGTACGACTAGCACAACATACACAAACATAATAATATATTTAAATAGCTCTAGGTACACCGAAACATTTTTTCCAGAACGGCTGAAACTAATTTATTCAATCATTATGGCTGAAATGTTTTAGCGATATTTTAAACAGATTGAACAGAAATACGTCATTTTTGATATTTTTGGTTATAATCGTTTACCATTAATTTCAAATAAAAAGGGAAAATGGTTTTCGTCATATTTTTTTATACAACTTTTACATTTTATCAAAACCAATAACACTCCACGTGACTGATTAACGGTTGTTCGTAGCAGTTATGATTTTAATAAAAGCTGATTTTGACAGAAAAAATACACAAAATTCAAAAACAACAAAATACCTAAAAGTTATAATTGTACAGGTTTATAGTAAAATTATTGTATAATATCTATAAATTTTCAGAATATTTATTTTGCGGTGTATGCGATTATTCTATTGTTCCATTGCTCTAAACTCTAAAGGTTGCTAAAAACTACTTTGGTCTGTCACCTATACGGACACAAAAAATAATTACTTTATTATACCTATAATAGACTCAGTGAAGTCGGTATAATGGTCAGCATAATTTACCAATAATAAATCTATACATGTAAATATTATAATCAATTTTGTTAAGTATATTTTTCATATATATTCTGAATACTTATTTAAATATTTAATTACGTTGTGTCATTTGTATTCCAAAAACATATTCAATAGAGGTTATCAAAAATATTCAAAATATTTCACAAGTACCTGTTTTAATTTTTTTAGGATTGATAAATAATAACTTTTGTACTTTATCACAAATGTACTCTTATAATAAACATAATTAAGAAATATAAAAATTAAATAATTTTCTAACCTGGTTAGATTGGTTTAATAACTTTAGAAGCGACATGCTTATTACATTGTCAAATTTAAGGTAGGTAGATAAGAATTATAGATATTGTATCATTTGCTTATTTAATGATTTCTTAAAAATTCTGTGAAATATTATACAATAATATTTTAAGACTAATTTTTAAAATTCTAATAAGCAATACAAAAATTTTGCAATTTGAAATATGATGGTAAAAAAAAAAAATAAGTATTTATTTTTCTGTATAACATAGAAGAAGTATTTTAAATACCAAAAAAATAGGTATTCAGATACAAATATTCGAATACCTAGCGGCTAGCAATAATGATTACAATATAGCAGTACCGTACAAGTTTTATTGGATAGATTAGCGAAAATACTTCAATGTATCTACTAATTATATTACAATTATCTAAACATTTAATGCGCATTTAATATATCTGTATAATACATTATAGTTTATTTAGTAAAAAATAGGAATAGAAGATAATATTAAAGTGCATGCGTATTGCTAAAAATCATTTTAAAAAATGTTGAAAAATTAGTGAATTAAAACTTAAAGCAGGAGGAGGGGAAGAAAACGCATATTTTTATCTCTCTGCTTGCCTTCAAAATATTACGCTTACGATCACAAAGAATAATGAGAATTGATCGATCCGATTAAAACCATCCTTACTGAATTCTGTAGTGTCAGTCGTGACCTCTTAGAGAACTCAAAGTCGGTTGGTTCTGGTTATAATTTTATGTTTTAATGGCTGAACTTTTTCGACCAAATTGACAATACATTCAATAAAACTCGGAATGCTTTTTCTGGGCAAGTTGACGTGGTGTTTTGGCAAGGGGTGACGGGTATTGTGCGGAAATCGTTGTTATTGGTTTTTTCGTTGCTGCTGACCCTCTCGTCTTGTTCCCCGCTGCCGTTTTCAAACGATTTTTCGGTAAAATTAAAAAAAAATCGCACATCTGTCACTTTGTATTCTACATGAAAATACAACGATTCAAATTTTTAACACGTGTGGATTCATGTACTCAACAATAATAATATATTTATGGCGAAAGGAAATCAGGCGCTGTGCAAGGGTCTCGTCTTAGTCATGGTCGAATATGAAAAATATGATTTATATTTTTCGGTCATTGTGCACGACAACCATATTGCCATACGACGTCCATAATTGGACAAATTAAACGAATTTTCGATGTGAAAATACACTAACTGAAACACAAATATAATTATGTTTGGCAGTTATGGACAAGTACCTACTTTATTTTAATTCATAAAAACTAAAAATGAATTATGGATGGTATTAATTAGTATTATAATATATGATTTAAATTTGAATCATTAAGAATAAATAATATTACTATCGTTAAAAAATGACTTATAATTTCAAATACTAATTTTTATAATAGTTATTAATTATCATTTTGTGTTTAAAAACTGTAATGTAAGGTGCTTCAAAATGTACGATAATAATATATCATATCATAGTAAGTAAATATAATTTAATAATACTGATGAAGTCCATTATCCCTACAAGTTAAAATTTCTGTATCGGAATCATCAGTCATACTAGAAAAAAATGGAAGTATAGATCTTTGCTGATAAATAATAATAATAATAATTAGTATAGCCAATGTCTGATAACTTAAACATTCAATTTTTTTTATCTAAAATAATTTTATTTCAGTGACTAGGACAGTCTATCACAGCTAGTAAAATTATGATTATTGACTATTCCATACGATTTTAAATCCAATCATATCTGTAAGATTGTGGACGGGTTTCAATAAATTATATCAATTAATATTATGTACTGCAGTAGTTTTAAAACCACATAATTGTTACAAAAAGCTTATTGGTCCAATATTCTGGAAAATTGTAACACTTATATAGAGCTCAGTATGTGCTCGTAAAATACCGAAAGCAGATGTACCGTCTACACTGGTGGTGAATCGCACACGGAGAATAAGAATAACACACGCTTTTCTATACCTATAATATATTACCTACCTACATTTTTCACTTCACGAACGCGGGTTCCAATGGAAATAATTATGTCACCGGTAGAAATACCGTCGTCGCATAAATAACTTTACCGAACATTCCGGTAGAATCGTTATTTTCGCTGAGTCTTAAGTATTTATTAACAACGTGCAGTTTGAGAATTCAGTCACGTAGTGTGGTAAGGTGCACACATTATAAAACACACACACACATACACACACACACACACACACGCGCACGCGCACGCGCGCGTGCGCATAGTACCTACGCGTGAAAATAATATTTTGATTACGAAAAGTGAAATGAACATGTGTCGTCGTCGTCCTATTGACTATATTATGTTTATCCGCTTAGTTCCGTCTGCCGTATTCGTACGGAGAGAATATTTTAAACGTACCTACGTACCTACGCGTATGTAGACATTACATAATATTATGAACGTCACCTAGTCGTTTATTTCCCGTCGTCTTAATAAAGACTCGTCGAGAATAAATTAAAAACGCGTAGGTATATTGTATTATGCCGTTATAACCTGACAACAGTTTGTAATACTAACAACTAATTTGTTTGCTTGTTTAATTAGACTATACTTTTACATCGTACGTGCACTTATATTGAAATTGTAGGATTCACATAATTTTTTTTATTGCTTTTAACATTTTGGATAAACCAAAAACAAGTGATTATAATAGTGACTACCTATATAGTAATATAGTTTTATATAGTTGTACGTTATAGGTATAAATATTATATTTCAAATGTTCTTGATTTCGTTTTTTGAGTTAAATTTCACATGGAAAAAAATAATAACACTTAATGTTTAGGTACATTAATGCATGTTATATCATAATATACCTAGTAAAATATCATATAGATAGTAATATAAAAGGATTCGTACAATATTAATAAATGAGTAAAATCGAATTAATGTAAATTATTTTAGCAGAACAATAACACGATTTGTTTTCAAACACTAGTGTTCTTCGAAATCATATTATATATTATTAATATAAAGCGGTGCGCGTGTGTTATTATTTAATATTTGAAAAAAGGAACACATATTGTCACTAGCTTATGCAATACACATTAACGTTGAAATAGAAAATGATTATGAATGTTGCATTACGATTATACAGCAGTAACATGGAAATAACTAGTAGAGAGTGCGTTGATGAAAACTAACTGCACCACACATATTGTAGTATTATTTTAATACACGCATGCAGTTGCATTTTTAATAGGCAGGTAGGTACTAATCGTCCATCGTACAACCACAATTTTTCGATCATATATTATTATAAATTAAAATTAAATTTAAGATGACGAAATTCATATATTTTTATGTATTACTGACATTAACAATTTAATAATTAAAAATAGGTATTTCAATATCATACCTATTTAAATCGATGGTATATTTTTAAACCTAACAATATTGCATATAATAATAATTGCATTTTATTATTTTATTATAAAATTTAATTCAAAAACAACTACTTATCACAAATTGCCATTAAATCATGAATACTATTAAATATCATATGATTTACTTATTTTAATATATTTATAAACATTTTCAAATTTTGTCTTTTATTGCAGATTTTAGCAAAAACGATAACGATGTGTCTAGGTATACTATTAATTATTTTCATAATTTAAAAAGTTGCATCATTAAAATCTTATTTCAGTTTTATTTCTGAATAAGGATAGTATAAAGTTTTAAAGTTAAAAGTAAGTAGTAATAATCAATTTAACGATTTACAATATATTTAAAAAAAAATGTATGATTTACAATTAAGCATTTTTCATTAGTTTATTTAAACACAAACGATGATATTTCGAAATTGAGAGAATTTTATCTTTCTAAATCTACAGAACCTACTTTTTGGAATAAATGAAAAATATTTTAAAATAAATAACCACGTAGTTATTATTTCATCAAGATCGGTTAATGTTTATAAAAAATAAATAAATGAAAATAGGTTAATAATTACAAAATTTGAACTTTGAAGTAAACAACATTAATAAACATTGATAGCTCCTTCGTTTCGATAGAGATTAAATCTGGGGTGAAATACAAATATTGAAAAAAAAAAACGTAGAATTTTCTAAAAAAAAGCTATCTATTTCAATTATTCAAACTGATTTAGCCTGATTCATTTCAAAGGTTTCGCTGTTTATAAATTACAATAGATTTTTAAGAGAAAAAAATTATAACAATAAATGTATTTAATTTATTTGTGTAATTTTTCATTTCGTTGTGAAAACGATTGGACTTAATTTAGTGGCATTCTAAAAAAAATAAGTAGGTATGTAAGAAGTACAATGAATAACGCAGAATAAAAAACAATTGAGTGAATGATAAATTCAAAATTGTATATAATAATAATAATTTTAGTATGAACTCTTAATTAATGTTTGGGAAATAATCAATATAATTTTAATTACAAAATGTTATAATTTGCATTAAACAATTTTTATCATAATTTTTTGTAACATGTACTTGGTCACTGGGAAAACTATTGTGGCGGAGTACCATATTAAAACATGTCACTGATTTACTGCTGTTGTTTTGCATACCCAGAGCGCCGTCTTATATTTTTTTTCTTTCAACAGACGTACCAGTTGTCAACCTTGAACTTGGCAAAAACATTAACGGCAGCGCTATACAAGAAGGTATGGATGTATATTTTGAATGTAACATCAAATCAAACCCATGGGTATACAGAGTGACATGGAGACACAATGTAAGTAAATTAGTGTTGTGTTTAAATTTACATAATAAATATAATAGGTAGTGCATTATAATAAAATAATATATTTGGATATATTTTTTAAACAAAAGGTCGTATCATACATTTCGTGTCAATTATAAATTATACATTTAATATTAACCATATCGTTATATGTTGGAAAATGTTCATATTGAATATTTCAATGGAAATTTCATATTACCAACCATTTTTGCAACAGTTATTTGATTTAACACTGCAATAAAGAATATAATATATCAAATAATCGTTAGACATCATTATTAAAAAAACTAAAAATGATTTTCAGCTATACAAATACTTAGAATTGAAAGATTTTAAACTTTCTAGACCCAAGTAAAAATATAAATTACGTATATATAATGGGTATTAAATAACATGCATGTAATGGTTTGAATATCAATGCAAATTAAATGAACACCAAACACCAAACACCATGATTGTTTTTGATATTGTATTCATTAGTTACATTTTCTTCAGATATAAATACCATTGTAAAATATTACAGTGAGATTTGTTTAATGAGATTAAATTGGTACAACATGTCACTTGATTGGATTCAATTTAAAATATAAATCATATGAAAAATATTATTTAATTATTAATTATTAAGAACGTAGATTATAAACAAATTTAATAACAATTAAATACATATACAACAACAAAAATAAACCAAAAACATTTTATTTAATTTTAGCTTATCATCTTATCGTAGTTTACTTTGTTGTCCATATAATCAAACAAACAAAGCATTTGAATAATATGTAAAAAGTAGTTTTTATTGTATATTTAAATAAAATAGTGGCACCTGCAACAATATAAAATAACTAAAAAAAATGATTGAATGATAATTTATTTGAAGTATACGATGATTTTATATTATAATCATCGGTATCTATAAAGACAAACATGTTTGGTTCCAACAAAACAGTTTTAATCTAAATGTATTAAATAGTATCATACTTAACACTGTATTTGGTACACACAGGGTAAGCTATTGAACAACAACCCAGCCGCCGGCACAATTGTCAGCAATCAAAGTCTGGTCTTGCAAAAAGTGTCACGGAGCCGCGCGGGTATTTACACGTGTGTCGGTAGCAATCAGGAAGGTGACGGTGAGAGCAATTCAGTGCCATTGGACATTAAATGTGAGTATGAACCATAATAGAATAATATTATTACATAGTTACGAAATGGTCTCACATCTGTAGTGACCGGAGTACACTAACGTGATTGCAGTCTTCAATTAGTTTAATTCAAAATTTTTAGTCTCACAATGTTTTAATCACAGACTAATGAGTTATAATTAAAAATATGACTACTATAGACTTTTATGAACGTTTAAAATGTATGTGACAAAACCAAACAAATTATTGGGTTTTAACAGCCAAATATTTAGTCAAATCTATTCGTTGGCATGTGGGATTTGTTTAAATTTTTACTATTTTCAACTTTTAATATAAATAACAGAATATATTATTTTAATACTAATATTAAAACTTTCGTTTGATTTTCCCATTTTAGTCTGTTACGATATTATTCACCATCTTAAATATTTTAAATTTTAAAGTTCATAATACAACATTTTATTTTTTATAACATGAATTTTATAAGTGGTCAATTTGGATAGACTTTACTACTCTAAACTCTTTGAATAGAGTCAAAAAGCTATTGGTATTGAATCAAACTTTTAAGTGCCTCTTATAATTTGTTGATGGGTTTTTTTCTTCTAAAAATGAATTCTAAGTTATACAATTTTCATAAAGCTGTTAATACTTGTATTACCCCTAACTTCTAAATCATAGTATGGACTATAAACCATTACAAAATGTATTGAAAAATTATTATTTTGTGTTTAAAACTATACTCAATTTTCGATTTATTTTCTATATCAAAAAATATGTGAAAAATTAAGAATATGTACATCATGAATTTATGATCGAATTACTAGTTTCAGGTAAACCATTCACAAATCTAGTAATATTTTCCATAAAATATATTATTATTTTTAAATAAATTATTATTTTTAAATATTATATTAAAAATATTACATTTTCTAAGCTAACTGATTGGAATTTTTTTTTGTTTTCCATTTCAAGCTATTGAAGTTGCACATTTGTACCATACTTTTGAAATAGTTCATATTTTTAAACCTGAAACATTTAAGTTTATTTCTAATTGATTCGAATATAAAAACTTTTCAACAGTGAATATTTTTGTTAAACAACAAGTGAAAAGTGCACTCCGACAATATGCAAAATGTTATTTATTTTTAAGAAATTGCTCCCCGAACAATTATGAATTACAATCTCTACAAAGTTTACCGTATAAAATTAATTTTTTTAATTTTTTAACTTTCAAAGTACTTTTTCTCTGTAAAACTTAAAATGTATAAAATTCTGATTCAAAATTATAATAGTAAAAATTGCAATTTCATTTCAACGTCGAGATCGTAAAACTGTTTGTGGAGATTTAATGTCACCGAGTGCCATATGTTATAATTAGATGAGCAAACAATATGTTTTATCGTCAAACTTAGCTAAACTCATTTAAAAAATAATCGCCAGATTGAACTATCTTTTTTATTGTAGAGTAACGTAAAAACAAAACTTGCTGTTATTAATATTTTCATGCTTTTGTGTATTTGTATAGATAATGCTGTTATTATATTTTGCATTAAACTCGACATTCTCAAGAGTCGATGACTAATGATGTAGATGTTTCTAAAATACTAAAGGGCATAAATAATATCCAGGAAACTTTTTTGCTGCCTTAATTCTTTGTCAGAGACTAGTGAACATCTGTTCTGTGTTCGTGCACGTACCACACGATAAAAAAAGCTGGGATAAAAGTACATTAGTTGTTAATATTTTGTTAACGGGCTTTCCCGTGGTGAGTGATATTATTCATAAAACAAAACGGAAAATATTATGTACTTATTATTTTTACCCTCTCAGATCACACTTTAGGAGCCGTACCAATTGTCCTGAGAAAAGTAATGTAATGTATTTCACATTTCAGAACGCGTCGGATACAAAAATAACTCAACCGTTAAGCTCTCTCTTCATTTACGATCGTTTTATAACCTAATTCGATTGCTCATTCAAAAGTTTTCTCGTACAAAGTTTTAAAGGGTGAATAATACTTAGTAAAAAGTCAACGTCTAACTAAAAAAAAAAAGAAACGATAGTTTAAAAATACATCTATTTGACTACGATGACATTTAATGTTATCGCTGAGCTTAGATTTTCGAACAGTAATAAAAAAACTATGAATGGGCTGCAAGTTGTTTGTCGATTCATATTTCACATTTTTTTTTGCCCTAAGTCTAACGGTTTGTTTCCCAATAAACTGAAGTATTATATTATAATCTGGAAGTTTGTGATATATTTGTTTGCCAGACCATATCTGAAAGAATCTGTTTGTTTTGAACTGATGATGTCCTTCTCTTAAAAAATAGGTGTTAAAACATAATCACTCAAGTCAATAACACATGATGGTAATTAGCTTATACAAATCCGGCTTGATTTTTCAAGTTTATATATTCTCTCAATTCCAATCGTCTTCACGCTTTGTCATATTTGATGTTAAGAAGTCAAATTGTATGAGCCCTAAGTCGAAATATTGTAATCGTACACTTCAGCCAAGGTTCATGACAACTATAGAACTCAAAAACTACACGATAAGAAAACAAATATGTGATTACAGTGAAACCTCTTTTATCGGACACCTCTCAATAGCGGACACCTCCAAATAACGGACGGAATTTTGGGAACGGTGAAATGTGTACTTACTGTCTTTACCCTCTTAATAGCGGACACCTCCAAATAGCGGAAGTCATTTAAACGACCGAGAGTGTCCGGTATTTAGAGGTTTCACTGTATAATATTGACGTACAGTGGCGTACATTAAAATTTGTATATATAAAGAGCCCGAATAATTTTTTAAACACAACACCAGTAGAATGTTTACAACCCTTCCCCCCTCATTAATTCACTGTAATAGGAATTAAATATATTAATTTAAATAAAAAATTATTTTGTTTGAACCTTTTATTAACAAGGGATAACGTAAACCATGTATTTTCTCAGAGCCAATATGGCACTTTATATAAATAAATTATAAAACTATTCATTTTTTTGAAAATACCAGAAGTTTTCAGAAAATATATAAAAATTGGTTGAGGTCATGATAATCCAAAAGTATAAAAAAAACATGGTCAATAATGTAGAAAAAAAACAATAACGTTATTTAAAACTATTTTAAAACAATTAAATAAGCTATAATATTTACTATAATAATTGTTCATACAATTAATAATACATATTATAATAAAAACACCTATTTTAATGTTCGATTAGTTCATTAATTTCATAAGTAAGATAAAAATATTATATCAATGAGTTAAAAATCAATACAATATCTTTATTTATAAGCTCTTTAAAATAGTGGAAAATTTTAAAAATTAAATTTTATATTCGTATGTTAAATTGTATAATCCTTTCATTTACAAGCAATCCTGTTTTATATTTTTTTTTACTATTATTATTTGTAAATAGTTGACATTTTAAAATATTTAAAAATCCATAATATTATAGCAAAACCATTTTTTTTTTGTTACTACCTATATAGTTTCAGTTGATGGTAAAAATGTAAATTACGAGATATTATTAACTTCATTATTTTAAAGAATAATTATAAATTACTACTTCGTTATAATCCTAACTTATAACATTATATTTATATTTAAATAAATCAAAGGGTGTTCGCTTATTGGAAATCTTTAAATTCAAACCTTACCTAACCCTTTTCATTCGACGTCAGTGACCGATGCTGTGGTCCTCTACATGGGTGCCCGTGGTTCCAATAATTACGATTTTGGATAAACTGCTGTGGTGAATTTTCGGAATAACGGGTGAAAACGGACGGACCTGGCAATTAATAAGCAGATTTTAACCCAACCCGGTTCGTTTGTCACCCGTGTTTGTCACCGCCATCGACATCACTACAGTTGTTACAACTTTCCTCGATGTGGAAGCAATGCGTCTTTGTCCCGATTCTACTTGACATTATAAATTATATAATGCACTTGAGTTGTTTGAATAAATTTGATCAAAAATGTTCACATAAATTACGTATTTGAATTGTAGTTTTCTTGGTATTCGAACACTAGCACTTGGTGAATACCGAACACATAATATTTAATTTTACACATCTGTTTAAAATCATATCATAGTGTTTCATTTGCAACAGAAAAAAATTAACTTTTCTGTAAAGTAGAAATTTATCTGGAAATTTATGCTTCTAGATTACCTATAGTCTGACCTAGATACGACTGATCTTGATGGAATATTTCTCATCATTCTACAAAATATCAGAAAAGTTTAGATAGTGATTTTAACCATGTTCAAAATTTCACCAACTGGTACATATTATTCTATCCAACACAGACGAATTACCCATCTAGGTCAGAATTATTTCTCAAAGCAAGGCACACTGACGCAGATTTCTCCGTGTGATGAAGAGTACTAAAATCCAGATACTCCTATAAAGTATAATATAACACCGTATTTTTTCTTTGATAATTTTTTCACTGGTAAAGTTGTGTTATACAGTAAGTTTAATATTATAAATTTCAAGAAGTTCATAAGGAAATTTATACCTAAAAAAAATTAAAAATAAGTCGTTTTTCTCATCAGTAATTTTTCTGACCCGAGTTTTAAATTCTTGGACGAAAAAGTATTTAGTTAAATTTACATTTTGCCTCAAGAAAAATCAAAATATAACTCAATTGAAAGATATTAAAAAAATTTCTGGATAGTCCTTGCTATAGTTTTAAACTACAAACCATACAAATCGTTATTTCTACGTAGATATGTAGTAATTTATCATCTTTTTTTTTGTATTTTCAGTCGCTCCAGTATGTCGACCCGGTCAGGAGACGGTGCAAGGGGTGGGCAGACGTGAGGCTGCTAAAGTACTGTGCGAAGTAGAGGCTAACCCATCGGATAATATTCAGTACACTTGGCGTTTCAACAACTCACGTGAATCGGTCAACTTGGATCGTGACCGTTACACTGAGGAGGGACCGCGGAGCATTGCTGCGTACACGCCGCTGACGCCACTCGATTACGGTACACTTATGTGTTGGGCAAGCAACGAGTTTGGCAAACAAATAGTTCCATGCGTGTACCAGGTGATAGCTGCCGGTAAGTGTTATTGTTATAATAAAAATAATGTACAACATAGTTACGTTGTAGATTTACTCATATTATACTAATCGAAACATCGGTAATAATAATATTATATCAAATGAACTCGTCACAGAGGACACTAATCCTTCGGAATTCATCCTTGTATTTCCAAGTAAAAATCCACCACCGACGACTTAGAGTAATAAAATCTTTTTTTTTTTCACACACGCATAATTCTGTGAGACACTGTTTGATTTTTACAAATATTTGATTAATATACTTACATCATATTTGACATGCTTCTCATTCCTATAGAAATCGTTAAAGTTTTTAAATTAACCAAATGTTTTAATAAATTCAAAATGACAGATGTTTTTGTATGTATAATATATGCATATGTACTAATGTCAAACTATGTGTAATGCGTAATATGATATTACTTTTTGAAATGCCATACTAAAAAATGTTGGTAACAAATGTTGAAACTTTTAACCATGTCGCGGGGGAATAAATCAAAAGGTACTTCATATACTTTAGCAGTATAACGACCTAATTTATGACATATTATTCCCTTAAAATATGATATTGTGATATTAATAGCACGCGTCGACATCAGATTATATGTAACTACCATCTATTGCATTACATGACTGGAAAAATAATTCGATCTGATATCGTACAGTGTGATAGAAAAACATTGTAAAATGTACAAAAGTAGTCTATATACAACAAGTATTGTATACTATATAATTTAAAAATAATAACATATTACATAACACATTTTGTTTATATATACCTGTATTTCAGTGGAAAATTTTTAGATGCCATTAAAAATTTGAAAATTTTGTTATCCTGATGTATGCAATAAATGATATATTTTTGTTCTATCTACCCACAAATTAATCAATAAAATATTATATTTTATTAATCACATAACAAGTATATTTGTATCTTAACTCATCTTCAATCCTTGTCCTTAGTATGTATACCTTATCCTAATAGTGATATTCATGTCCATTTAATAAAATTCACTTAATGCTTACCATGATCTGGTTGCGTAAAAAAAAATGGATAGAAATTTCCCCACCCCAACCACTTACACAACCGCCTAAAATGAAGAATCGTTATTAACAATCACTCACACACTCATCGCACACCTAAATATAGTATCTAAAAAGTTTATGATCAAATTACACCAGAAATGACATGCCACGCTTTTCATGATTTTTCTTCTCCAGTACAAACTTTTCGGTATTGCCTTTGCGGAAGTGTATAATAGAAACCACATCTCGTAGACCAAGTGGAAGTTTTCATAATAATAATATTACATAATGGCATTTCCGTGGAACTCGGTGACCGACATCCGGGCTCCGCAAACAAATCCAGAACAGCCCGGACCTTTTGTGAGCGCCACTCCCCGAACTCAGCGTTTAACTTTTGGCATGACGTTATGCGCCACCGAGTCCGTTTCTTTTAGTGGAACCCGTGGACTGCGGGGTAGTAACGAAAAGTGGCATGGCTATAAGTGGACGATGAGCAGCCGACGAAGGAAAGTGGAAAAATAAAAACTGAATTTCCTGTGAGACTTCATAAGAAAAAAAATTTGCATTTATTATACGGAAATGAACTACAGAAATCCCGTTGCTACGGTTCAACAATCGTCTCGCAGTTTAGTGAATATACAAGTTAAGTTGAGCTACCGAAGACCAAAATTATCGGTGCATTATATAAAATAATACGTGTCCAATGCCCTTGTGGTTATTCCAAAAGCAGTTATCCCGGTCTTTGAACTTAAGAAGTTTTTCTTTATAATGATTATTATCGTGCGTGGCTGCAATTCTACGTTAATGGCCAAGCGTGCGTAAACATACAGGCGGGACAACAAGCTTCTAAATTATGCACCGAAAATCCAATCCTTTAGGAGTATCTATAAATATTCTATTATATAATATATATATATATATATATATTATATTATATATATATATATATAAATATTTACTATAGTATTCTACCATATATTACTGTTTTCTTGTATAAATACATAATACACATATACACAGACATACATAAATTCCAGTTAAAAAACCATTTCACAATCTTCAGATTCATAATTAAATTAAAAGTTTACGACTAAAGCGATCTGCCGACGACAAACAGTTTCGGTTTTGGAAATCACAAAAAAAAAAAAAAATATTAAATAACACTCAATTGGAAAAAAAACTCAACTCAAATATTAATATTATAGCGGATCCTGCACGACGTTGCCAGTGAATTTACCCCATCTTTAACTCTGTTGATTGTATACTGTACACAGTTTTAATATAGTTGTTTGAGTTTTTTTGATGAGATATGAAATACAAGTCTATAATCATCACAATCATAATACAGTTTACCAGTTGATTCAATACCAATGAAAACCCGTCAAAATTAGTTCATCCTTTATTTTTATTTATTTCCTGACTGACAGCCAAATGCTTAATATGTAGGTGCTCCATTTAATATTAAATTTTAAAAATTACACCATATAAACAATTTTAAAACTTTTAATTCATAATTAAAAAAAATGATAAATCATCATTGTAACATTATATTTCAAGCGTGTCAACATTCAAAATCTGTACAGTGGCCAACCCTAGAACAAATAGCATGGATATAATAAATTATACATGTTAAAAAATCTGTACCTAGTAAATAAATATACAAAAAAATATTAGATTTCAGTTTGCTGAAACAAAATTTCATTATAATCTCATCTTTAAAATGTGAATGTTTTTAATTATTTTCTTAATACACATCTAAAGTATAAGAGGATCAACTATTCTAAATATACGATTTGTAGTTTTTATGAAATAGTGACAAATGAATGAATGGTACTTATTTTGCTTTTATACTTAATTATAGGTACCTAAGCATTATACAAACGTCATATTCGGATTAATATTATTAGTTTGACATTTAAATCTGGGGAAGAAAAATGTCATTCCACCATAGCCATGTAGATTCGGACTATGCCAGTACTTTGATTGTGCTTATATCAATTTATTTTCCAAACCTGACCACCACTGTATCATAATATATTATTTTGGATAATAATTGATATATTATTGACATATAAAATGAATTATATAAAATAAACCGTTCTTTTACTTGAAATTTTTGACATCTGAGTGTGTTGTGTTTGACCGAACAATACTTTTGAGATGCTTATCACTATCTCAAAAATATACCCACGTTTCTGAAAATTGTTATTTTACATGATTTTAAGTTAAAATAAATAATAAAAATGTACTTTTTTAGATGTATGTTTTTTCTAATATTTTTGGATGATAATAATCATTAACTATTTAATTTCACAGAGCAGAACATTTTTCAGAGTATTTTGATGTATAAATATTAAATTTCAATCAAGTAACTACTTAATTAGTTAATATCATAAGTATTTAATGATTTAATGAATCAATATTTTTCTATGTAAGTCCATCTTAAGTACAAATACTCATGATACCTAATATACTGATCAATTATTACTCAATGGAAATTTCATTTTTATTAGTATTCGCGCTATAGGTCGTGGTTTTTTATTTGTGGACTTATATTATTTGTATTCCATTTAGACTGTAATAAACTGAGAGATGACTCTCTATTAAAAGTCACAATAGTTTTAACTGCCCATAATAAAATAAATGGAACATTTTACACAGGACGACCAGACAGCTTGGAAAACTGCTCGGTGGTAAACCAGACATCAGCATCGCTGGTAGTCCGGTGCCAACCAGGTTTTGATGGTGGACTCAGTCAAAGGTTCGTCATGGAGGTGTACGATCGCCATGGGCAGTCACTGGCAGGCAATGTGACGGCCGACCGGCCGGCGTTTACTGTGGGAAGTCTTCCTTCCGGTTTGGGATTCGATATTAGCGTTTACGCATACAACAGCCGAGGACCGTCTGACCCCGTTCAGCTACACGCCTACACCCTCAAGTCGGCCGAGAAACGTACAGGTGCGTACGATACATAGACAAAGATTAATAATAATAATTATTATTATTATTATATCGGTTTTCGATTTCACCTGGATTTTATATTATATTATTATAATTATGTGTACCTGCTGATATTTTTGTGGAAGTTCAAAGAATCGCGGTCACCACCGCATATTGTATTTCACTTTAACCGCATCCGTGCTGAGAAACCCAGGCAATAAACGGTATTATGTTTAGATCGCGTGTCAAAACAACGTAAACTAAAAAATAAAAAATATCGCAAAATACTCATTACCTACTACGTTATACTTGATCCCAGATCCATTTAAATTGATAACATCTGTTGGAAGATAAATTATGAAAGTGTTACCACTCGAATAATCCGTTTTTCTCCCGTTTTCGTATTCGTTTATAGCCGTGTCTCTTCTATCTCTATACCGTATTCGATAGTGCCATGTTAATGAATTTTTATACCATGGTTCAAACTTTATTCTTTTCAAATGGTCTCGATAAAGCATTGGACGGCACGAACCCTAAGTAAAGTACTAAAGCTAAAAGTAAAGCGCTATAGTAAAGTAAACTCCGATGCACATAATTGTATAGGTTTTATAATTAAGCACTCCTGCAAATTTAGTTACAGTATAACCATAGTTTCGTACAATTATGTGAGGTATCTGGGTCAATCTAACATAAACTGACAATACCTATATGTGAAGGGTTTCCCCATGAATACGGCCTATATTATAGATTATAGTTTATATTATTATTCAGTGCTTTCAAATATTACATTTTACGAACAAAAAAGTTACTCGTATGAATATGGTATAACTCGCTATTTAGTGTTTACCATCATACAAACATTACAAACCACTCGATTTTCACTCATCCCCCCACCCCTATCGACAACCTTACTTGTTATAATTATAAACCACCGTTTACAGATATTACATAAACTTTATAATTTTAAAGTTGAAAACTATTTATACTTAACAAAACTTACAATTTACAATACATATTTATTACTTTACATAACATTACTATCGTTGCTATTTACTTTTAATGTTAAATACGTTATAGTACTTTTAAGATATTTCCTTTTTCTTTAACTTTTCTACAATTGCATGCAGTCTGTAAGTCATACTCATTTTAATACGCAAATATATATGGCCAATAAAGCTTTATTAATAATATATCATTCTTAATAATAATTAATAATGCATATTCATATAACGATTATTTTATGTAAAACACTTTATATAAAGACTAACTAAAACCAAAAATAAATAATTACAATTTGTGTAATGAAATATTGTTTACCTAATTGAAGTCCTAATTAAATCATATAATACGTTTTTAATTATCAACCCATCAATTATACCGGCTCACTGGAGACACTGTGATAATGCTATTACTGTATAAGTTTTCCAAGTTCACAGACAAGTTAATACAATTAAGTGCTCCTCGTGTACTGTGTATTTAATTTGGATACGACATAATTGTACGAAGTTGAAGTGGGCAGGTACGACAAAACGTAGGAAAACATCATTATAATTTTAAATAACATATAACTGCAATTATTGAAAGTTAGAAGTGATTACTTTTAGATTATATAAAACCAAAATAATAACAATATTACAAAATCAATGAATATTATTAAACAACTACATTTAACTTAGCTTTTTACAGTTTTAAATGTAATAGATTCTCACACCTAAATATATTATCATGTAAATAATGACGTAGAACGTTTATGACGACGTTTTTTGTAATGTTGCTTCAAATTAATATGCGAAAAAAAAATTAAAGCGTTTTCGTCACAAGTATTAGTTTAGTAAGTTTATGTGAGTATGTGTTTTCGTCAACTCAAAGTAATCATCATCTAGGTCACTTTCGATTTGAGAAACCATGGCTGTCATCTGTAAGTTGAGCGCACTGCGTACTTTGAATCTTACACAGCTACACACAAATTAATATTATATACCTAACAGTACATATTTTAGTATTCAAGATATTGCAGTAGATAGTAGATACACGCCTCACCTATTAAGGTTGTGGGTTACATCCAACATACGAGCTATAAAACACCCATGTCAATAACTTTCATCGGGCGTCCGGTAGTATCCATAAATATGATTTTTATCGTTTGTAAATTCTGCGTTGTAGCCTCCACTCCGGCGTTCATATTATGGCTCGCTCGGTTATAATACCGTCGAAACGTACAAAGAGCTCGAGAAAATCGAATAAGCTTGCCTATTGCCTCACAAATAGCGTTCTCAATTGAAATTTATTCCGGGCCGATAGTCATTACTTAAAAGAATACTTACGATAGGAGCCCGCGCTCCTGTATGTGTGTATGTGGTGTGTGTGTGTGTGTGTGTGTGTGTGTGTGTGTGTGTGTGTGTGTGTGTGTGTGTGTGTGTGTGTGTGTGTGTGTGTGTGTGTGTGTGTGTGCGCGCGCGCCCACGCATTCCGGTCACGTAGCCCGTTGGCATTAGCTTCGAGGAGCTCTAACAATAGCAGGGAAGAGCACCTACATACACTAAATTACGTCCGAGTTCGGCGGGGCTGGAAAAGTGATGATCAAAAATGAAATAGTGACGCGCGCTGTGCACCCTGCCGAGATGCAACAACAAGTTCTCGACGTTAGCCGATAACGTATTGGCCAATCGTGTGATTAGATTAACCTAATGTGGAATTCTCTAGTAGTTGGCGGTAATAAAATGTAATACCCACACGGTCGCACTGAACCGTTGTTACAACCACACTCGGCCACGCGCGAACACGTATTGGACCAACCTTTTATTGGCCTTGTCAGACTAATGCGCATTAGATAATATTTTGTCGGCAACAAATCGATTCCCGCACAACGTGAGCGAGTGACATAATTTTTAAAGTACCCTTCGTATTTTTTTTTTTTTAATAATAATATAAAACCTACGGGACAGCGACGTTTCGTTAAAATAATAAAATATACCGCGTATGGGATTAACGACGAAAACACAATTACAAAATGATAAAGTGGTCAAATAGACTTAAGAACAGTATTGATTTGAAAAGGGGTGTGTTATGTGACAGTCGACTATAAAATTTCCAGTCGACTAATATACATGTAAAACCAAGACTTATAAGGAATCTTTTTATATTCATCTATTTGCTATACAATGATCCCTCTAAATATCGAACACTTTCAGGGTAAGTTTTCAGAACATCCCTCCATTAAAAAAAAAAAGAAAAACTGACCTCACATTCTATGATGAATCAACTATTTAGTGAGTTTGGGTTTATTCTGTAATATGATTTTGAGATATTCTTTTAACAAATATAGTTCTATAAATTTGAAGAAACTCATGGCAAGTGAATTGCAATTAAAAGAAATGGTCAACATGTCCAATTAAGTATTATTATAGTTAATAATATAAAAACTAAAAACACAATCTATGAATAATACATAATATTATAATATAAAAAAAAAATTAATTTTTTTGGCCGTTGTTAGTAACGATCTTGAACTTATAGTTATAACAACAGGATACGATCATCACAACTGACTCAACTAGATAAGAATTACTGTCCACCTATCTTACCGCAGGTTTTCATAACAGCTTAAATCCAGAATTCATGTACACGTGTCATGGACGTATCCACATATTATCCGGAAAATTAGCACGTTGACCGATTTCGAGTTTTTACAAAATCATAATAATATTTTCATGCATAATATTACCATACTATATTTGTATAAACTTATATGGTGACTTCTAATTAATTAATTAATACTAATATTTTGTTGTCTGTAGCCGTCACACCCTCTGGATTTCGCTTTTCACCCATGCTAGCCGTGATCGCTGTTGGATGCGTCGCGTCTGTCATATCCATCGCGTGTATCGTGGCTGTGGCCGTAGTAGTGCAGAGGAAGCGATCTAGGCGCCGTCGCCGTGAAAGGTCAAATGACGAGTCGAAAACGGCCATCGACGGTGTAAGCGAAACTGGAACTGGTACAGGAGCTGGAACCGGAAACGGAGATGGTAGTGGACTCGATGGTGGGACTGGCGGAGGTGGCACTGGAGGAGGAACCGATGGAGTTACAGGCGGAGGAAACGGCACAGATCGTCATCATCAACGTGCAGATGCCGTCGACGATGGATTAGAAAAGAATCCCGACATCATACCACAAGACAACGGTGAGAAGAATTTACTTTTTCAAAATCCCAAAGTGACAACATAAGAGTATAGAATAAAAAATTTAAAAAATTAAAAACTAATTACTGTCATCGATGTGTGATACTAATTTTTTTAATCCCAACAAGTGTTCTAAAAGCGTAAATAATACTTGCGTTGTTCTGTAGTTTTGTCAAAACTAATTACCTGATAATTATCCTAATAAAACACTGTTAAGCATCGCCTTTCGCCTACTACCAGTTATTCTCTAATTTTAACTGATAAGGTTTTTTGATTTTTTTTTAAATAAATCACTTATTCAATAGATTAATGCCTATAAGTACTTTCAAGTTTCCACACGTTCCTATCTTGGTGAAAATTGTTCGATTACGATATTCTAAAACCATTTATTTTAGAATTCATCGGCCGAAACTTGTCTTCTTTAACGTGGTTATTGTAAACAATTAGTTTCTCAAAGCTAAAATTTTACAACTGCCCAAATATCATCAGATGTGAAATAATATCCCGGTTATTACCATTATTACATTATTTTGATATTATTGTAGTCTTTTTTTTTTTTTATTAGCTAATTTTATCAAGTGAAATATATTTTTCAAACGAATAAATGGCAATTCTAGTACATCAATTATTATAATAAAATATTTATAATATGATACATATAATTATATAAATTACAATAATTTAATATGGCTAACACTTTCAATCATGTTCTTTTGATGTCTTAATATTTTTATGGAAATCAAACCAAGCATTTTTTTCAGTAATTCACGTAATAATTTGTATGAAAACAACCCGTTTTAGCGAAACAATTTTATTTTTCATTTTAACAACAGCTTTTGACTAGATAGTTTGGTTAGTTTACTCGCTTTTATCGTGAAATTCGTTTTTCTAAAATATATACAATTTTTTCACAGATTACTTAGATGAAGATGAAAAGGCATTTGAACGGTTAAACAGTGGCAGAATATATTCTTCACGATTGGTCGACGCAGAAGCATGCAAACAACAAGTAAGTATTTGACTTACGTAACACGCAAGGAATGTATAATAATTTATAGTCAAAAGCAGACCAAAACCAAAATTCTAATTTATTACAAAAGTGTAAAGAAGAACCATAAAATACTTGGTATTTGTGAGTTAGTTGTAGGTTATCGCAACTACCAAAAATTCACAACTGTCTACTACCATAGTTCGACCGGTACATAAAAGTTACGATCAGTATACTATCTGATAGCTAGCAATAAAAAATAATATATCTTGTTTATTTAATTGAACGTCCTGCTCATCTTTTTCAATAAATTACAATTACATTTGAAACAAACAGCCATAACAACAATGTGATGTATCCAAAAAATACAGCAAATAATATAGTAAGTAATATAGTAACATAGTAAGTACCACATCACAATATTATCATTGTGACCAATCAGTTAAAAATATTATTTACTATAACAAACGCTGACAGAGTAGGTATATCGAATAATGCAGCTTTCAGAACATTAACGATGACTGAAGAGGATAAAATAAGAATAGGTTTAATATACAACGTATTTCCCTAATAAATGTTTGAAAGTTTTCACTATTTGCAGTATTTTTATCGTGAATAAACATGTTTACCCTCATTTTTTTACTAATATACTCTAAATAGTCTATAAACTACATAATATGCTGACATTTAATTGATATTTTTTAATTATCTATATATAGTTCATATGTAGGTATTAGTACTTATATAGGTTATTCACTTAAAACAAAATAATAATAGCTACATAATATATAGGTAAATAAATACAACGGATTTCCTAGATTAAATTGTACATATCAATATATTTTAGAAATGTAACGATTTTGTTGGTGTTGTCTTCAATTGGGCTGAGAGCAGAGCATAAATTAGTTCTGTTCTTAGAAATATAATGTCTAAGTAATACAAAATGTTCTAAAATATTCCTAAATAATTTGATTTTATGCGTTTCGTATTACCTCTTGGTCGAACTACGGTTCATAAAAAATAAAAACTGACATTTTTATATCTCAATATGTTTCAACGCCATCTTAAAACTAATTTGAATGTTGAATTCATTTAAACTAATGGTGTATACACTGTATATGCAATACACGCGTTTATCTTTTCAATGATTATCATTTATATTAAATGACAGCTATCCATGATGGTTGAGTACAAGAAAAATTTGGTATTATGTAGACATACATAGGTATAAGCATTGTAGGTACCTACCTACACCATTACGCTCGATCGTGCACGAACATAAATTACATGCAAAGATTTGAATAAATGAATAAACGTTTATAATATATTACATTATTATACAACAATACAGACCACCGCCGCTAAATGAAGATATAAACCTCACAGACGCCTTAATCTCCTTATACTCGTCATCTTCGAGATCCTATGTACTTACTGTTCGAAATAATTTTGCAAACGACAAGGAAATAGGTATATTTGGATATTATCAAGTATGCGTTTCGATTCAGTCTTTGTCTCCTTGAGTAATAATTAAAAGGGTGTAAGACGGACATGGCACCAATCTACTATCATTGCTTCGTTGTGCGATGTGTCATTGTTTTCAAATGGTATTTAACCTTGTATTTTTAATTTTTCGGATTCCGTAATTAAAAATGCTATGGACTGAATAAGACAGTTACAATTTAAAAAATAAAAGAATTTGAAATAGTTTTATAATTAAAAAATATAAATTCTATTATTAATATTGAATGATCAAAATATATTTTGTTGCAACTTTTTGCTGACTTTTCAATGTTTCTCAGCAATTTCCCAGTATTTTTCAAATTAGTTTAAATAACTATAAAGTTTCTGAAATTCTCATTTGGAAATAATCGTACTTTAACGATTTCCAACCTACAATAATGTAAGTAAGTAATAACAACCAATGTTGTTGTTCTGCGTTTATATTCGGAAAAACTCGCTATTTATTGTAAACCTTGTATTCTAATGCAATAGTATATTTTTTCTTTGAATTCAAAACAAATATTGTTACCAAAAAAAGAAAAACTTTTTGTATAATACTTTATAGGTATTATTATTCAATATTACAGTATTAGTTAACAGATGAAACTTTTAACATGATTTTGAAGATTTCTCTAACCAATAAATCACGCGTTAACGTAATATTTACAATATAAATCATTAAATGGATAGACTTTAACATTCACCTTATTCTCCTACGTTTTACATGAGACAGATGTTAATCGACAAATACTAAATCAAATACATTTTTTTTTTTAAGTTTTTTTCATGCCGTTATTAATATATTTTTCTAGAACTATATTTTAACTTTTCTACTGTCATTCCAATTTATAATATTATACTTGAGAATTCTTAGCGTTTAAAAAGAATATCACAGCCAATTCACAGGAACATATCATTAAAATGTCTACATCAATACATATTACATTTTCAAAACGATTAGCTACTTAATTACTTTAAGAAAAATGTCTACCTGTCACCACGAAACAAATGTTTGAATTATTTTAAAACCCTAGAGCATAGGTGCTATAAAATTTACTTGTATAGCAAATATATTTTATACAAAAATTTTAAATATATTTTCAATAAAAATAAGACCCCATCTGTTTAGACATTACACTCACCATAGACTAATTGTGTTACAGGCTCGTGGACTTATGCCACCACCTCCATCTATGACACCACAACAGCAAATCTATTCTTCGGACATTGTCGGTGGTTCTCCATCAGCCGGTGTAGTGTATCCAAATCTGATGTGCCCTACACCACCACCGCCACCGTCACAGCTGTTACTCCACCAACACTATCAGCAACAGCAACTACAACAACAGCAACCCACTGCTGCATTGAACCACCACCGGCACAACGGTGGTGGTCCTCAGCACGTGCAATACGTGCAGGTTGACCACCAAAACCAGTTCGCAAGCCACCCACACCAGCATCACCATTTACATCATCATCCCCTGCCGCCACCGCACTACCAGCCGGTCCCGCAGGCACGGACTATGACCCTTGGCCGATACCACAACAACCACAAACATGGTCACAATCAACCACAAGACCGCTCTGCTGAGATACCTCTGCTGTTGGCTGCCCAACCTGGGCTCCAACATCACCATCAGCTTCACCAACGCGAGAGCACGGTATAAATACACAATCGATGACATAGCTATACTCTCCCATTATCCCAAAACTGACCATTCTCTTTATTTATTTTTTACGATTATACCTAGATTATTATAATAATTATTAATTTTTGAGTTATTTTTTAATTTTGCATCGTGTTTTTTTCTAATCTACGTGACAAATCCTGGTTTGATAAAATTATTGTATTTAGTTTTTTATTATTATTATTATTTTATTCTTATAACCAGTTGTATTGAGACATATTAATTTAGTAAATAAATAATTAAAATAAAACTGGAACCATAAGTTAAAATTCAAGGTCAGGTTAGAATGCATGAAATTATTATATTGTCGTTAATGACGCCTGAGTTATACTCATCAGTTACCACAAGTGACATGCCCAGGAGTTTACATCAATGAGGGAGTTGTTATGAGTAATATTACATTTAAATTAATTATGGAGGCAGTACTAAAAACTTAAACGAAATGATCTACGGGTTAATGGGGGAGGGGATTACCCTTAAACTCCTAGGCACGCTAATAGTTACCACTCACTTCTACTGTGTTTTTTTTTCTTATTCCAACCGTTTAACTCAATTAACTGGTAGTTATTCGGATATTACGTTGTACTTGAGTGGCTTATGATTATTTTGGTTTCCTCATATTAAACATCTTTCTAAAAATGGCATGAGACCGTTGCTTAAAAAATAATAATCACACCCTAAAAAATACTGACTGGTTTTAAAAATAAATGTGGATATAAAAGCTCTTTTAACCTATTTAGCGTAAACCATTTAAATCTATACAATTCAATATTTTGAGCTAATATTATAATACAATAATTTCAGCTATAGTAACTATTATATAAGTCTGTGTTGTCATACAGACCACAATAACATATTTAACGAATTGTAAATTTTAACCATGTATTTAAAATATGAGACCCTAGTCTATAAATGTAATTATTATTATTTATTTATTATTATTATCATGACTATAATTTTGTTTACATTAAATTAATGACGCTTACTATATAACGTTTGTAGACCATAGTGTTGTGCTGATAGCTTTTATATTTTATTTATTTGTTTTGTTTGTAAGCTGCATGCAAATATTTAATTTTTATTTTATCATTAACACTTCATACGAAATGGACGCTCCTAATAATTGTACTAATTTATAATATAGTATAGTTCCTATATTACGTTATAATAATATAATATGGGAAATACATTTTGAGTTTTAAATTTATTATATTATAGTATAGTAAAACCTCCTTATAACGGGCCTCTTATAAGACGGAAATCTTATTACAAGGAAAATATAATTATTAATTTATAACCTATATCCCGCATGTTTTAATCTAACTACAACGAAAAAGTCAGTGGTACCCTTATAAAGAGGTTTTAGTGGTTTCAATGTACACAATATATTACCTATATTATAATAATGGAAAGACTGTAATGAAGTATTTTAATTGAACGCGCAAATCAAACAAAATTTTGGTTTTTTTTTATCATTATTATTTTATTTTTTTTGTATAATGAAATGATGTATGATTATATTTTAATGTTTGGAAATGAACTAATAAAGCGAACTTTTGACTAAATTTTATAAAATTATGATTTAGTTTATTCTTTATTTTTTTTCAGTTAACAAACTTTTGTGTTTAAATTATTGCACGTGTTCAAAATAGTTTTTCACACCGCATGAATTTTTTATCACTCTTGAGTTTTTACAGCCTGTAGAAATAAAATAGAGCATTAAGTTTTGTTTTGTGTAACTTTTAAAATGTTATATCCTCCTTACCCCCCCCCCCACCGACCGCTTATTTTTGGACTCTGCTATAAACGATCGTTTAGGTATACTAGATGCCCAAAAAATAATTAATCATTCAATATATTTTATTGTGTTTAAAAATAACTGGTTTAAAAATAAATTAATGATTTTAAAATATAATATTTTATATAATATGTGTAATATCATACAGAATAAAATTAAGGGTTTTCTACGCGATTAAAAATATTACTATTACAACCACTCAGGTCTTGTAACTTGGTAGTAATTTTATTCTTTCACATATTATTATTGTAAATTGTAATACTGGATATATTTTAATACAATAACGCAATATTTCAAGCAATAAAATATAAACACAATTCGTGTGAAAACATAATATATGAAAAAAAGTTCAGTTGAATATTCACATACATTATAGAATAAACCCTATATAATCCCAAGAGTATATAAACTCTTTCAGCTTTAAATCAACATTATTTTGGCCCATTTCATTATTTGTCAAAACACATTTAATAAAATTTGTCGTTTGCTTAAAGTGTTACTTTTTTTTTTCTTTCAAAATAATAAATATGTTTTTACCGTAGGTTTATGCAAATTTTCAATTTTCAATCTCGAATAATAAAAAATACGTATTAAGTATACTTATAAAATGTTATTACCTACTTACTAATAGTTTGTATAGTATGTGATTAATTTATATTGCTTTATAAAATTATAAAATAATATTCAAATAATACATTTCCAACAAATTCAGAAATTATATATTTATGTTTCAAGAAACTAATAATTGCATTCCCATCAGAATTTCTCCCTAACTGAACAGTAATGATGGACAAACAGTTCAATCGAATTCCAAACAAATAATATATTCATTATCTAAATTCCTAGATATTATATAATTTACTAATAACAAAAAAATGAATTATGTAATTTATTCATCGTATATTATGTGGATTCCTATTAGGAACACTTTAGGTACTATGTAGTAGCAATACGTTTATATAAAATCAATAGGTCAATACAGATAATTTACCAGTAATGGCCAAAAAATATGATGAAATAATACGTATTTTTAATCAAGAATCGTGGAATACCTAGTTATCATAGTACATTTAACTACTAATCCAAAAATTATAAATGCCATCAGCATGAAAATAAATAAAAAACATTTTTTTAACTATCTGTAAAAAAAATAATTTAATTAATATACAGGGTGATTGTTTTATCATGAACCACTCATTATTTCAAAAAGTATCAATGTTTTTGAAGATATTTTTTTACAAAGTTTCATGTTGTTAAAAAAACAACGTTTTTATTAAAAAATTATGTTTTGTTTTGTGTTTTGTTTTTGAACTACATGAAACTTTGTAAAAAAATATTTTCAAAAACATTGATACTTTTTGAAATAATGAGTGGTTCATGATAAAAAAATCACCCTGTATATAAAAAAAAAAAAACAATTACTTTATTTCGAGCAATTTTAAGGAAATTGTTTTTAAATTTTTATGCCTCTATTCATTTCGCCAATATAAACCTACCACTTTTGAGCTAAAAACAGAATGTCTATTAAACTTGACGTCAAAAAAAAAAAAAAAAAAAAAACATTGAACATACAATTGCCATTCACCTAGTTAGCTGTAAATGCTAAGAATATTTGTGAAAATATTTTAACCTATGAAAACGAAGCATCATGTTATAACAATAATTTTAAAAATCATATTCCAGAAAAAAATTTACTTATTGTTTTGCCTGCAAATATTAAGAAGTTCATAATATGTTTTATGGCAAATGACACATATCAGAGGGTAACGGTAAAAACATTTGATTAATAAATAGTTAATAACCAAAAAACTAACCTGTCATGCAGTATCTATATATGACCTTCCATCCGTACCATTAAAATAATCATAACTTCGAGTTTGAGTATTCTGCATAATATTAAAGATTGTTACTAAGTGATAAGGGTCGGGTTTTGTTGAGTTTTCCGTCATTTATTAAATTATCAAATCATTTTTATTATTAACGAACGTACTCGTAGATATATTATCTCTTTTTCACCAGCCGAATTTAATTGTTGCCTATCTTACGATAATGCTGAATTTTTCAAGTCATAGTTATATGGATACTGATATTCGAGCAACTTATTGGCCGAATGTCCTATAGCTATTCCAGTAGAGTGTCTATCATATATTTAAAATAAACCACACCTAGCTGCATTTGTTCACATAGTGACAAAATTTAAAAGGACACGCATGAATAATAATCCTAGTTATTGCAATCATAATCCAGAATGGCTAATCACAGAAGAAAAAATAATAAAGGTTTCAGGATATCTAAAACAATTGTAAGTATATCCAACGCCTATGGCTACCACATTTAATAGAAACAAATCATAATAATTGTATGTACAAAAACTGTATAGGTACATAGTGCCACTACAATATAGAGATATTTTATGCTGCTAGGGCCTAGGAGTATTGAGACGGTTACCCAGCAAATAATAGAAATAGTGGCCACCATAGATCGAAATGTATCGTGATATAGTAATAGATACTTAGATACTAATATTAATGTAAAATATTGTGCGTTGCATTATTTCGTCGTTTAGGCATCTATTAAAATAATAATATGGATCAAATCGTATTACACGCATAAATATAGGTACAATGTAAATGCAATACAATACCAAACTCACTTGGCCTGATAAAGATTTGACATCACCGTAAATCGTAGATCACCTCCTCGTGATTACCTGTTTTGTTGCTTGACATTAAATCCACAACAGTCATTTACCTCATCTCACCATGTGTATGCTATTGATATATATAACTAAAATGCAATACAATTATAATAGTGAATGCTGAATGACTTTCGGTTATATTTAATTATGCACACGACTGATGTTTCTTGATATGTGTTGTTGCGTGTGTATAGACCGACTTGACAGTGGACCAGCAGCTACAGCAGAGGGGCACTGTCGGACCAGTTTTCGGCAAACCAACCCCGCCGGTGGCGCCATCGCAACAGCAGCAGATTATCGCCGCCACACGGTTCTGACAGACAGATTTTGAGCCGATTCCCGAGGACGATTTGGTCATGTTGTGAACTCGCTCCCGGACGACCCTCAACACGAGACAACAGCGACCACACAACTGCAATTCACCATATACTAAATCTCTATGAGCTTATAGTATATGGACTGCGGGCTTTCGGCTAATACGCCATGTGTATTTTAAAAAAAATGCTTAGGGGATGATCGAAAAAAAAGTGTTTTTATTTTGTTCTCAAATTGTTTAATATGTCTTCTAATATTGTTGTTTTATTTATATTCCCGTCTCGCACGCCGCTGTAGGTCGTAATCACCATTCCAATCGTTGTGATATACCGTGATAAATAGTGTACCTAACTACTTCTACCTAACTTGAATTACACCTAACCCTGCTTGAGTACCATTACACGACGCGATCGACAACCAATTTTCCGAGAAAGTAAATCGCAATCGATGTTCACCCACTTGTCTCTAGTTGTAAGAAAAGAATATCAAAGTATAAACTCTTGACGCCCTCCCCTAACTCTTCACTCACGCCAGGAATGAAAAACGTCATGTCGTGATGCCGGCGGTAGATCCATATCTACATACCATCGTTATACAATTTTTGGCGACGATAATTAATCACGAAAAACCATCTCAAAGTATAATAAATCCCGAAACTATATACGGGACATCTGTTTCGTCACTCCCAAAAACTCTTACGGGCACACTCAAAACATCATTATAAAAGTTTTGCCATTGTAATATAATATATTATATTTCGTACGCGTACCTACGCTAGAAGTAGATTAACGACGGTTAATTTTTTTTTTACGAACAAAAAACAAACGTAAAATGTCCACTCAATGTCGTCGAAATTTATCAACTTAATGGTTTTTATTATTTTTTTTATTTTCCTCTTTGGTATAGGTATCCGCATTCTTATGATAGGCCCTCCGATTCGTCTCCACCGAACGCATCAAGTATAATAGACGTATAAATATAATTTCGTCTTCCGATTGTTTGCAAGTTATTCTCACAAATCTCACCTTCACTGAACTTGATCCTACATTCGCATTGACACCTAACTCGGCAATAAATCCTCTTATTACACTCGTGCTGATATGTGATACCAGTGAGTTTTTTATTTATTTTATGGAGTGCCAAATACACAGTGGTGGAGTTTTTTTTTCATATATTAATGAGACAATCCATAATACGTATATCTCAATATCCAAATGGAACATCAGATTAATTTTCGTTGACACTTATCAGTGTGTGCCCATATTTACCTACCCAGTACCCATACCCTACCCAACCTGCCTAACTCATTCAATTATTTAGTATTTCTATAGTAAAGTTAATGTATTGCAATACATTGTATTATATTATTAACAATAAGTGTCTACCATGAATGTTGAAAAATATTAATTGTTCCTCATCGTTCGATGCTCAAGAGTTACTCAATCGACGTAAATGGACACGATGTTTTAATATGTGTTATTTATGAAATTGAGAAAAAAAATTTTTTAAGTGTTAACTGAATGAATTAGGGATTGTAAATATTATATTGTAAATTAAAACAGCTTATGGCCACAATGTTAACTCAAAATCAATGTCTTTATAATATTGAACCATTTTAATCAAATTATTATTATTAAATATTATTATAATACCTATTATTATGTTTGACTTGTGTTACCTCTGAGTTAATTTTCGTTAAGTTTAAATGTAAAAAAAAACTTATTAAATGTTACTGCATACTAGTATAATACACTTTAACATACTGTGCTTTTGTCGTTCTTAAATAATATATTTATTAAAATATGTCTATTATATTGATACAACTTATAATGTAAATGTATATCTTCTTATTTGAAAATAGCTAAATATGTGTAACAAAATATGAATTACGATCAAAGATTCGTGGAAATTCCAAAAAGTATATTTTAATAGATTATTTTAGTTAAGAGGATAAAAGTAAAAAGTATATCATTTAATAGGTAATTGACGTCAGGCACTCGAATCTGGAAATGTATTACTGCATGCACAACTTGAAATGTAATATAAATTTCATTCACTCATTTACGGATTTAAAAATTTAGAATAACTATTAGGTAGGTAACTGATTTATTGGTAAAAAATGGTTTCTCAAATGAAGACTAGGAATGTACTGGAATTTTCAAGTGAACGATAATAATCAAGTTGGTACCATTTGGCTAATAATATGAAGTTAATTATTTTATTTTTTCTGTATATAAATTAGCATTATAATATTATTAATATCATTATGTTAGGTTAGGTTAGGTTATTTAAATACATTTTTTTAATTTATGTTAATTTATAAAAAAAACTATGGTTTTCTTGTTACAATATTTTTAATTGCAATATATTGTTCAGACTTCTATTATACCTACTCATAGAAAAAAATGTCTGTGGGCTCATGACTACACCATAATCCGTTTAATACTTTTACGGATTGCTTAGTTAGAATAGGTACCAATCATTTCAAAATTCCCTAAAATGTTTCCAACATAAACAATATTACTTATTTTATTGTTCATATTCTTAACATTATCAGTGGTCTTTCAGTTTTTAGTTGTGGTTTTAGATTATGTTTTTTCTTAAACGAAAACTGCCTAAAAAATGTATATTAACAGAAAAATCACTAAAATGAACGTAAAAGGTATTTCGACGATTCCTGCACAATATTCGATTACTCCCCAAAGTAATTACTTCTAAATTATTTTACAGTTCTAAAATGGTAGTTATCTGTTACATTACAGTAATACAGTATATAACAGTAGCTATTCTATAATTGTATGCTGACAAATAATGATTAATTTTTTTCTTACAGAATTACTCGATAAGTAATGCCATAATATCATGCATGTTGTACATTACACCTTTTAAATCTAAAACAAGTTTTAATTATAAATTTTCGCTATCTAGCTATACGGTTTATTACATTTATCGCAACATGTTTGGTAATAATATTGCGGTATATTATATTGTAAGGTATTTATATGTGTTGTAAATATAATATATTTAAGATAGTGTTATTGCAAGTCAAAGTTTATAAAATGTCCTTAATTAAAATACTATTACATAATTTCAAAAATAAATATAAATAAAACGTGAAATTAGTCCAAATACATTATAATTAATATTATATATTATTGTGATTTGTGTAGATGTTTATAAATGTAAGTTATATACTTCATTGTATTTTAAATGTTTTGTCAGTATATTTTATTATTTAAAAAAAGATACATAGTTAGCACCTAATCATTATTGTTTTGTTATTATTTTTAATATTTATTTTATTTTATTATAATTATTATTACACAATAAGAGTTTATTATTTTTTAATTTAATTTAGTATGTAATTAGGTTCTATTAGAATACTAGCTAATATACACTAGTTTCAATAATAATTTATAACAATGTGTTTATTTTATTTAAACTCATGTTTGATAATAAACTTTGATTGACGTTATTTGAACATGTTATTTGGAAAACAATTAACACTAAAATATATCATCTGCGAGCATAAATTAACTGGGGCAGTAATGTCGACACAGATTCCCAACTTTATCGCTGTCAGTCAAAGAAAAAATAATAGCAAAAATACTGCAGTGGTATAATGGGCAGGGAATGAAAAAAACTAAAGAATGTATAATAATATTATACTTCCATGATAAATATAAATTAAAAGGGCTACAGTCCACGATAGTCGTTTTAATGACTAATAAGCATTATGAATTTAAAATGTTTTTTATTTCTATTCAATAAAATAAGACATTCCTAATTTACAGCTATCTTTATCTATGGATAATATAGAACAATATTAGTTTGAGGCTATATATTGCTTATATACCTATGGCTTTAAAATAAAATAATAATGATAAATATAAATATACGAAAAGATGTTTATACAGATGACTAAACTAATTTTTTTTTCTTTGTATGGTGCTATGTCCGGGAATTTCTATTGGGGCACCCGTAGGTTTCTTCCATGCCCCGGAGTGGGGGATGGCGGCACTTGTTCTCCGGACACCGTGACTTGCCCGGAGAAAAATGTCGAAAATTCGAGGATCGAACCCGGTCCGGCTGAGCCATATCCCACGCATTAGACCGCTCGGCCACCTCGTCCCCAGTAAACTAAATAATAATATGGAATGATTCAATTAACTAAATGAAAAATTGTATAACAACATAAAACGTATACAGATTACAGACTGAAGGTTAAATGTAACTAATGTTTGCTTTTCATCAAATCATCAAAAAAGCTAGAGAAGAGCTGAAAGTGGCACTCTAAGAAGTATAATTAAAGCACAACTTCATGCCAAAATACTTGAGAATAAAGTTGGACCATACGCTCACATTTAAAGAACACCTTGACAAAACTGAAAAGAAAGTACGATCCCGAAATCAATCTTATTCAAAAACATGCCGGTACAGGGTGGGGTGTTGATGATAAAACACTACGGACAGCAGCACTGGCGTTAACATATATAGTGCAGCAAAATACGGTGCCCAAGTGTGGTGCAATAATGCACACTTAAGGAATGTCGATACACAATTGCATATTTGCATAACGTAATGAGAGTGATTAGCGGCATGGTGAAGTTCAATCAGATGCAGTGGCTACTAGTTTTAAGCAATATAGCCCCACCAGACCTACCAAGAAAGCATAAAGTTATTAATGTTATCAAGAAAGCCAAAGATTGCAGAAATTCACTGCTAGCCGAAAGATTAGAAGATATACCAACGTCCAACACTCAGACTAAAATCAAGGAACCACCTTAGTAGACAGCTAAATACCTAATAAGATCAGAATTTGAAACTAAAAAATGCTGGTGCGATGAATGGACTAATTATACTATACCAATCAAATACAAAAGCCTGGTGCTGGACACCAATCAAAGAGTTATGGGTATGGAACTGCCTAGACAAGAGTGGCCTGTACTAAATCATCTTCGAACAGGCCATGGTCGTTGCACTGATATGGTGTTTTAATGGTGACTCCAAATCAGCCCAGCATGAGATTGTGGCAACGATAAGTAAACAATAAATCAAATTATAAAGGAATGTCAATTAAGGAAATTCAACCAGAGTATCGAAAGAATCCACACCATAACGCCGGAAGCAATAAAGTGGATAAGGGAACTTAACGTACACCTGTAAACTATTCATACTTCATTATGTTTTATTATATTATTTTATGTTATACATTTTTATAACCTATTTAATCTCAATTTAGTTTAATTTCTGTTTTATGTTTTACGTTTTATATTTTATGTTATTGTTTAATTTTTTTTTTTTTTTTTTTGTCATCAAAAATAATTATTTTTTCTGTCTTGTTTATTTTTAAGCCATACGAATAAATAAATAAATAAGTATATACATAAGACATGTGTGCCATACATTGTCGGAAGCCTTTGAGATATAGATAAAGATGGAACCAATATGACAGTTTCGGAGGAGTATCTTCTTCCTTAGCATATTGAGTAAAATGACGGTCACCAAAGCACTTATTGGAGTGAGAACGCAGAATTTTTTTATGTGCGTTGACAATAAGCGCTATATGGAATACCTTTTGTGGGTTTCCTAGCGTCAACAAAACAACGCAATGTAAAAGCCAATATAAGGAATATATTTCTTTGGATGATTTAGATAGTAAAATTTCAACAATAGGTATTGGATATTTAAAACAAATTTCAAAACCGTGATACGGAGGCCACAAAATAATGTATGAGTGTATAGCAAAATATACCTATTATATAATCAATTAAAATGCTATTTTTTTAAAAGTTATATGTTATACCAACTAGCTGTATACCCAACTTTGTCTGGGTTGAAATAAATTGTTCGATCGTTTTCCGTTTTTTTTTTCAGTATTATAATATACTTAAATACACACACAATTGCATTGATTAATATTATGATTCTCAATTTAGGATGAATCCTTGGCATATTTTTGATATGTCTTCTTCTTCTTCTTCTTCTTCTTCTTCTTCTTCTTCTTCTTCTTCTTCTTCTTCTTCTTCTTCTTCATCTTCTTCTTCTTCTTCTTCTTCTTCTTCTTCTTCTTCTTCTTCTTCTTCTTCTTCTTCTTCTTCTTCTTCTTCTTCTTCTTGGCTTTATGACTCTCCAAGAGTCTTCGCCGTCACCGTCAAAGCCTTCCATATCTCCCGATCTTGGACTATATACTTCCAATCGTCTACTTCCAGTGTTCTTAAATCCTGTCTTAGTCTTACCCCGTCAAACCATCGCTTCCTTGGTCTACCTTTCGGTCTTTTTCCACTTGGTATGTATTCTATGGCTGCACTTACAGCCTTCGATTCATCCCTTTGCATAGCGTGTCCGAACCATTGCAGTCGTTGTGCTTTTATGTAGTTGGTTACCTTCGTGCTTTGTGTAATTTTTCGGATTTCTGCGTTTGTCCTTCTTCGCCAGCACCCCAATTCGTCATCATATATCGCACCAAAAATCCTTCTCAGTACCTTATTCTCGAAGGAGAGTAACCTTTTCTCCATTTGCGCTGTTATCGTCCACACCTCGCAGCCATACGTCAGCGTTGGTCTAACTACAGCCATATACAATCTTAATTTCGTCCTTCTCGAGAATAGTTTGGATTTGAAAAACTTTAATACTGCATAATAAGCCCTTTCCGCTCTGTGTATGCGGTTTACTATTTCTACGCTCCAGTCATTATTACTCTTGATGGTAGCTCCAAGGTATTTAAACTGGTTTACTTTTTCAAAAACCAATCCTTTCACTGCAAATATTTCATGGTCGTTTCCCAATAGTTCCATTACTTTGGTTTTTTCTTGATTTACTGTTAAGCCCGCTGTTTCAGCTTTGTCAATTAATGTAGTTGCATTATTCACTACAGTTTCTTTGCTATTGCCAATTAGGTTTAGGTCGTTAGCAAACCCTAACACATCCAACATCGATGCACCTACCTCCAATCCATATCCATTATGCTGTACACTTCTTATCACCTTTTCTAATGCTATATTGAATAGCAAGGGAGAGAGTGCATTTCCCTGTTTAAGACCTGTAATTACTTGAAACTCTTTGGATGCGGTTTGGTCTACCCTTACCGTGTACTTCGTACCTTCCATGTACATTTTTGTTAACGCTATTAATTTTGCTCGAAACCCAAATTCAGCCATTATATTATACAGGCTTTCCCGGTGTATACTGTCGTATGCTTTTTAAAAGTCGACGAATATTTGCCATATATTTTGACGAAATTCATATTTCTTTTCTATAATTCGTCCGATTACTGATAGCTGATCAATCGTTGATTTACGTTTCCGAAATCCACATTGGTAATCTCCAATGTACTCCTCTGCTATAGGTTGTAATCGTTTCAATAAAATCTTTGCAAACACCTTGTATACTGTATTTATCAGGGAAATTCCTCTGTAGTTGTTACACTCCAATTTTTCGACTTTCTTATGTAGTGGAATAATTATAGCTTTGTTCCAATCATCCGGAAGCTTTTCTTCTTTTCATATAGTCACGCACAGTTCGTGAATATTTGTATACAGTACCTCGCCTCCGTATTTCAGTAGTTCAGCCGGAATACCATCAGTAACAGGTGCCTTCCAATTTTTGAGACTATTAATTGCCATCTTGGTTTCATCTAAATTAATTTCGCATACTTCCGGTTTAGCCCTTTGTTCTTCCCATCAAGGCACTGGGTTCTCTGGTACTGTCCCATTAAGCAGCTCTTTAAAGTATTCCATCCACCTACCTATTTTTTTATCGGGTTCTATCAATAACCTTCCATCAACACTCTTGACGGCTTTCAACATAGGGTTATATTTTTTATACTTCCTAATTCTCGCGAAAAAATTTCGCACCCTACCCTGCGAATAATCTTGTTCGGTACGACTTAATAATTCATTCATATAGCTTTTCTTTTCTCTTTGTAAGGTTCATTTACATAATCTGCGTTCTTGTTCAAAGAGTTCTTTTGCTTCTGGTTGGCTTGACCCAAGGTAGATTTGCCGGGCCTCTCCCCTTCTTTCTATTGCTATATTACACTATACAGGGTAATTTCAAAATTTAAGTTAAAGTCATTGTATCATAAAATTATTTAAAATAGTGAATAATTTATAGAACAAAAGTTTTTTTATTTAGAAAACTCTAATATGATTTCACAATTTTATAATTGTTAACAACATTTTTGGAGGGTTTTGTGTGGTCAAATTTAGAAATTCATATGGAAACCTTTTTTGCAATCATAATGTGGGGGAGTAGTTTAAATAAATTGTAATGAATGAACAACATTAATTAATGTGAATCTCTACGCTTGAGAGATATTCTAGACTAGAAATTGTAATAAATTAACCTCATTCCGACAAGTAACTGATAGTATCACTTATTAGTTTTTGCGTCATAAATCATTAATGTACGAGTACTGCTTCCGCACACCTATACAAAAGATTATAATATGCCTGTCATATGTATCCGCAATACTAATAACATCTTAGATCATATACGTATATTATGATTCTAATCATTATAAAATATATAATCAACAATCACACAGATGCCTTACATTATACTTAATGTTATATATTTAATTTATAATACATAAAATATTAGAACTTGTATTACTATGGAAAACTTTGAAACCAGCAACAAATATGTTGCTCTTAAATCAAATGCTGAAACTGGAATCGAATTAAAAGAAGTGTTTCTTCAATTTATATCATTCCTAACATTGGATCTTTTCAAGGCTGGACATTAACGAGTTAATAAGTTAAAAGTTAAGTTAATTTTAACTTATTAACTTAACTTATTTTTATGTACGTTAACTTAAAATTAACTTCTACTTTTTAGATTCTGAACGGAGTGATAAATGTATTGATATTACAGAGATATGTGTTTTTTTTGTGTCTGTGTTCAGCATAACTAGTCAAAATAATGCTTCAATTTCAAAGTTTGGGGGTAGTTTCCGATGGAAAAGTGAATACCCTTGGTGCATTATACAGGTCAAAAGTAAACATTTTCCAACAGTTTTCAAAAAAATCGAGAAAAACAAAAAAAAAAATGACAGAAAATCGGGCCGGAATTTTTACGCAAAACCAGTTTAAGACCAAATCGATTTTTTTATATGGTTCTAATTCAATAACTAATCTTTGTAGATAATTGAATTTTCACCTAATGTTTATGTTAGTGTTATCTATATACAGTTTAAATTTCAAAAATTTTTGACTTTTTTTGAATTATTTATAGACCTTTAAAATTTTTGATTTTTATGAGAATTTTTTTTTGAAGAGTCGGTAAAAAAGTTTTGGATGACCAAAAAAACTTGAAAATTTAATACAAGGTTCCTTATGAGTTTTTCTTATTGAAGCTAAAAAAAAAATTAAAAATCGTGTTTCAACATTTTTTTTTAATCGTTTATAATTCAAATTTTTACGAAATCTGTGAAAAACGTGAAAATTTGCAAGTAATTTTAAGTTGAAAAATCATAAAGTTGTTTGTGTTTTTAACTAAGGATTAAAAAAAAAACCCTAAGTTTTCCATAAGTTTTCCTTCAAGTAGCTATAGAGAAAACTTGAAGCATCATTATAGGAAAAATTTTAGGTGCGTTTGAATTTTAATTTTTTAAGAAATAGCGTAACAATAACGATTTATCCTCAAACGATTTTAAATATTTGTTATTATTAAAAAATTATAAGTCGTAGATATTTGAAAATTTTACCAGTTATTTATATTGGCATTTTCTTTACGTGAATTAATTTTCAAAATATTTCGTCTTTTTTGTTTGAGATATTTATAGACAACCGAAATTTTCAATTTTTTTGATGTGTCGATAAAAATTTTTATTAGCATTTGAAGTTCAAATATTGACAAAAATTCGTCAAAACCATGAATATTATAAAAAAATTATACTTTAGTTCAAAATTCATAAAATTTTTTGTATTTATATCTATGGTTATAAAATTCAACACTAAGTTTTCCATAAGTTTTGCTTCAAATAGCGATAGAGAAAATTATAGGAATTATAGGAAAAATGTTTTGAGCGTTTGAGTTTTAAATTTTTATGAAATCGCGTAACGATAACGATTAATCCTCAAACCAGGTATATGATGTATATCTATAATAATATAAGGTACTATGAATTATGATAACTATTACATGCAATGTTTTTGGAAAAATTGATTAACCGTGTCTAATGCAAAATGCATCCTAATCGAAAAATAAAATATTTGTTTCAAAATAGAATATATGACAATATTTAAATATAATATATCCTAGACTAACAAATCATCTCCGTTCAGAATCGTTTTTCGTATACAATGATACCTATCATTACATTCAAATTTAACCTATCCTAGTCAGAGGTCCGCCCCACCTCCTAATGTACAGCAGAGTGACATCCACTTACCCGCTTTTTAATATTACCAAATAAGTTAATTTTGAATTTTCGTTTTATCAAGAATATATTTTAGTCTATAACGGTTCGTCGATTTAAAATTCGTAGAATATTAGAAAATATTGTTGGAAAAAAAAAGAAGATATTTTCGTAATTACTTTTATAAATAACAACTAATATCTTATATTAATTAAGTATGTACTAACAAAATTATAAATAATAATTTATAATATAGAGATAACATTGTAACAATGTGACATTTATTAAGCCGATGATCATATTATTAATCACACTATCAAAGTCTCGAAGTAGGTATCTATTGTATACCTACCTACATGTTGTATTGAAACCATTCAAGTACTTTAAGACTATAGAGAACAAGGAATAAGAAGCATTAATTTCGATGTACCTAACTCATAAATATATTTTAATTGATAACATTGTATATACCTACTATATTACTACCTATTAGTAGTAATATTAATACTAACCTAGTATAGTAGTAATACTAATACTAACCTTACAGACAACGATAAACTTAAATATTCATTCAAGAATCCAAGGTATCAATTTTGAAGTAGGTATATGTATATTATTATGCTCTGCTACGATCCTACACTTACACTTGTATTTTCATCAAGTCACTACAATATGACTTCAAGATAGTTTAAAGGTTATTAATTATAAGTGAGTGAATAATTATCGGAGTTGGTAAATTGCGTCCCGCAAAAGAGGTCATAGTTATATACTGTGTAAATTGCGGCCCGAGTATATTTTATACATACGTAAATTGCGGCCCGGGTATATTTGAAATGTACGTAAATTGCGGGCCCGGGATATTCCGATTTCCGGTCGGCTGGTTATTTTATCTTTAATATTGATCGATAAGGATATCGCTTGATGCTCACTTATATAATATATTACTAGCCGCCAGTGTGCCGTGTGCATTTGATCGAAATATTTTGCACGAGTTTTTACATTGGTCTACAGTATTTACAGTATATTTGGTAAATTAGTATTTGTATTTTTTTTTAATTTAATAACAATGGAAGTTATGAAAAGTGAAAAAAATAAAACGTTGAAAATAGTTGATGGTTTCAAATTTCGTTTTCAAAAACTTCTGAACAATGATATTCAACGTTGGTGTTGTACAGTCAAAACTTGTAAGTGTTTTTTAAAATTTAATAATAATAGTATATGTATAGATAGCTTTAAAGATCATAACCATCTACAACTTTCGGAACAAATTATAAATTTATAAATCTTATAAGTTTTTACCAGTATATTAATTCGAATTTTTATAATACTATTTTTTTCACTATACACATTTTTACTACCTAATATAATATTTTTTAATTATAAACAAAACAGCAAAACCAATATTTTTAATCATACCAATATGAATACAATTATATTGTCAGTCCTAAGTCTGAAAAATGGGAAGGAAAATATTGATTTCGTAACACTTAATGTAATTTACATAACAATGACAAATATTTAAGTAGGCAAATATATTAAAATATACCGGGGCCGCAATTTACGTATGTATAAAATTTACCCGGGCCGCAATTTACATAAAAAATTTGAAACGGGACGCAATTTACAGCGACCCATAATTATTATTAAACATGCGCCAAAAATATTTGGCAGGTCTGCTAATATCTATAACTATAAACCTTAGAAAATCTTATTACCTTATATGTTATACTAGTTATATCTACATATTTTTATTGAACTGCTGGTGTTTTTAATAGATAATGTATTATTATAATGATAATCTATAACTTGATATAATTTAGTTTATTTTAATCGCATGCACATAGAGAACGTTTTTTCTTAGTTTTGCAGATATAATTATTTTTCCACAATCGTGCAGGTGAACAATTTGGAAATGGAAGTCTCATGCAGCCTAATTTAGTGCAGCAACCAGTATGTTTACATGTATCTTGTAAGCCGTTGAATCTAACACATAAACATTTTTGAATCTGGAAAATATTGCATTTACACATCGTAAGTTTTATAATGTTGGCTATATTTGATTTTTGTATATGATATTATTGATATTATATTTTTATATTTGGTATATATATAATATATATATATATATATATATATATTATATATATTATATCTATCTGGATGCTGTAATTAATAAAATATATAATATATAAATGTTGTTATTTTCTTAATAAATTATAATTTATATTTTACACACTTAAATGTTATGAGAAAAATATTGATTTTTAATGTTCACTCACTAATCTTCCCGTTTTTAAAGCAAAGTCTTTCCCGTGTGGTGTCAGTTCAAAATTATCACATTCACCTTTTCCTGCAGAGAAAAAACTGCTAATGCAAGGTCTCGCTTTTTCACAACAATTGACATTAGTCAAAGGAGTCGGTTCAACGGGTGATAAAGTACAACATTTGTACTTTTGACCAATTTCGGTCGCATTCTTTTGCTTATCACAATCTACTTTTTTGACGAGATCTTTCACCGTCTCTTCTCGTGTGTTAATTGATGTATTCATATCACACGCCGACACCGTACAACATTCTACCTTTGGTATTGAACACATTTCTAAGCAAATTAAAAAAATTAATTTTATTTGTGGTTTTAAAATATATTTATGTTAAAAATATAAACTATTTAAATATATGACCCATCTATGTTTATTTATTAGTAAGAAATTTAATAGGTCACGTTGGAAACAATGTTCAAAATAACATAACACTATATAGTATGCAAATAATATAATTGTATAGGTATTCAAATTTTAAACGGTACGGGGTAGAACACCGTTTTCAGAAACTCTCATCTCAAATCTCAATAAGTCAAAAGTTGCTACCATAATTTAATTATAATGCATAGTACGAGGACTATTGTAGAGATTATTGTAAACAATCATTCCTATTATTGGCTCTGACTTTTTAAAACTTGTTATGGAACAAATAATCACATGCATAAAAATGGTTTTTTTTTTTTTAAGACTAATAAAAACCCCGAGCAAAACAAAGCATAATAAAATCCATTATAATAAGTGAAACTTGCACCAAATTAATAAAGGAACGAGAGTAATGTGTGCGGTTTTCATATTGGATTTCCAAGAGCCAACTACGGTGATCGTCTAGATTCTAGACTCTAAAACAATGCAATACGTATAAATATATAGGTGTATCGGTCAATAACGTTCAGTCTTCCATTATCTTTGCAACCGGTCAAACAGTTTAAACACTTCAAACATCGACGACCAAAGACCAGAGACGACCATCACCATTAGCCGTCAACGTAGCTCAAACAGACGTTCCAAAGTCAATCACCGCGACGCCCTAATCTAACATCTAAATCATTAGCGCAACTAAAAAATTTTCAATGGATTCCTAAAATATTAATAAACCTTTAAAAATTCAGCTGTATTTCCATTTTTTTTTTTAAAGTTTTTAATAATAATAATTTATTTTAATTTCATTTCACAAATATATAAAATATATTTTAATATATTGCCTACCTTTCTATAAATCGTGGCTAATATACCAGAGTCCTATACTCATATTTTATCTTTTATATATGATACACGTTTTTATCGTTCGTATTATGTACGCACTGGTTAGGTTAGGTTAGGTTAAATTTTTATATGTTTTTCAGGATTTATTTGAAATTAATAAATGTGATCTTAAAATTAAAATGGTTGTCTTTAAAAATTCATACTGCAATAATGAAAAAACAGATAATTTTAGTCTCATTCAGGAAAATGTATCTAAAAAAGTATTCCCAAATTTTTATAGGATGGATATTGCCAATTTCGTCTGCAACATCTGATCGTTCATTTTCAGCCACGAGACGCATAAATACGTACTTAAGATCTACAATGGAGCAAGATAGATTTAATAATTTATCAATATTGAATATCGAAAAAGATGTAGTAATTGATCCCAAGGTCATTTTGGAACGATTCACAGCCAACAACAAAAGAAAAATGAATCTTATATAATATTATGTCAATAACTATTTTACGATGCATATAAAATATATAATTAAAAGCAAAGGTGGGAAAGTTAATGAAAAAAATTAACTTTGGCAAGTTAAATTAATTCAATAAAATTGCCTTCAGTTAAGTTAAAAGTTACTAAAAAAAAATTAACTAGATAAGTTAAAAGTTAAGATAGAAAATAAAATAAACTTAACTCAGTTTAAAAAAAGTTCATTTTTTTTTCAAGTCACAATAATCATAAGTCATTGATTGCCCTAGTATTTTAATTTATACATTATACAAATATTTACCAAGACGCTTATCAGTATTCTAATATTAATACTATTTACTAGTGAAGATTAAAATTTAATTATTTAAAATATTCTAACAATATCCGTATTATATTTCTTTTTTTTAGAAATATAGACATCCTCACACAATGACCCTGAAAGACACTTTCGATATTAAAATACCTATTAGTGAATAACTTAGTGAATAACTTAGTAATGTCCGATTTAGTCGCCAGGATGTCGTTAATAGCCACAATGGACATTTATATTGAAAGACACTTTCGAAGAAAATAGGTATCCTTATTCAATTAAAAGTATACTACACACTGCAAAACCATTTATATTGATAGATGTATTGACAATAAGAGATATTAGGTAGGTATTAGTACCTTATGCCGGACGTATTTAAATCCCTCACACCTATTTAAAAGACTCCTGACTGAAAGAGCTGTCAGTCTTTCAGTACGTTTTAAACCGTTGTTCAAGTCTTTATAAATTTTAGTGAGTTACAAAGTGTGTTAGTAGTTGTTTTTGTATTACCTTATATTATTTAAAAATGTTTAAATGCAAACAGTGTCCGTCGGTTTTAACACGTAAAGATAGTTTAGTCAGACGTATGAAAACTCATTATGGATACCAAATAGTGTGCAGTATTTGCAGTAAGAAATTCTCTCGGAAAGACGCTTTAAGCAGACATATGAAAAACATTCACGGTATGTTTATTTAAATTTTTTTTTTTTCAAAAATTCAATTTAATATTTATTTTACAAGCTGTTGCTCGCGTTCAAGATAATATCGAGATCACTCCGAATAGGTCTGATGAGTTAAACGGAGATTTTAACGATGGATATGATGATCTCTTTATGGATGCTATCGATGAATTCTTAACGCAAATCAACCCTACACAGGCGACATGGGTTTGGTACCCAGTCATTGGTAACATGTAATTTTTAAAATAAATATATATATATATATATATATTAACAAATTATTATTTATGTATGCCTATCAGTCCACCACCATCGTTTAACTGTTTAGACGACACAGCTGATGGATTTGATTCAGACAATTATGCATAGCGGCCTCCATGGTATACAACACCAACGAGCCTAGTAGCTTATGTAAACGAAGGATCCATTAACATGGTAATATACATACATTTAATTGTGTAATGTTTATATTGACAAATTATAATTATTTAGTTTATCAATGAGAACGATGGTCACCAGCGATAACAGGGCATGGTTTTGAAAATTTTACGGAGTACCCCCTATGGTATAATAACCGTATGAAATCTCCACTGACGAGCCCTGCAGTTGATGAGAACGACGGTCCGACGTCTTTCAACCACTCGCTGGCTCTTCTCGGCTTCACGGGGCGAGAGTCGACAAAAAAATTAAATAAGCGAAACGTCAAACGTAAATTATTTGAATAATATTGTATAATATTTTATGAAAAAATAAAAACAAGCGTGATGTTTAAAAACAAGTTTTTTTTTTTATTATTAGAATATAAGGTATAAAATATTTACAAGGTATATAAAAAAATTACAAAATATATACAAGGTTTACAATTTTCTAACATCTCCACTAAACGGATGAAACTATGCCACCCCGCCATACACTTGGATATTTTTATTTTCACCTATTTAACCACAGGATACTAATAACTTGCAGCTGCTTACACAAATAATTTCGATGAATACACCATATAGGAGACATTAGTCCACAATGACACCATCGCCGCCGCCGCCACCACCACAGCCGCCGTATATTTCCTGCCATTAGGCTTATTCAATATTAAAATACCTAATAATGAATAACTTAGTAATGATCGATTCAGTCACCAGGATGTCACCCGTCTTAACATTAGTCCACATCAATTATTTACATTATACCATTTTACCATTATAATTGAAAAATGCCCCCACCTATTATAGACTCCTGACTGAAAGAGCCGTTTAGTCCGTCTACTGCGTTACACCGTTGTACACGTATTTTTTCTCTCCAAGTCTTTAAAATTTTTAGTGAGTTTTTAGGTGTGTTTGTCGTTGTTTTTGTATTACCTTATATTATTTAAAAATGTTTAAATGCGAACAGCGTCCGTCGATTTTCACACGTAAAGATAATTTTGTCAGACATGGAAAAACTCATACTGGTATTCATTTTCCATGTACTATATGTCAGTCAACATTCACATACAAAACCAACTTGAACAAACATATGAAAAATGTTCATGGTATCGTACCAGATCTTCGCCAACCTTATGCGCAGCTCGACCAACCAGCTGCATCGATCGATGCTCAACCAACTCCACCGAGTGTCATACAGTTCGCGCCTCGCGTTGCTCTACAGGGAGACATACAAATAGCACCACAGATATTTGTCCCCGATATCCCAGCTGGTGGCTCAAACATGATGTCTGAGGACGAGATTTGCATGGCAGCAATGGACGAATTTGAAAATGAAAAGTTCAAAACGATAATACAGGTTAGTTAAATTTTTTTTATTGGGGCCCGAAATAAAAGATTTTTTTTCATAACAAATTTTTAATAGATAAGTCAATAGATTTTTAAAAAGATTCGCCATCACATTTTATTTAATTAGGATCATGTATTTTATTTTAAAGATTACACTACGAACAATAAGGGGAAACATGTCTCCGCCGCGAACATCGCGTCAGCAGTTAGGGCTAAAAAAGCACGTATGGATTTAGTACAGTCTCCAGGGTTTGTGGAAATCTCGTCGTCCGCGGCTCAAAAAATCACCTGGAATTTCGCGAAAAATTTGACTAATGTTCAAAATTACATCGACTTTCTCCGTTCACTAAGACCTGCTCTGTCAGACATACTGTAAACTCGCGTTCAGGAACATCCAATAAAATTTAGCTTGAAGCTCGAGGCGACCTACAATCGCCCACGTGTAGAAAATTCCTTGGAAAATCGTGCATTTAAAACATCTGCAGTTGAAATGTTTATGGAGTCTGGTATATCAACAATTCTTGAGAAATCTTTTACAAAATTATTGATGGAAGAGGAGACTTATACAAGTAGAGGTATTGGGTTCACGTTACAAACTATAGATGGATTTTTATTTGCAGTCTATAAATATACACCAATGTGTGGTTCATCGTATATATCATTGCCAGCATTTATAGACTCGATATTGTTAGAATATTTATTTGATTATGGGATAGTATTCGTATGCACATGCGCGAAACCCTGGCTGACGATAATTCTTTGCAAATGTGAACATTTTTAAAGACGAACAATATTATGTAGGTCAGTACTCCTTCGTCAATTAACAGTAATACTTCTCTGTAACACGTTATACTCCTCTAAAAATGGGTGTTATAAGCAATGTTTATTTTTTGTTTAATAAATACACTAGGATACGGTCGTCGCAGTCGTCCTCAAAATGAATTCGGTATTCCTATGTTATTTCAACCGTTAGTTTAATATTATTATTATTATGTATCATTGTTTAGCGTCTTAGGGCAACTGAATCCTGTAAATAGTCAACTACCCGATCCTAGAGATATAGACGATCTGTTTATACGAATAGACCAACTTATTGAAGATGTTAGACGTGATGAACAAGTATCACCGTCTGTTAACAACCGCAGAGATGTAAGATACTGAAGAAATGTCCAAAGATTATTCATCAGATGAGCTAAGGTACGTTTAATATTATTATTATTATTATTATTTTCTGACATTTAAATCATTTATAGTGGTGGAGACGAGGAGGAAATGTCAGAAGTCTATTATTCTCCGGACAGCGACTTCCTCAACTCATTCGATGAAAATAATTAACATTTATGATAAAAATGTGTTTATTTTTATAATATTAGATAGTTACAATACATTTTTCCATATCAAATCTTCGTCTTATTCTTAACTTTAAATATAATCAAACTCTGGTTAAATAGGTGAAAATATTAAAATATATTGTGAGGTAGCCTAGTGGTAAAAAATCGCACGGTAGGTCCGGGTTCGATACCCGATCAGTTATTTTGTAGTTTTTTTCTACGAAATAATATGATAATTGGTAACATGATAACAGTGATAACAGTGATAACAATAATATGATAAGTGGTAACAATAATATGATAACAATAACGCACAGTTACGCGGGTGGTGGCGGTGGCGGCGGGATGAGGATCAGTTGGCTCAGTTGGCGGCGGCGGTGGTGGTGGCGGGATCAGGATCAGGGATGAGGGATGAGGGTTGTGGGATGCGGGATGCGGGATGAGGGATGCGGGATACGGGATGAGGGATAAGGGATGAGGTTTCAGAATCAGCTATTTCATACTACTCACCCCCATGCCGCTCATACAAGACCAACTGTACAGATCCACCAATTCTACCAACGACTTGACCACTTATTTAAGTTGAGTCAGTGACGTAAATAGAGGTGCACGTGTGTCCTCTTCTTCTGAGTAGATACCAGAACATACCAACGGTTCGGTGCCAGGGTACATTTCTCATAACGGCTGATCAAATACTAAAAGTGCTTCCGTTATACGACTTTAATAATCTGGGTATGGAATTATCAATTTATTACAGCTAGTATATAGTAGTCAGTACAAAACATATAATATCATTAATATCCGTATTACCGTTTGATATTATAACCAATTACAGATTATTTTTATTTATGATATCCTAATTGCATTTCTTAATCTGGAATTCCAGAAATCCCACGATTTTATAACGTTTGATGATAGGTAATAATATGTATAATTTAAGAGTCATATACCGTAATAATCTACGAGTAATAGCAATAGCCATTGACGAATTGATTTGATGAGTATATAAGAGTACAAAAATGTAAGTAATTAATTTTTTCTTTTATAAATTGTAATATTCATAATAAATTAACAAAAGAAAAAAAATTCTAACATGTGGTTGTTTATTGATAATCTGACAATTGATAACGCTTGTCATTTCTGACTTCATAATTTTTATAATTTTATATGAGAGTTAAGACTAAGTTTAAAATAAATGCATTATGCATACCTATCTAATTACTTCATGACTTCAATCAAGTTGATATCTTTAAATCATTGTACCTAGTTAGTACGTACCTATACATTTTTGTCAACTGATTACTATCGTTTGGAAATGTTTGCATTTGTTTTAAGCTGACATCAAAAGACATAATTTCTATAACTTAGTACGTTTATCTAATTACACTTAATAGGTACTTTATATCTCTTGTTTGGATCATAGAAAAATAATATTTTCATTCTTCATCATCATTATTTAAGAAATACGCACCTATGTGTGTTTTAATTAGGTACCTATGTATCAACTTTTATTTTGTAAATGTCTTAATCATATTTAATTATGTTAGTATAGGTAGGTAACAATTTACCAAGACAAGATAGATATCTAAGACTTAAAAGTATGTACATATTACTGTATTTTTGTTTTTTAATCGAGTGAAAAATGTATTTTATTCATAACCTGTAATTTTTAGGTACCTATTTACTTACTATAAATCTCTTGCGTTCTGGCCAAAAAAGATGCTAAATTTTGTCATTTTGCGGTGTTTAAAAATAGTAACTCTAATATTAAGTTGAATCAAACAAAATATAAAGGTATTTATGTTATTGTTTAGATATTACTTATTCTTTAAATCAAAAATATTTTAAGATAGGTACATACATTAGTCAAAAAATACAGGTACCTATTACCTAACCTATTTGTATCAATTTTAAATAATTGTATCTGTATACTGTATAATTATAATTTATACAACAATTTTATGTAATTAGCTATTGCCTATTCATCTACTATTGATTTATAAATTTAATTATGAACAATAAAATATATTATGTAAAATTATTCAGTAGAAAAAAAACTATTCCAATAATTGCATTGATTATAAATAGCTCAATATGTAAAGATACCAAACACACGTTTTATTACTACAATAAACTGATAATTAGATAGTGTTTAGATTATAAAGGTTGTACAACAATTCAATAATGTGTAACGTCACAGAATTTTGACCTTTTTATTAGAATATTACATAATATCATTATTATAATCTTATAATATGTCCACGTCCTTTTATTATATAACTCATAGTATTTCCATAATCTCTATTATTATGCATGCGCTCATTAAATATTATAATGACAAAAACACTGTTATGTAATACTAGTCCCCTGACCTCCCCCACATGCAGTGGCCATCTCATCGATGTCACAGAGGGCGCTCCGCCGTTGCTGTCGGGCGTCGCGGTTGTAGCCACTGGTGTATACGGACAGGGCAACCTGTTTTCCCACTAATGTATATTATACGAAAGTTCCCGACGCGACGCACTGACCAACCCCCTACCCAAGAACATCGAGACGCCGGAACGGCCTACGACCAGCCACTGACGTATACTACCGAGCTGTCTGTTTTTCGCCACCATCGATGACCGATCTCCGGTGTTCGATTTTTGTTTCTGCTCAACGCCATTGACTCTCGCAACACGTCTCCCGGACTCAAACTTTTTGTTATTTGTTTTCACCATCGGCGGAATACCACCATGATGGGCTGAAGTGACGTCATAGGCCCGAGGCGGGCGAAGTCATCTCAAACATCATCAACTCAGTACAAGCAGTCGTCGTCAAGTATTATTTTTCCCCCCAACATTCCCCTTTTTTCATTTTGATTATGTATCACCATAGTTTTTTTATATACTCAGATTTTCCTCAGAGGTGCCCCGGTAACCGTCCTGCGGAGCCGTAGCATTATCTTATATATTTTTTCCCTGTATTTTGTGCACTTTGCCATGTGCCAAATATTATATATTTTTTCCCTGTATGTTATGCACTTTGCCATGTGCCAAATATTATATATTTTTGAATTGCACTTGCCATGTACCTTATTTTATATTATTTTATTCATATTGTTTAAAACACACCCTTTTCTTAAAACCGTGTAAAATATAACTATATGATGACCTTATATTTTGTCACATTTTTTTATTAATATTATTTATTTTACATTTTTTTCCCCCAATATAAATCCTCGGCATTAATTTGCCGTTGCGTGTATCAAAGCCTATGAGCTCCACCGACTTGACCTTCGGGTCATCACGCGGTGCGGCTCCTAGGTCACGACAGAAGTGTTCCCCTTTTGTCGTGGGTGGTTTTCGGTAGGTAAAATGCCCGAATTCTCACAAATGCATTGGCGTAAAATAGAAGCACAAACGTACATAATTATTATTATTCATTGATGACATTTATATTACAAAATAAATACAAAGTTCAAATGCAAATAGCTTCCTTAATTATTAACCCATAATTATGAATGATACGTCAAAATGCATTAAAATATAAATCCTGTATGAATCATATTTCAAAAATATAGGTTGCCATTTAAATTTTAAAAGTTATCACTTTAATATCCCCTTTTTAATTAATAAAAATGATTAATATCAAATGAGTTTAGATTATATGATTTCAAGAGGTTTTCATATTTTCTTATTCTTCTTTTGGGTTACGGCTGATCTGTGAAGGTTAGCCATCATTAATACTGATCCATCCAATGACGTAGGAATCGCAAATTTCGTTTTCCATTCGCAAGAAACTTAAAATCGTTTGGAGGACACCAAGGGTTGTTTAATAATTTTTTTTTTTTGATACTCAACTCACTAATACTAGCATTTAATAATTTTCCAATATCAAGTATACTCACAGATTTAACCGCTACTAACTTATTGCCCTGACCTTCAACTTCCTCGTTGATATTATAACTTAACATTTCAAAGCTGCTTTAAATTTTTTTGATTTTAGTTCTGTGGGAATCCAAGATGATAACTTAGATTGGGAAGATTTATTCATTTTTTAACTTCCACATATTAAATGAAAAATTCACGAATGCAACAAAACAGCTATACACCGATAAACGGCGATAAACAAATAAACGTCGTGTACCTGTGTGTACCTACGTTTTAATGCACTTGCTGCTCCGTGATTACTGACCATCGATTACCAAAATAATTAAGATTAGGTACTGTAGGTATTATACTATTATGTGAGCTATACATTAGGTTTTACGAAAGTACATTAAGATTATTTATCGCTTATCTAACACAATATAAATATAAAATATACCGTTTTATTTAATTATGTGTTGTAATCACAGAGACACGTGTATGATGTATAAGTTTCAAATATAGTAGAAATTTAAAACTATTCAATCTTATTTCCAAAAAAAATGTGAATATGCGTCATTTCGACGCGGCAATCTTGACGCACGTCAAATGGACGCGGCCATTTGGACGAACGACAATTGGACGCATACGTCATTTCGACGCATGCAATTTTGGCGCCACTAATTTTAGGGGCAAGTCAATTTTGACGCAAAACAAAATATAATTTTATACATATTAAGTAAAATAAAGTAAAATAATACAAAATAATACAATATAGTTTATAGTTTATAAAAAATTTACTATTTATAAAATTTTAAATTGTGCGCAATCCCTTGAAGCACTTCGTCGGTTGTAAAGTCACTTACATTTGTACATATTTGAATTAATCTTTTGGATGAGTCTTTGTATTTCTTTTTTTTAGTTGGTGCATACCCAGCAATTAATTGTTCTTTTATTACTTTTGTCTAACTTTCATCTCTTTGCAATGCACTTATAAACTTCCATATGACTGGTTTTTTACAATTTATTAATGCCGAAAATGCATTATGCCAGCCCTCAATACTATTATTGGTTCTCGGTAGATCAGATTGAAGACGTTCTGAACAGTTCCATACTTCGATAGGATATTGCGGTTGTCGACGTTGACCTCTCCTGTCCAAAATTCCAATTCATGTACTCGTAGTTTCGAAATAGGTGATTAGTGGAGTTAACATATTTTCATTTTCCATATAAAAATCGCTCTCCAATAAAACTTCAAAATAATTAACTACTTTGTCAATAGGTATAAAAGCAAGCGCTATTAATTTTCGAATTTGTAATGCAAAAGTTGCATCTTCTATATTTTGTTGTCAATCCGTAGTTTTGAACTTTTCGCCAAACTGCTTGACTAAAATGAAAAAAACAGCCATGTATCTCTGTACTTGGAAATTCATTTTTGATAGAGTTCATTGCTGCATTTTCAAAATCTGTTGTAAATGATTTCGGACATAAATCAAACTTAAGGAATTTTAATGCTTGAAACATTTTATTATACGTTACTTCTTTTTTATCGGGCAACAAAACATACACTGACGGTATTATTGCACCAGAGTAAACTGCATGAATCGTATATAATTTACCAAATAAATTTGGGCAAGATGAAAACGTTCCTTCCGAAAACCAATGATCCGAATTTCTTAATACGTTTAAACTTTTTTCTGTTGAAAATAATAGAATCCGATCGTCATAATTACCATTATCGCCACTGTCAAATAATAAAAATTGTTCACTGTCTAACGTAATTTGGAATTTATTTGAAATTTCAAAATTGTATGATTGAGGGTTTGCAGGACTGGCTTCCACCGTTTTTCTTGACCGCTCTATTGTTTTCTTCAAGAATTTAATATTCGGTAGCTGTCCTACCACTGCATATGGTAACTAAAACAATATTAAACGACGTACAAAAATACATAGGTACGTTCAAAGTTTACCAATAGGCAAGTAATTGCAAGTAATTATGTAGTTGAAAACTTCACCAGTTTTTTTAATTTAATACAAAGTTCCTCAAACGTTAGTTTTATTGTGATTTAAAAGTTCAAAAATTCGTCAAAATCATGAATATTTACAAATTATTTTGTAGTTAAAATTTATAAAAATTATAAATATCAAATATTTAAACATACATTTTTTTATTTTTGATGTCTGGTGTGATTTGATTACGTGCTGGGGGGGCTTAATATTTATATAAATATAAATAATATTTTATTACCTGTGCTGACGTTTCTCCCAGTATAGCTCTTGTAGTTGTTACTGTTGTTGTTGCATATTCCTTTATTAGATTTATAGCTTTCTTAGCTTCAATTTTTGCGACGTCTGGTACATGATTATGACCTATGGATTTTATTATATCTCCTACAAGTACAATTGAGTGTTAAAAAAATAGTCAATAATAGTCTACAATATGTAGGTTCTTATAAAAAAATTTTTTTAATTTACAAGTTAAAATATTTAAAGCACACTAACAGATGTAGATATAGGTAGGTAGTTGATAATTTTTAAAAGCGTACAACTCACTGCGCGATATAAAGCACACTGACGCACCCATGTATTAATGTACAGGTATAATTGAACGGCAAACCGTAGTATTAAGATAATGATAAAATGTGTACCATTTATGTGACCATAAAGATTAACAAATTACTAAAGATTACAGGGTAATCGGTCAAAAAGTCTTTTCGTCCGGGATTCAGATTACAGATATATATTTTTAACCTATACTTATGTGGCTCAATATTATGAAGCAAATTCAAACTTATATTTATTGTTAAATAAGATTGTTAAGAAAGACTATCGAGCATTAAACAAAATGTCGTATTATTTTACAATATTATACGTATTATAATAAGTATAAAATTATATTTTTGTTTTGCGTCAAAATTGACTTGCGCCTAAAAGTGATGGAGTCAAAATGACGTATGCGTCCAATTGTCGTTCGTCCAAATGGCCGCGTCCATTTGACGTGCGTCAAGATTGCCGCGTCGAAATGACGGGACACCAAAAAATGTCGGGGGTCTGAACCCTTACCCCCCCCCCAGCTACGGCCATGACTATCAGTTTCCAAATCATTTAGTCTTAGTTATCGTTCCTAGTGCCATGTAAGTTATGGCTTCTTATAACTGGTCTGAATGGGTTCTCTTTTTCAATCTTCACATTCAAATCACCAAATTCTTCTTCTCTCTACATCTATCAATTTCAGATACTACACCCTGTTAAACTCCCATCTTCAAAAAAGTATTTACGTTCCATGTTCCAAAGAATAAAGCATTTTTTCACTTATCCAAGGAAAATCTGTAAGTATCTGAACTACAAGTTTTTTACAAGGCACGGTTATTAGCCCTGTGCTTATCCCCCAATCTAGGATATCAGAGCTCGAGACTCGAGTTCACCAAACCCGTAGTACTATGTAATTCAATTTACATTTTCCTAACTACTATACCGATTTCAATAAAATTTAAAATATATATTTGTAATTAATTTCGCTATTCTATATATTTCAATAAAAATCTAATTGCTTATTCATTAATCCATCCAACCTCTTTGGAACCTGTCCAGCATATATTATAATGGTCAGAAATGCACGTAATTTTGAGTTACTAATAAAGGCCACATTTTTAACATACAACGAAGCTTATATTATTTGAGAGGAACGATAATAACTGATAAATTTTTATTTTGTTCAGGCTTGATTTTTTTGCAGATCCCAATATTTCCAAATAAGTTTAAGTAAGTTTTTGTATAAGTTTAGTGTGTAAGTATGAGTTATGAGTATGGAGCACCCAGTTTAGTTTTTTGACAAAGTGTATTACTGTGTATTTTGAGGGGGGGATAATTTTTGGAATTTTTATTATGATCCAGAACTTCCACTTGAGTGAAAATTATACGATAATTGGTTATTGCAGTAAAAATCTATGCAGAAAGTATTAATGTTCTCTTAGATAGCGCTATAACATAACTTTTAACAGATTTCTAATAAGAACAATTGGTGATCACAAAATAACATAGACTTCTAAAAGTATAAGTGCAAAATAATGACTCGTTGTGCAACCATTCTATCTAAAGCGCCATATCTATTTAGATATTTCAGATCATAGGTAAAGAAAACCCCAATCAGCTGTTCGAATTTCGCATCTACCTATATTGTTCTATGATAATAATCACGAATCACGATGTAAATATTAGTTGAAACGAAATACTGTGTTCAACTTTGATCAACAAAATATACCACAAAACTCATTACCTGATTTACTTTTATCATTTATAGGATTTAATCAATAGATTTTTTTACATGTTTAAAACCATCTTTAAAAAACGTTTAAAACGCGGTTTTATTTGTTGTTTTTGTTTTTTTTACAAAACACGTGTTTTTAACAACCCTGCTTAGAATGCTTAGATTGTTTTAGGTTTAATAAAATTAATAAAATTCATTATTAATGAGTACTTTTTTTGTTCTCTTTCATGTTTTATATACAGCAGGACACCGTGGCTAACTTGAGGCCCCTAAAAGGGCACCACGGAAAAAAATGTTTGCGAACTGCTGCTGGAGAGTTTAAAGTTGTCCCCTGCAGGTTCAACAGAAATGCCAACTCTATTCTGGTGAGGTGGATGCTCCTAAACGGACGTGCCAAAGTTGTATTAAGATATGCTAGTCGTTATGTCACCGCAATGTCCCTTATTGTGTCCCCGATTGACGTTACTAGGAGAGGCTTCACAAGGGAGGTAGCGCTTTCTTGTGAATAGTACCACCTGACCTCTAGAGATGGTAGGAGGTTCGGTGGAACGTTATTTCACACTGCCTTTCCAACCTTTTCAACAAAAAGCTAGAAAATACATCCAGAAAATAAATTCACTCAATCTGACTAAATTACTGGAATAATTGTATATGTTACATATTATACATTTTATATTAAGATTAATATAATTATATGTATATTATCACGCGACAATTGTTCAACTATTTTTTTTTTTTTTTAAGTATATAAATTTATTAGAACTGTTAATATTTAATTACAATTAATTCATCAATGCACTAACTCTTTGGCAACAATTGTCTTTCTGTTAAAATATTATCTTTTGTTTATAGTAGGTAATAAGCTTTCGGTTTTATTTTTTCTGGACCAATTGAAGCTACTAAGGAGAGTGCTGATACCACTATACGGAAAGAGTATTATTTTAGTAGAAATATGCAGTCGATGTCATGTGTAGTTGATTTTCATGAAAATATTGCAGTTATAGTTAATCAAGAGTTGGCGTTAAACTTGAACAATGGTTGAGAGAGAAAGTTGAGGACTAATGATGTTTTCAATTTCGAAGGAATTTAGCAGAACGCAACTTTTGTGTAAGTCTCATTGAAACCATTGTTATTTAAAGTGCGGGTATTAGAGTAAATACAATTACGAAAACGTTTAATGGTTTGCAAAGTAAAGTTATGGAAAAAGACTGTTGAAATTGTTGCAGAGTTTCTTCCACGCATATGATTTCTTGCGAATTTTAACGGTTTGAGTTCAGGTGAAGCTGCCACAGGGGTGAAAGAGAATATAGATTGTTATTTTTACGTTTATGTTGAATTGATAGATTGGAAATTTCTCTTTAGATAAACTTATTATAAGCTTCAACTGGGCAGGGAATATTAATAAAACATAACCGAACCAACTGACGTTAAGTTATGATTAATTAGATAGGAAAATAAAGTCCAATCGGCTTTATTAAGATCAAATAGTATGTGCGAAGTTGCATGGAGTAGTACAGACATTCTGTGTTTCTGGTAGCAGAGTGGTTGTTTAGTAAAAATTAAATTACTACAGAGAAATGGTCACTACTGTGTAGATCAGCCATGATTGACCAGGACGAAGACCACATAAAATTGGAGAACAGTGTAATTTATCTTTAGCGAAATTAAGATAGTTGGACCTACCTTAATGAGTGGCATCATTCTTGTTTAGGATTCTAAGACCTAAAAATTTGATGATATTGTAAATCATGTTGCCATGTTAACATCTGGAATCAAAATCGTCTACTATAAAACAATTATTTCTAGTTAGTTGGAAAAGAAAGTCTCAAAGAACTTAGAAAATTTTACAACCGGTAACGTAGTATGAGAAGTGGTTGTATTTGTAAAAACACAATCAGGTTTTGAGTTAGAGTTAATTACATAGTTATCGTTAGACGTTATGATTATTTTTATCGACAGTGTCGTTCGTAATAAAGGTGTTATGATACATGAAATAATTGTTTATATTAAGAACAGTATAATGTTTAATGAAATGTTGTAGATTTGGTGAAACTAGATTGCTGTGTGTTCGAAGTAATTGAAATTAATCTTGAAATATTACATAATACTTCTGTTAAGAACAGAAATACTATAATAGTATCAGATTACACAATTGCTGCTCCATTATTATACAAGCATCATAACATAAATACATTCTTGCTTGGTTGGTAAGCAATAGTGGGCCAAAAGAGTTGTAGAACACACAAATTTGGTAAATTATTTATGAAACTTGCTCAATTAACTATATAGCATGAGTATAATGTATATAGCTGTTACACACTACCATAAAAGTAAGTTAGATAGGTACCTATAACCTAAATATTGTATTTTAAACCCCTTTAAATATTATTTATTAATTTAGTACAAAAAACCTATCATTTTAGCATAAATAATAGGCAACAATTAACTATTTCCAGTACATTACACTATTTGTATGAACCATATAACGAGTATTATTTTTTTATTGGAATATTGTTAAAGTTTGTTACATTAAAGTGCATTGTGAATAACAGCTTTTTATTTCAACTTAGGAGATATAGTTTTACATTATACTGTAAAAATTATAATTATTATATAATAGCAATGTCTAATTTTTTTTTCTAAAAAATTAATAATTTTAATTTTATAAATAGCATATTATTTGTATATTATTAATAAAGGAATATGCCAACAGGCAATGTATATAAATAGGAAAATATTTGATTCAAAAGAAACTTAAGAAACATTTTATAAGTACACTGTAACATTAAATATATTTAAAACAGATTTTTTTTAACATTCTAAGTATACATACAGGGTTTTAGAATAGTTGAAAACATTTAGTTATTTTATTTGTACACTCAAAAAGCTTTTTAGCTTTCTTAGGTACCCTGTACTTATGTTTGCATGTTATGTATGAATAAATAATAAGTTGCATATTATACAGTCATATTAATATCTTAAATAAACAATAAATAGGCTTTCATTAAAAATAAAACAAGTGTATAAATACAAAATAAAATAAAGATACATAAATATAATAAATAATAAATATATAACTTAATGAGTAATCATACAGATGTTATTTAATTAACATTAGTCCAAGATATTTAAGCATAATCAATCAATTATCTATATTTAAAAATTAAAAAAGAGGAAAGAAACCAAGGTTGCTAAAATCTTTATTAGTCAAATTAAAGTTGAGCTCGTCATTCAGTAGTTTAATATCATGATATTTTAGTTAATGCATCATGTAAAGTCCCAACTTGAAAAAAATAGAATACAAAACTAAATAATGTTTAGTTGATATTTTTAACTGATTTCAATAACAAAATCTTAATATGAAATATCCTTAAGAGGACGCTACACTCGCATGTGTTGTCTCCGTTTTACAAGTGCGTAACATTGCAAAAACTGTTTTGCGCGGGAAATAACCGAGAAAGATACAATTATAACTAAGAAACGAAATTTTCACCACATAAAAAGGAGAATTTTGTCTGTGCAGTATCGTTTTTATTTTTTTGATATCACTTATACAAAAAAAATTCTTATTGTTTTATAATACATTAATTTTGTGTTAATAAATAACTTTTTTTGTAGTTCTGATATCGAAAAAATAAAAACGATATTGCACAGATAAAATTCTCCTTTTTATGTGATGAAAATTTCGTTTCTTAGTTATAACTGTAGCTTTATCCGGTTCTTTACCCCGCAAAACAGTTTTTGCAATGTTACGCACTTGTAAGATGGAGACAACACATGCAGGTGTAGCGTCCTCTTAATCTTCTAAATGAATTAAATTTAGAGGATAAAAAAAGATACAATACTGAGTGTATTAAAATGACAAAATGCATTACAAGAATTAATAGTGATATAATGTCAGTTGTACAAGTTAAAAGGTCTGAATTGAAAAAATAAATAAACATAAATTAAAAAAGGAACTTTTGTATTAAGGGAAACTATATAATTATTGGAATGAATAAATTAAGTGTTTATATTAGGATGATATTAATTGAAAATGACAAATATATGAGATAAAATTTAAAATTATACAATGGTATGAATTTAAGACAAAATTAGATGTTACAATATACTCTAATCAAGTTAAGAGTATAACGGTCTCGCTAATATAAGCTGAGCTGCCAAATCCATGGGTCCCCCTAGACAATTACTAGAGACTTAGTTTTGGACATTAATCATCAACAATTACATGATCATGTGATTAACACTGTCAATTTTTGTCAGCTCTCTGTCAGAGAATTCTGTTAGAGTATAAAAGAGCTGAACAATTAGTCTTTAGAATAATAATAAAAAAAAATTACGATAATTATGAACAAAATAAATTAAAATTAATAGAAAAGTGAAAAAATTATAATATAGTTCTAAAAGAATATAAAACATATTTGTATTATTATAATAATTAATAAAACAATTAAAACAAAAAAAAAAACAATAATTAAATATATGTCAATAAATATTTTGAACAAGATAAACTAAATTATAGAATTAAAATAATAATAATAATAATTAAAGATAATTCATTGAAATAAAAAACATAATATTATTATTGTCTTTTATAAAAATTATGATTGATGTAGTTAAGTCAATAAATTACAAAAAAAAAAATTTCCCAACACTAATTTTAAAATAACAAATCGTATTTATATTTGAGTACAAACAGTACTGAAAAAAAATATTTATATAACTGACAATACTTTTTTTATTATAAAAGATAATTTTAAAAAATTGCATTTGTTAATTTATAAATAATAAGTAAATTTAACTGAAAATACTCTAAATTCCTAGATTTGATAATAGTAATAGAACATTTTATTGTTTGTTAATATTTTAAGAAAAATTTCATTGGCAAAAAGTCCATTAGTTTATTTGTAAAATACTTAGAATGTTATTTCAATTTTTCATTAAATAATATATAATATGTACAAGGTGTGAGATAATATTTTATAGAAGGTACAGTTCTAATGTATTATTATGATGAATCAATACATTGGCCAGTACATACAAATAAATAATAAAAAAATTTTAATTTGTGCGCAACTCAAAGCATACATAAAAAATAAATAAATAAATAATTAAGAAAAACATAAAGAGCATTTAGATTCATGTAAAGCGTGAAAATTTAAATTTCATATTTTAGAAATATTTATAGAAGTATTAAGGTGAAATATAAGTTATAACTCACAATAATATAATGATATAATAAAAATAAAAATATATATTCAAATAACAAGCTAAAAAGGCGTAAGATTTATTGCACTACTTTTGCTAATTTAAGTCGTTCAATTTTAAATTTAAAAAATATATGATCGTACACATAATTTCATGAAACTACCAACTATCTAATCTATTACATATAAAATCAAGTATTATATCAATAGTAGTGTAATAAATAATGATGAAAATCCCATTTACAGCATAGTATATATACATATACATACACTTGTAATAATGAATTTAGTAAACTGCTGTTTTTTTTATATCATCGAGACAATGTTCTCTGATTCCCGGCAACAATGTGACTAAGGTCCGATCCAACCATGCTATAGGATTAGGATACATAAATCCTCCTTCAAAAAATCCAAGGTGACCACCGTGCATCAGTTCCATGTACAATATATTATCTTTTGATTCTAAAACAAATACATTAATACAATATTTATTATTACAATATTATCTAAAATTTAAAATAGATGGATATTACTAAGGCAAAATTAGTTTTTGACATGCAATGATAATAATTTATAAGATAACTGTACCATTTTATAGATAAAACTTGAGTTAAAAATAACATAATACTATTTTATTCAAATACTGTACAAATAAAAACCTATATAATGGCTAATGCAATTAATACGAACAAATAAAACAAGTTTATATATTCCATCAGAAATTTAACTCAAATTAATATTTATAGAACATAATTGTTTTTTTTTTGTTAAAAATAGATAAATTATATGAATATTTTGTTTATCAAAAAGTAAATAGTCTTAAAATATATGATAATAAAACATATCATAATACTACCTAACCCATATAATTTATATAAAACTGTTTAATATTTGAAAACAAAGGGAAAAGGGTTAGAAAGAATAGGTTAGCTTATACAATATTTAATGAAAATGTATTATTATCTCACTTGCAAAATTTTGAATTGGTATTAATAAATCTTCTGGCACCAATGGATCATCTCTTGAATTAATAAATATCATTGGCGTTTTTACATTATTTATGTAATGTAAGCAACTTGACCATCGATAAAACTCATGAAGATTTTTAAAATTATTGACTTTTCTACAAAAATAGGATTAAAAAAATATTAATTAAATTTAAATATTTATTGAACTAACATAATTCATAGCAGTAAAAAAAGTTTTAATCTTAAATTAAAAATTGTTGTTATCTGGGGTCTAATTATTACAATTAATTTTTTCAAATGTAATAAATTTATTTTTAAGCATACAAAAAAACAACATTGTATAGATAATATAAATATCTTAGGTATTTATATCAAACTTATAACAAACCAATTATTATGTCTAAATTAATAAAGTTGATAAATGATAAAATATAAGATATTTTGCAGATAAATGACATATGTATAATTTTATTTATTTCTTAAGCTAAAAAAAAAATAGTATAACAGCCTTTAGTTTAATAATAAAAAAATAAAAATGGCAGTTACTACTTTCAGACTTTTTCCATCAGTTTAGATCTGATATTGAAGTTCCTATTACCTTTACCTAAATTTAAATTAAAACATACTATAACTACAATTTAGCTTATAAATACCCATGACTAAATAAATAGATATGATTATAAAAATACTGTTTTAATCCGGTTTGTGCATACCCCCACTATTCTATACACAAAACCATTGCTTGTAGTTCTCCACATTTTATAGGTCAGTAGTATTAATGGAATCCCACCAAAAACACTTTGTTATAACTCCATGTAAAAAAAAGCTAAGATAAAAAAAAATTTAGTAATGATTAAATCTTTAAAATACGTTATATAATATGACAAATAAGTAAAATGGCATTTTATAATATTATAAATACCTAAGATCAATATTGTAATGTTAAAGACATAGTCAACATATTGTTTATTTGTTTATACATTATTAATTATGAAAAATACTGTAGTCACTAGTGGTCACTTATTTGTATTTATTTAAGTATACTATATGTCTGCCAAATAGTTAAACAATATGTTGACCAAGTATTTACATTACAAAACTGATCTTAGGTATTTGTAATATTATAAAATGGCATTTTACTTAGTTTCCATATTATATCACGTATTTAAAAAATTTAATTATTAAAATTTTTTTTTTAGCTTTTTATACGGATTTATAATTAAGTGTTTTTGGTGGGATATCAACTTTTTTTATTTATTTATTTTTTTTACTTTTTTAATGTTTTTGTGTTAATAATCTGCAGGCATCGTGGTTTACAACATACGCACTATAAAGCGTATACAAATAATAATAATGAAAGTAATTTTAATAGTACCTATACTAGTATTAAAATAGTAAAAAAGAAATAATAATAAAGTTGTAACGGCCAACACCAAATCTCAAAACAACTACTCGCTGCAGCGACTACATAAGAGATTAATTAAAATTGTAATAATATCTCCGCAAAGCAGCGGCCATTCAGCACCAATATAAACGTTGTACATATTAAGTGCTAGACGGCTAGACACGAAAGTTGAAAATATGAAATTGTAATGGTTTGTCTTTATCAATATTGTCATAGTCAGTTGTCTCCCCGTCCGCGAGAAATTCACAAAAATCATAAACCATATTATTTAATATCAATGATTTATTTTAGAATATTTATAAAAAATTAAAATAAAACCTAACTTTGGTAATTCATCAAAAACATTACTTTATAAGTATACAACATAAAATATATTTAACATTAATTGTGCTATAAATGTGTTTAAAACTTTACCTGGTATAAGCATCATCGAGTTCTGGTAATGTAGCTGCAGATATTATATCTTTTTCAATTAATGAATATTGTTCTTTAATGTCATCTGCCAATAGTTTACTTCTATGTTTCAAAATTAAAGCTTTAATTGCTTCAGTTAATGCGTATAAATAAAGCCTCCGGAAGTTTTGCCAATGTAATAAAACACCAGTTGCCCTAAATAATAAATGAACATTATACAATGTTATGTATATTATATTATGTTATCCAAATTTAACACACAGTTTGAGTCATATAACAGGTAGAATTTTTAATGGTCTACAAAGTTCACGGGTTCAGCTAGCATAAAATAAAATAAAATATCACTGAAAGTGGGGGTTCCAATCATATTATTCAGAAATTTGAATTCTCCTTAATTATGCGATGGGACTAGGCTCCATGTCACCTCTCTTACATAAAATGTAATTGAAGCTGACATTTCGACCAGGCGTGCTAAGGAGGAAAAAATATTTTTGCCAAATATATCATTATAACCCAATGATTTTCCAGTTAAGTTTAGAAGAGTTAAGTCTATTTTGGAATGACAAAATAATTGTTTCTCACATGGACAATTGTACGTCACATTCTCTAGAGTTGGAAGACCAGACCATTTATATGTTAATGCACCACAAAATAAAACTTTGAATGTAGTATACCAAGAGGTTTTGACTTAAGCAATATTAGAATTGAGCTAGATTTGAATCATTTGTAAATATTATTAGGTATTATTATTATTTTGTTTATTTATAATTCAGCTACTACTACTATTTAGCACTTGATAGCATTAAATAAAATATATTTTTTTTTTTTTTAAACACAGCAATATGTGTTGATTTAAAAATTTCATTTTGAGAAAACAAAAACTTCACATGGGCAAAGCCGGGTAATTCAGCTAGTAATAAATATAAATATATTTTTTGTTTATAATAGGGTTACTATTGGTTATACAATTTAGTATGCATGAATAAAAAATTAGCAATTTGTCATTAGGTACTAATTTTAAAAATTGTTTCACCTTTATAAACTAAAAATGTGAGAAAATACTATGAGTAAATATAATTTTATTCCTGTATTTTATATGACTGAGTTAAAAATCTTTAATTGAGATTAAGATAGGGTAAATCCAAGGGAATTTGAAACAGAAAGTTTAGTACATGACTAGCCAAGTATTAAAAGATAAATTTTTAATCATATAAAGTCAGTATCTTTAACGGGAAACAAGGTGCACTATAATCAGCTAGTAAGTTATAATAATATAATATGAAAAATTTTTCTCACTTCAACGCATCATATGGTTGACATATGGATACTCCAGCAATAACACTACTTGGTCTGTTATGGCGAGATTCTCCAAGGTATTTAGTAACCAAGTTACCACCCATACTATATCCAATAATTATAATTTTAGTATTTGGATAATGTTCTGATAAATTGCAAAGCATTACATGTAGATCATCGGTGTGACCTATATATTAACATTAAAAATTATATACATAATAAATTAGGCAGTTGCATTGGAATTGTATTAAATACAACAGTTTTAGACTTATCATATTATGGTTATTGATAAATATATGTGATATTCTTTACCTATGTATAAATTATATAAATAAAATATTTATTCAAATACAATGTTATTATTAACATATTATTTTAATATAAGAGAGTATAATTATAATTGTATTAATTATTATTATTTGACTAAAAAAAAAAAACAAAACTTAAGATATGATTTTTATTATTTATGGTTGAAGTATTGTCTTTTCTAAAATAAAAATTACATTTTGTTTTAATTATAATTAATAAGACACAATGGTACTTGTTTGTTATTGCCCCGCCAGTACACCGTATAACATTTATCTCCCCGCCATTCTTATTTGTTATCGACCTGCATATAGTTATCGTGTTTAGCTCGTGATAGATGATCTATTTTGGGAAATATTTTAGGAAATAACTACACTTTGCGAAACATTTTATATCATACTAATATAATATCAAATAAATAATTATATTATATTAGTATGTTGCTGCCTTAATAAAATGTAATAATAAAAAGATATTTCTGAGTTCTAGCCTCCTTTGTAAATTTATATTATTATTTTTCTAAATTTATAATTGTAATACATTTTTTAATTTTAAATGGCCTCCTTTGTAAATCTATAATAATAATACATTTTTTTATTGTATTATAATATATTTTATTTATGGCGGGGCGATAACAAACAAGAGTGGCGGAAGGATAAATTTTATACGGTGTACTGGCGGGGCGATAACAAACAAGTACAGACACAATTTATAATTTATGTATTGAAAATATTGGAATCAATCATTACAGTACATTATTATTTTATATTGAGCCTATTTATCTACAATGATATATATTTAAATATTTTTACCATATGTGAATATTCTAGAAGCGGTAACAGGTACATTATGCAATGCTCCCACATGATTAAGAACTGCACATCTATAGCCTTGATTTTGTGTATAATTTACAAATGTTCGAATATAATCACTCTCTGAAGAGTTGCAAATTCCAGGAACTATAACTACAGTAATGCCCTCTAAAAATGATTATTAAAATATTTTAATTTTTGCAATACATATTTAAACTATAATAAGTTAATAAGTAAATAAGTAAATAAGTAAATAATAAGTAAATAAGTTAAACTATAATAAGCAATATTTTAAAAACAATTCAATCACCTAGTTCTGGTTCATTAAAAGTTGGCTTAAACAAATCATATGTAAGTGTAGTTCCGTCATCAAGAATTAAGAATCTTCTATCACCTTTAGGACATGGGCATCTCACTCTACCAAAAACACTGTACAAAATAGTTTGAACATGACCACTGAATCCCCACAATCTAGTTGGTACATATCTGAAAATAAATTGAAAGTTATTTAATAAAATTATAAGGTTTTAAAATATGAATATGAATAAATAACTATAAGTAACCATACTACAATAATTGGAGAAAAAAAATTAACTCCATACTTTATTGTAATGAGATAAATGATATAAAAACAAAATTTAAATAAAAAAAAATTAATAATCAAGGGATTATTTTTATGAGAAATTGATCTATTATGCCAACTATATTACACACACATATATGTATATTAGGAATTTAAATAAATAAATCCTGACATGATTAATTAAGTACTTTGTTATTAATAGAAGATACGGTTGTTTATTTCTATGCTTTAATATAAAATTATTAATTGATACGATCACTCAATATATTCATTTTGTTTGACCCTTTATTATATTCACACTAAAATAAAATGAAATAACCGATTTAATCACATTCAGTACTTAAATTGTTATAGCAGTCAGATAAATAAATATTGTTACAATGTATTTAATACAAAAAACTAATTTATAAAACAAAGTTCTGATAAAAATAGGTACTTCATACTAATATCATAACATGTAAACTCATGACTTGATTAAAAGAAGTTGTAAGTACAACTTAATACCTAAACCATTGTATATTATTACTTAAAACCTGTAGTACTGAGATATTGATGTAAGTATGAATCTACATATTAATCAAAACTGTAGCTGAAAATGGGAATGTAATAGAAGTTGTGGTTGTGAACGAGTATTAGAATACACGGGTACACGGAAGCCAGGTACTTCATAGGTAATTCATTTTTTTTAGTTTTTGAGTAACCTTATGGTAAAATAACCCATAACAAAAAAATAGAGAATAATAATTGTTAGGGTATGGCATATCGATTGATATTGATCTATCTAAATATTGTCTCAAAACAATTTAAACATCATTTAAATGTATAACACTTTTTTTGTGAAAAATGAAACTTAAGATATTTAAATATTCAAATGTACAAAAATACAAGTAAATAAATAAATTCTGTATTATTTATTATATTTGTTATTCATTATTTAAATATAATATGAGTATTCAACTTCACAGGTATTTATATACACGGATATACATGGGTATTTTTATTACACGGGCTTTAACACCGTCATAGGTAAAAACACAGGTACTTGTGTGTTTCATTACACGTGTAACCACAACCTTTAGTATATAATTTTTGAGGAATCTGATAACATTTGTTCAAAAAAATTCTTATTAACCTCTGAATCAGCCAAAGATAAGATGGTATAATTAACCTTTAAATCTAAATGCGATAAATCAAAAAATTTCAAGATAATTTTCATTAGATTAAATACTTGCTAAATTAAAATTGTTAAGACTTAACTAGGTAGGTAGGCAGGAAATTGGATAATACTAATATATATAAATTATTATCTATACAGTTATTGAATGAATGAAAGGTTAGCAAGGGTGATTAGGACAAATGTCTTTATTACATAACTCAAGAATAACTTGTATTAAATAAAACAATTTTTATAGTTATGAACACTCGCTGATTTAACTTCAGTTAAACAATTTTACAAATCTGAATACTTCTTCTTGTATTTATTGTACCTATTTTAATATATAAGTATTGTTTAACCAAAATAAATAAATCCATTTTCTCTGAAGTAAACAATGATTATATGCCACTTGTTTAAACAGATTTAGACTTGTATAATATCAAATTTAAAGTTACTAGGTTTACTATAACGTTATAATGTTTAACAAAATTATGATAAATATGATGTGTTAAATAGATATTCATAAAACATGTGTTTTCCAATTGTTATCTTATTTTAAACATTTGTAAAGTTTGTAATAATTATCATATTAAACACTCATACCTACATAATTCACAATTTACAATTTGAGGACTTATTTAAATTTAGTAATTATTTTTGTTATTTCACACCTAATAGCTAAAAAATATTTTATCATTACACATTATAAGCTAGATATTAGTGTATATATAATATATATTACTATCAACTAAAAACACATTAATTAACTTCAATTTATGAATAATTCATATAATCACTTAATTTAATGGTCCATATTAACTATTTTAAATGTTGATTTTAATTAAACCAATTTTTATAAAAGGTACTAATGTGGGTGTTTAGTGATAATTTTTTTAATAACACGTCACTTAGGCAAAAAGAAAATTTTAAAGTAAGTTATTATTTTTTTTATGATACCTATGTAATAAGTAGTTACTGCTTAGTTGACATTTTAGTCATTGATGATATAATTTTTAATGACATCATACCTTGTACCTACCTCTTATCTGGGTTGTCATAATTAATAACATATTTAAGGAATGACTAATATTTTTAATACCTACCAACACAAATTAAAAAACACAAAATTTAAACCAATTAAACAATGAGAAATATTTCCCAATTCATATGTTTAGGTACTATTTTTATATTCATACATGCAAATTATATAAAACATTGGTAATAGGTAGATAAATAGTTATTTCAATTGTGGAAAAATTATTTTAATTAGTTAAAAATAATTTATTTATAAACTTGAAAAATTAATGAATAAAATAAAGAAATAATCATTCATAGTAATTATATTAATTTGATAGCTTAACTAAGTAATTGTAAGATAGGTTTATAAAATTATTTAATTATTTAATAACTTACACAGTAGGTATTTAATAGAAATTCAACAAACAAGCACTGAAAAACTAGTTACTTACATCATAAGTTATAAGTAGGATTTAAATTTAATAGCAAAATTTATTTTTTGGAAAGGAATGCGATTCAAAGGTAATTTTGAAATACAATTGAATTTCATAACATTCTGATCACAATGAAGTAAACTTTATTTTGCTCCCCAACCCAAATTGTCTCTATTTTTGCTAATTGATGTAGTTTTATAAAAATGTCAACTATAAATAAAAAATAATAACTTTAATATTTGTTATTTAAATTTAATTCTGTAGGTATAATTTAAAAAGCTGGTAAGTCGTGGATGTCACTCTGCTGTACAGTAGGTTACAAGTGGATTACTGTAATGGATGGAATTAAATTTGAATCCAATGATATTATATCATTATATACAAAAAACAATTCTAAGCAGAGATAGTTTATCTCTCTAGAATATATTATAGATTATTAAAAATTCAAATCTTAGATTTAAAAAGAAAATTGTTTATGAATTTCCGCCGGCTTAAAATAATTTGCGAATTTTCGTGATTTTTACGTTTGTTGTAAAAATTCAAACTTAGAATGCATGTAAAAAAAATTGTGACAATGTATTTATTTTATTTTTCAGCTACTATTGCAAAAATTTGTTAGGAGTCTTGCATTCAATTTTAAAATCTTAGATTTAAAAAGAAAACCTTTTATGAAATTCTATCTAAGATAATTTGAACATTGTCGTAATTTTTACGTATTTAGTCAAAATTTGAAGTTTAAATGCTTATTAAAAAAAAAATCATGCTTATGTATTTTTATTATTTTTCAACTGACATTGTAACAATGTGGTAGGTGTCTTGAATTAAATTTCCAAGCTTTTCTACCCAACAAATAATTTTTTATCGATATTTATATAAAAAAAGACAAAAAAAGTTGAAAAATTAAAATTTCAGTAAACAGCTCAAAACCAATATTTTGAAAATGTTATCAAATATAGAAAATTCCTATATAAACATTCAATGAAAATTTCAAGTATCTATGGTCATTTTTTTTTAGAGTTACACCAAAATAAGAAAATCGCTAAATGAAAAATCTAGTGAAAATCCAATGTTGTAAAAATTTAATTTGAATTTCTAGTGGACATTTTTTTTGTGATAAAGATTGACAAACTTGTAAGGAATCTTGAATTAAATTTTCAAATCTTAGTTTTATAAGAAAATTTTTCATGAATTTCTAGCTTAAAATAATTTGCATATTTTTGTGATTTTTACGTATTTGTCAAAATTCTAAATTTGAATGGTTATGAAAAAAATTATGATTATGAATTTATTTTATTTTTCAACTGCTATTGTAATAATATGTTAAGAGCTTTGTATTAAATTTTCAAGCTTTTCTACCCAAAATATACCTAAATTTTTATTGATATTAATAAAAAAAAACTAATAATGATCGAAAATTGCATATGCCTATAAATAGTACAACTTAATTTGAAATTTTTTGAAAATTGCATAGTGGATAAAATATTCTTATAAAAACATTTGGTGAAAATTTCATGTATTTATGGTCATTTGTTTTAAAATTACATTAATTTTTAGTTTGTTTATCCTGATTATTAAAAAAAATATTGTGAACTTTTTACTTTTGACACCCCCCAAAGTACCAACTAGATTCAATTTCTAATCGACGAGGTACTGAAATCGAAAATCGAAGCAGTTATACTGCCCCAAAACGTGATGATAGACACAAAAAAAAAAAAACGAGAAAAAAAATAAGATAACATAAAATATAATAAAAAAAAAACCCCCCACACACACATCATGGTAAAATCAATACATTCCTCGCTCCACTCAGAATAGTTAAACTCGTATAATTAGTTTAATTTGTTATAAGCTCAATTATAATTCATAATGAATCTCTTATCCATTTTATTATAAATTAAGTAGGTACCTACCTTTTTTCCCAATGATCAATGAACTGCCACACAAATGTAAAATTAAGCAGCTCTAATGATACTTTAATTAGAAACAAATGGAATTATGATATTGTTATAGTTATACATTATAAAAATTAATATAAAGTAATTTAAAATGTATTATAAGCAAGTAATTAAATCTGTAGTATGATTATTAGGTATATAACAATTATCATAAAATATATTAAGAACCGACTAATTACTAATAATTACTTAGTAATAACTAACTCATAAAAAATGTTAAGTATTTATCATAAAAATATTTGAATAATAATATCATTTTAATTATATTACTTTGTGAAGTCAATGGGTCATATGGATAATTTCACTCACAAGTGGTAAAAGAATAGTAAAAGAAATGTTAAAGGGACATATTAAGTTGTCTAACAACTAATGACAAAGTATCCTAATATACAGGTATTAGGTAGATATATTATTAAGTACTCGGAGGTAATATTAAAAATATAAACTCCAGTCATAACCATAGAATCCAAGATACAAGATATAAGTTTAGATTGCGTATTTAATAAATTAGGTAGGTAGGTACAATGGAACACACAATTAGATCAAAATGTAACTATTTCTATGGTAATAAGTAAAATCTAGATAAGTACCTAAGTATTCATAATATTATAGTCAGGTAGGTTCATAGTACTGTACATTAAGAGGCAGGTAGGCAATGGGTGTACCTATAAGTACAACCAAAACTGCCAGTTTAAAGCAATCAAAAATTACCTCGATATACAGGCACCAGTTTAAATTATTAATTTCTAAACATTCAAGTTTATGTTATGTATAAATTAAGTACTTAGGTACCTACTATGAGTTTAGCAAGCTCTTAGCTCATACCTAGGTAGATGAAATAATGAAACAGGTTTAGGAAATCCTACAATTAGAACTAATTGACTCATTAGTTAGGCACAAAAATTCAAGGCAAAAGAACAGCAAGTAGGTAGATAGTGAATAGCAATGGTTACTAAAGAGCACAAATTACATTTAGAACATAACACTTGAACAGTGACAAGTAAGTTATCTCCCAAAACTTGCACATGAACTTGAATACCTAATTGTATGTTATCATATATAGTATGTGAACCTGTATGTCGGTCAGTCATGAAGTACATAATATAATCAGGTAGCCTGGACAATGCCAGTAACATATCAAATACTCCGTGGTCAAAGTTGAAGAAAATCTCAGTCTTTGCCAGTAGATGCATACCAACCGTCGATGAGTTACACAGACTAACGGGTTCGGCAGCAATGACAATAAAAGTTTGAATTGGTAGTGTGCACTTACGGATCCTCAAGTTGGGGTGCGAATTTGAGGACTCTGTTGAGGAACTGTTTGTCCCTGCAAAAGAAGGATGGTTTTTGAGGTTGGCTGGACACATTGAGCATACGAAACACGGCGATGATGAATACCGCAATGGCAGTCAAAACGGCCACAGACATGTTCCGCGGCCGCTGTCTTCAGATCACCTACGACTACTATCAGTGGTTGTGGTGACGTTGGCGCCAGTAAACGCAGAGCGACATGGAGAGGATCTCGTGTCGATGGAACGCCGACTTAGTGCACGGCGCTTCTGAAATTATCGGGGAACACGTTCGAGTACGTCTTCCGAAAAGCGGTATTCGCGACGTGTGGATGAGTTATCGTCGTCGTTCTGAGCAGTCCGCGCGACGGGTCCTGACTTCTCTGTCGACGACGTTGATAAAAAATGCTGAGAAAAAAAATGGGTAAAGTTCTATTAGTTTTTTTTTTTTTTTGGGCGGGAAAAAGTCGATAGAAGGCAAAAAAAAAATAGGTACCGCCTACGATATGCGGGCGTCGTGAATTATTCAAAAAGTTTGTGGAACGTACGTGACGGACACGGACGCACACGACAAACACGCACGCACACGGCAGTACGGCACCAAGGCAGACAGCAGAACGGTTCACATTTACTCACACAACGCGCGCGCGCACACACACACACACACACACACACACACACACACACACACACACACTCTATGTACACTAGTCACCACCGGTCGGTCGGTCGGTGCGCGCGTCCTCGTATTAACGTACAACGTGATACATTAAACACCGCCGCCGTTAGGTTTTTTTTTTTTATGTGGACGGTCAGATGTCCATCTTTCGTGTGATAAAACTGTAGTTTTGCACTTTGTTTTAATATGATTTTAATATAATATTACAATTTACAACATGTAAAATGGTGTATTACAATTTGTATTTTGTTGGCGAGTGATAAAGGCTAAAGGAGATAACCGGCGTCGGGGTAGGCGTACCCACCCGCTAGTCATCAGTTGTGAACGTTATCAATTATACATGCTGATAGTTACTAGGTACATAATATTATAATCTAGGACGTCATGATAATAATTGTGCGAGGGTTTGTAGATACGTGGATTTGTGTGTTTTTTTGTTTAGTAGTTTGTATGTATGGGTGTTATTAAACACACGCCTAAGGATAATATGAATGTCAATAATGATAACAATATAATAATATTTATTATTTTCGATTCGATAATGCGAAAGATAGCTGCCGTTTTTGTTGGCAAGGTGTGGTGACGACGGCGGGGTCATGGCACTATACTGAGGCAGTATTCGAGCACTGAATCCGCCGACCGCCGGAATATGTCTCGAAAGAATATTATTAGTCATTCTCATTATTACATCATTATTTTTAACATTGAATACCTAAAAAATTACATTAAAAATACCGCTGTATTATGTGTTGTTAGTCGTACTGGACTAACGACCGAAAACCAACTGTAGGGATGAAGCTCCCACTGTTCGATTTTAATAATAGGATATTTAATTATTCGCGATTACTTTTGATCGGTGTAAGTTTATTCTCCTATGCCGCATGTATTTTTCCTACGAAAATCGTTTCTCCTACACCGCCGGCTAGATAGCGCTATCACACCTTTCCGCTTGGCGACTCAATGCCGATTATTTTTCTTCTTTTTTCCCCATTCGTGCATTTTCATTATTCAAACTTTTCCTCTCCACCTCTGCCGTCGCCGAGTTTACCCTACTGCGTGGCATTTTCGATACGCGCGTTATATCGATTTTATTTCATACACATGCACGCGCACACTCACCATTTTATATTAGATGTAGAATTCAGCCATGTAGATTATAGGTACCTACTGACAATTTGCGCGCATCGACGTATTATTATATTCTATTGCGTTTTATTTTTTGTTATTATGTTTTATTGGACTGTTTCAGTTATGCACAATATGAATTATTAAAGAACACCGCAAAAAAATCTGATGCAAGTCTTATATAGGTACCTATAGCAGCGTCGCCAGGGGGTTAAGTTTTTAACCTACCCCCTCCCCTCTAAGCCTCCTTCCAATTCATATTTTTCCCCAAATATAGTATGTTGGTCTTAACAAAAGTCTTATAGGTAGGTACCTGTATTAATACGCCCTAGCCTCGGCCGTAAGACTCTTTATTATAATTAGACATAGGTGATTAATGAATGGCAGAGTAAAATTTTTAAGTAAGGATCGCAAGAAGCCATAAACTGTACTACGCATATGATATAAAATATGTTAGGTGAACATTTCAAATATCTACAGTTTTTTTCATTCCGTTATGTATTATAAGAAAATAATATGTGAATATTTCGCAAAAATTCAAAACTTCAAACATTTCATACAAATACGTTGAATTTGTTTTATAAAAACTTATGACGTTTTATATAAAGTTATATATCAAACTTTTTAATTTTAGATATAAAAATCGACATTTTTATGAATTTTGAAAAAAAGGTACTGAATTTTCTATATTATTTAATATTTAATTGATATATGAAAAACTCAACCTTGAATTACATTTTCAAGGTTTATCGACATTTAGACATCGTAGAAGAAAAATATTTTGAAAATGCCATCACCTGTCACAATAAAATATTTGAATATAATTATTAATATGTGTTGAGATTTTCAATTATCTCAACGAATATTTGTGTTTTAATTACCTAAAAATCATACCAAAATATACTAATTCTATATTATTTTTCGCTGGTCATTTTATAAAATACTGGAAACTATTAAAACATACATATAGGTACTACATATGGCACTAATTTTTACATCTTGTCAATGCATAATAATGAATAAATAAATAAAATCACATCATCACAAAATTTCACATACAGTTTAAATCCATATGAGTATTATATTATACTCAGTACTCAGATGCATATGCCCAGTGTTGAATCCAGACAATTTTTCTGGGGGGCTCACTTTTTTTTTCATTGGTGATACGTCATTTTAGTATTATGAATTATATCTATTAATAGGTAGTTATTCTTATTACAATTTATAATTTAGACATTTCAAATTTATATAAAACTACAAAACAAATTTTTTTTTTTATATTTTTAAATCAATCTAAAGTTAATCTAATGTCGTCACATATAATAAATTGTATTATTATAATTTATTACAATTCAGAAATTAAAAATATTGAAAAAATTACAAAATAAATTAGAAACCTATTAATTATTTATATTTAAATTAGTATTATGCATTTAATAAATAAGTACATTTTGTTGAAAGTCAGAAAGTTGTATTTGTAAGGCTTTCGCCCCCCTGAAGTATACCTACCTGGCTTCAACACTGCATATGCCATATTGGCACAACGTAATTCATGCTAGAATAACTATGGAAATATAGAAATATAGCCATATAGATATAATATTGAATATTCAAACCATTTCCTTAGTATAATAGTAGCTGTATATGTATTATAATTTATAGGTGATAAAAATAGGTAATACCTACATCATTTGACTTATCGCACTAAACGCCCACTGATGAGAATCTTTGTGATAACACTGATAACGGTTTTTTTACGGAAAGTAGGTTGCTAGCATAGACATTATTTACAATTTATTATTATGTATACATATAGCTAGGTAGGTAGTGTACAAGGTCAATAATGGTTTCCAAGCATTGATCGCGATTATGGATTTTTGTATAAATATTTAAATAATATTTTCTGCGTATCCATATTAAAATAATATTAAAAACCATCATGATAATTTATTAATATATTTCAATACCAAAATATTATGAAACTTTATAAAACACCGAAACAAGGCAAGGTAAACGGGATGATATTTAACTAAATAATATGTAGGTCAAAACAAATTATAAATTGTTGATAATGTAGTATATTTATGTACGAATTATAATAGTATTATATAAATATTTATAACAACCCAAGATTTTTCAAGTTACGAGTTATTAAATATTTTATTAAACGTATTATGCTATTTAATAGTATATTGCAATGTTGTTGAAACATATTGTGGAAATTAATGCATACTGCACAGAGTAATATTATGACTGTATGAAGGTGCCTAGCTACCTTACATTTTTAGATTTATAGTTATTATATACAAAATTTATTTATTTATTAACATATAATACCTAATTATAAAAATATATAATAAATAATAATTCATAGTAAACAAAATAAACTTAAATCAATACTTAGTAATGCATACAAAGTCTTAATCATTATTATCTATAGGCTAAACAATTTTTAAATAGGTACTTATAACTCGTATATTAGGTATTATGAATAAAGTTATGATTGTATAATGCAAGAAGGTACCTATATATATATATAGTACATACTGATTATTTATTTTTTATTTTTTTCTATTGTAACTATATTATTTTATAATAGTAGAAGTTTTTCAAAAGTTATTACTTTATTAATTAAAGGAATGGAAGTCCTATTTATCGATGCATCACCCGTATTTATAGTCTCAGTCTTGCAAACGCCTGACTTACCAAATTTACGCTCAGCAGTTCACGTTTTACTCCGTTGGCTTTAAAATTAGAGAGAATATAGAGACCTATTATAAAAATTTGTAGTAAGAACATGATCTGTGTTTTTTTTGGAAGCATTTTTACGATAATTCAGGTTTTAAGTGAGTTATGAGCATTTTTATTTAACAATTTATTTATTAAAAATACTTCCAACAAAACACAGATCATTTTCTTACCATCAACTTTCCTAATAGGTCTATTCACTCTTATTTTTAAGTTTACGGAGTAAAATGTGAACTACTGAGCGTAAATTTTCTGTGTTAGGTGTTTGTAAGATTGAGACAACCAATATACGGGCGTTGCGTCCTTTTAAATTTAATAATTTAATGTTATTTTTCAATATTTTGTTTTCTATTGTTTATTTTTTCAATTTGAGGTAAAATGTATATATTATCTTAAAAAAAAAAAATAAAAAACATGAAATAATATTGAAATAATTTCTAAATCATAATTTCAATTTTCAACCGAATTCTACCAGTCCATAAATTGTTTGTATCTTGGTAATTTGTGTTATTTTAAGGTTTGTTTATCAAAGTGGTCGTATTTTTGGAACAATTACTGATCATTTATCATACCCTAATAAAATCGATATCTCTCCTTAAAACGTTAATGTAAAATATTATGAAGTTAATTTATTTCTGGTTATTTACAAAAATTTAATAACTATAAATTTTTAAAACAAAATCTTCAATATAGGGTTATAATAACAATAATAATAATAATGTTTATTGACAAATAATTATTAAAATTATAACAGAAACCCGAGATAATTATTTCACGTGAAGTTTATTCAATACAACTAATAGGTTGGTAATATACTAAATAAACATAAGAATTGAGTAATTATCTACAGTTTAAAAAAATTTTAAATTGTATTCTAAGCTATTTCCATACTAATTATGATATCAAATAACAATAATGACTTATCTTTATAAGCTAATTTTAATCATAATAGGTAAATATATTTATTGCAGACAACTGTAAATTATAATTACACGTATAAAAGTACTATTGATTATATTAGATGTTCAAAATACGAAAACAAATCAAAGAACTTATATAATTAAATCAACATTTTATCGGTACTTAGCTAATTAATAGTCACGAACCACGGTAATTGACAGTTATTATTATGCGCATCACACTTATAAGACCGTACATAAATAATGTACCTATACTTTACCAAAATTAATATACTCATATTATAGGTAATATTTTTTCTGAAACAGTTATCACATTAATCCATATCGTAGTTAACGATACCGATAAAATTTTAATTTATTTGAGACATAAGATTATTGATTTAATTAAATAGACTTTTTGCGTATAATATTTAGATAGTGGTGGAAAAATGCCAACAGTATTATTATCGTAGGTTACACCAAATAGATATAAATTGCATAAGTTACATCTTATATTATATTATATATATATATATATATATATACTTGTCATTTATTTACCTGTTATTATCATAACTATGTATAATCCATCCGTCAAAACAGATAGTTTTATGTTTTAAAACGTGTAACTTTACAACAATATACCTACTTGTGACAGACTTGTTTACTTAGGTATAAATTCATTTTAACATAGTGTGTGCATTGTGTGAGTGGAATACAATGAATAGATACACTTAAAATTCATCATTTGTTTGAATTGTATATTTAAATATATTCGTTTAAAATGGCACAATATTTATACCACATGTGTTCATGCTTGTTATGCATTATTAAAAATGACCTTTTTCACATAAATAATTTCTAAAAAAGTTATTGTTATACTTTTTATGCCTTTATATTTATTAAAAACAATTTTTTTATATTATCTTCTACCATGATGAGAATTATTAATCTTTTATAATAGGTACAGTATTGGCAAACTACAAATTTGAAAATATCCTGAAAACGAATGCTAATAATTTGTCTTTATTCATTCACCATAGAACAATAAAATGTTGAAAAAGCACAATAATTATACAAACGTTTTATTTACCTACATATAAGGAGAATTATCAGATGAAATATTGTAATAAACTAAATACATTTAAATTAAAATCAAGCATTAAATATGCTTATAACACCTTTTGGTTAACATATTTATTAAATTAAAAATAAAATACCTAGTTCACTAAAAAACTATAGAATTTCATAAAAACAAAACAATGTTGAACATTATTTGAGAATTGAAAATAATGTATAGCATGGGTATCTACTTCTATAATATGAGAGTTTTTTAATGTAACTTCTGAACCTCATTAGTTTACTCTTAAGTCCTAACGACCTAACCTATTAATAATTATCTAAAAAGTGTGTCCACAAAAACTTCAAATACAAAACATAATAAAATAACGTAATCATGATTCAATTAGATTATAAAAACATTGATGCAACTTAAAGATTGTTAATGTGTTTAGTGTTATAATATGTCAATAATGCATTTAACCCTATAAACTCTAATGTCCTTAGGTACCGTGAGTGGAATTGTGGAACTGTAAATAACCTTACATTCTTACATTTTACCTACTGTTACAATGATTCTATACCATAATACACTCATATTATGATCATAATATGTGAGTATGGATAACTGATTACTTATTGAGTTGTTAAAATGTTGTTTCAATGTAAATATTATAGATATAAACTAAAGATGGCTACATGACATAAATTAATTGATTGGATTTTTTAACATATATTTTAGTTTTTATTTTAACATTAAATTTTAATTAAATTTTCAATTAAAATTTAACAAATACCTGTATATTCAGTATCTGCAATATTACATAGCATATTATATTTCACTTAAGTAGCTTATATAGGTTAAATAATAAACTTGTTTTATACCAAATAATTTAGAACTTATAATATTAAATTGACTGCTGACGTATGAAAACTTTTAAGATAATGTCTGTCATTGTTTAATATTAATTCAACTACATATGTCATAAAGAATTTATTAAACTCTCAATGATTTTCAGAAATGTTTTTATAAAATATAAAAAAACTTGGTTCATAATCGATACAATGATTCCATTTAAAAATGTTTTAAGTTCAAATTATAATTTCATTTTATGTTCAATTTTGTATATGGATTAAGGTTAAATTATTAAATTCACAAATAATACGTGTTCTATAATATTGCTTTTAATAGGTATAATTTATATTTAGAGAAATTGAATCTTAGAGTATTAAAGTTTAATATAGATAATAACTGTTCATATAGATTCGTATAATTTATTAGAATGGCAAATAATAATAGTCGATGATATTCATTTTGACAAAGTCGTATTATGGTTGTAACATGTAAAACAATATAATGGATACTATTTATACAATGATTCGTACAGTGTTTAAACAGCTTAAGCAACATGCGCCAATGAATAAATAAATGACGTTGCGTTGTGTAATAGACTAAATTGTATATAGATGTAAAAAATTTCACTGACAAAATATATTTACCAATTTTTAGTGATGAAATATGTCATATTTTTATATGTATGTATGTTTTAGAACATCTTGTTATGTTACAGTGAGTACGAGTAGTGCATATTCGTCATCAATACTTTATTAGTAACTAATAACTATACAAATGATTTACATGTGCTTATTTATCATCATCGGTATCGTTTTTATTACCATGACACATATTAGTCGATAAATACAAATAGGTATCATGTAGTGCATAAGGAAGAGCTATCACACAAGTAAGAAAACATCATGAGTGACGTCCATTTAGAAGACTTATTCTACGAGTGTGATCGGAATGGCCAAGGGAAAATTGGTCCGGAAGAATTTCAAGAATTATGCGCCAAATTTGATATCGGACCCAGCGATTCAGATGTGATATTTTCAGACTTAGATCGTGACGGTGACGGACAAATATGCTTGGAGGACTTTGCGTGGGGGTTTCGTGATTTTTTATCTCCTGGTAAACAAGACAAACCCACTGAAAATAGGCCTCATGGAGCATTGGAAAGAAAAAACTCACAAGCCTGGTCGAATTTTGTATCTGTTATTGGAGAGCCAGCTTTAAAGAAATTATTTCATACGAGGTATTTATAATTTATATGATGTTTTATATTTATCATTACATTATAATAATGATGTACCTATAACGCAATAAATATTAATTTTGGGAACACCTAACTCAAAAATATTTACTGTACATATTGAATAATTATATAAGAGGTTAAACTTAAAGGATAATAAGTCAAATATTATACATTTTTAATTAGTTAGGTACCTTAAAATATCGGTGGCTAATTTCAAAAGGTGAAAATAAAATGAATTAAACCTTAATTTTTTTTCCATCTAACACTTGACGTTTGATATAAAAAATACGATGTTACAATAAACTACCTATGTTTATGTATAATACGGGCACTGGAATTATGTTCATTTTTATTTCGGTTTTGATTTTGGTTTAATTCTTAAACAAAAAATAAAAACTTGTTTTATAAAATATCGGAATTAACTGGTTTTCAAAATGTCTTTATTTATTTCAGGTAAAATATTTAATAAAGCTAGACAATACAAAATTTGCAAATTAATAATTGTAAGATAATTTAATGAAACCAATAATTGGTACTTATTTAGTAAAAGTACTTATGAGGATTACCTACAAGTTCATTGGCATTTAAAATATATAAATAATTCATGTTTTCATTTTTAGTTTGAAAACTATAGGTTAGGTTAGGTTAACGTAGGTAACGTACCTATGTAACTTAGTACCTATGTTATAGTATTTCAAGAAATATGCTTATTAATACTGTTTTACAAATTAATTATTTGATACTTGACTCAGCGTTATTATATTTCTAGCAATTTAGATAATTTTTTTTAAGAAGTCTTGCTCAAACTAAAAGGTTTTTCAATTAATTTATCTAAGTATACGTTTAGCCTTTCTTGTATGTAAAAACGCATTGAAAGAATTCATGACTGTTATTCGGTCTATTGGAATTCGGCATATTGTATTTTATATATTTGTAGATAAAAATAATCATTTTGGGTCGTATGATGTGATAAATTGAAGCTAACATACCATAGACATATTAAACAAAATATAGGTGCATGAAAAATAAAGAACTGTGAGTATATTTATGTTTCATATTTTGTTTACAAAAAAATCTCCATTTAAATATGAATCTTATGTAATATATTAGGGCATATTAAAAACCTCTTTTGAACCGGAAATGACTGTGAAATTAATCAAGGTTCACATTCCGCTTCTAAATAATATGAAATATGTGTTCCAGTAAATGTTTCAGTTCTTACGTTGACCAGGAACCGGATCTAGTTCTTAGTACGACATACCATTTTATCTTCATCTTTAGGTTTATCTTTCTTCCGCCAAGATTAGTATTTCTAATAATTTATTTCATTGATTGATGTTTTTTAACTGCCTTAACGTCTAAATATTGTATACCTACCTAGTATACCTTGTATTTCCCTAGTTAGATTGGAAGATGAAATTTGATTTTGGTTTTCATCATTCATTCTTTTGAGTATAATCCCATTGTATTTCCATACTATCCCAAGTGCCTACCTGTTCCCTATTTTATACCCAGTGGCGTTATATAAACAGTGGATTATATTTTGTTTATTCTTTTGACCATTCTCATGATTTTAATAATTCTACTCTAATTCAAAAATTTAAATTCGATGTATGGTCTTCACTTATTTTAGGAACTCAATCAGTAACCTATTTACACCAGGATCAGTTAAAAAAGGATCAGGTTAAATTAGTTTTTTTGCGTTTTTTAAATTTTTCTCTATTAACCTATTTAATTTATTTCATCACTTTTTGTTTTTATCTTTTTTGGGTAGTATATTCTTTTTGAACATATTTTAATACATTTTCACATACTCACTAATATTTCTCTATTCCCAATACAATACATCAGTTCTTATTTTTATGTTTCTCATGTTGCTTTAATAACATAAAAAGAAAAAAAGAAAAAGTATCCAAAACATAATATTTTATTATTTTTATCTTTAAAGTATGAAACATTTAATAACAAATTAATACATTAAACTAAGCGAATAAATGTTATTTAAATATCTAGTAAAACATTTTTAAGGTCAGCCCATAGCCCATAAACGTATTTACCATTTAGTGGTGTATGAAATCATACAAATTTTGAATTTTGTAACCAAATAATATTTCTATCATTTTTAAATTTTATATTATTACAACATTTACCCACATATGTTTTCAGTGGGAAAAAATTAGCAGATTTGTACATGGAGATTCAAAACTGTAGTCCATCATCAGAACTTATAACACATTTTGAGGGAGCTTTAAGTTCATTAATGGAAGATGTAAAGCGATTACATGAAGATAATGAAAAACTTGAAAACATGTTTAATCGGTATTGTGCAGAAATATAATAAAAATTGATACATCATTAGAATTTACAATATCAAGTTTTAAAGATTTAATTTAAACATTTATTTTATTGTCTTTTTAGTGAGCGTCAAACACATCTAACAAGATTGCGAGGTTTAGAAGAAGAAATAGATGCACAAGTCGCAAAAGTTGAAGCTCAAGCCAGAGATGAAGCAAGAAAACAATTTGAATTTGAAAAAAAAGAATTGATGAAAAAAATGGAAACCGAAACAATAGAGTTAAAAACACATTTGAAATTGTTTCAAAAGGTTCATAATATACATCATTAGTACATATTCTGGTTCATGTTTGCTAAATTTTAATTGTTTAAAGGTGAATACCGTACTAAGCCAAAAAAAAGTTGATAAGAACGATATGGACGAAACCATAGAAGAATCAAGAGAACTGAGACGTAAGTTAATTGACACACAAACTAATTTGGCAGTAGTTCGTTCAGAAATGGAAAAACTTCGATCAGAGTATGAAAGTAAATGCGAGGAGTTTAACAACACGTACGTTACTTGTTTCGACTTTGTATCCGTAAATCAATTCACTAATATAAATAATAAACATGTATACACATATTATTAGAATTCAAGTAAACATTGATCCTTTAGAAGAACAAAGTGGAGCTCAATATACTATAAAACGACTAATGGATGATATTGGTAATTGCAGACATTTAATCAATATTAATTGCCTAACTACATTTTATAATTTTACAAAATGCAACGCACTTATTTTGTTTTGTCATATTTTAGACAGCGGGCGATCTACTCTTATAGAATCAAATAATTATTATCAAAGGGATCTACAAGATGAGCTTTCAAGTGTATCTTCAATAAACGCGCCTTACCATTCAGCAAAAACGGTATTTTGAAATAATATGTCACTAAAACTTAAAACAGTTAGGTACCAACAATTAATATTATGTTTAATAGGTCGAGTGGATAATAACAATTAATGCTCAATATCATTCGAGCAAATATTGATGATATTAATTTTTTATAGTTTTGTTTACCTTTATAATAATAACTGTTACCCACATAAAAACAATTTATTATAAAACGTATAATATGAAGAATATATAAACAACGAGTACCTAGGTATCATCTTGTATTTTAAGTATTATTAATTAATTAACAATAATTAGCATTAATATCTGAATATTAATAATTATGTACCTATTTCATTATTTTAATTGTAAAACTGTTATATGAATTGTAGTTATATTTTGAATGATTGATGTTAAGTTATTCAACTTTGCCTTCTAAATGGGTTACCTATTTATGATTCTTGTATGTGAGTAATCATAACTTCAAGAAACACTATCTGTACAAGAGTGCAGTAATCTACTTTTTCTTTTAATTTTTATTTTATTTAAACAATTATGCTTAAGATAATAGCTACCAATTTCATTCATATGAATTTATTACTAATGACTTGAGTACCAAACAGCTTAAGGAAAGTCTTGGTTATTTTATTTATTTTGTTCATTATAAATAAAATATTAAAAACAATAAAAAATATTACCCATTATTATAATTATAAGGAAAGTTCCTAAATCATTACCTACTTTATTTTCAAGTTTACGAAACTGACTTATCTCATTTAAATTTACATTAAGGATAAGTCTGAAGTACTTATTTCACGTATTACAAAAGTACCTATACATACATAATCAACATAAAATTTCTTAAGATTATTACATATTATGTCTTCTTAAAATACATTTTTTATGCGCACACGTTGTATTTATGATTATTCTTATATACTGTAAACCTAAAACAACTTATATTAAAGAAATAATTTAATTAGCTTAAAATTTGTAGTCATGAGCTATTTATTTAATTATATTAATACTATAATTGTTTTCAGATAGAATTTGAGGAAATGAGTTTATCCGGTCGTGATTCACAGAATATGATGCATTTTCACACACCAGCTAGTGCAATGAGTATAAGTAGCTATGATATGATCGGAGGTGATCCAGAAAGAACATATAAAATCGTATTCGCTGGAGATGCGGCCGTTGGAAAAACTTGTTTTATACATCGTTTTTGTAAAGGCACCTTCTCAACAAAACTTGGATCTACTTTAGGTGTGAATTAAATATTATTAAAATAATTCAAAAAATCTTTTAATCTAAAACAATAATAACTATCATAATAGTCTAAAAAATAAGTATAGTACCTAATCCATAAATCATAATTAACATATGTTTTCTATGAGTCTTATAAGTAGATGTGGATCTTAAAAAGTTCTGCGAAGGCATCTATTTACATAAATAAACAATTTTAATGGGCGATTTTTGATTAAAATTAATAGGTAATTGTTTTCAAAATTTGTTTTACAGGTGTTGATTTTCAAGTTAAAACAATCAGAGTTGATGATCGAAATGTAGCATTACAATTGTGGGATACAGCTGGTAAAATTTAATAAGATACATTCTTTCAATAATGTCAATTTTAGATATTATTGTTTCTCTAAAAATACTAAAGAGATAACACCAACTTCCACATAGGAAAGTTTTTTCACGATATATGAATACGATTGACATTTTTAAATTAGTTCTTTCATAAGTTATAGTTGCTTCCGGTTACTTAACAATATTTTGTCTACTGTGGGTATTACAATTAAAATTTGTGGAGTTTAATATTACACTAAGACATATATACATTTTTACATTAAATCAAAATTATGAAAGACTATTGAGTTCCTTAATATTATTTCGAATAAAAAGAATTACAAAATTATATTGATTTCATAAATATAACAGTTACGTACCGTGTTATATACAATTTACAAGATTAATAATTAAGACTGATTACTTTCATAATAAAGTAATTTTAAAACTGTGTAGGTATTTGATTAACCACTAGAAAATATGTATCCAAGTTACGTAATTATGATTTATGTAACCCACAATATGTTTTGGATGTCAATCTCTGCTGATATGGCATAAAAATATGAAGAATATTAAGTTCTAATTATATAATATTGTGATTATATCGTCCAACGTCCAACATTTTAAGAGTTTTAAGTTCAACCGTCCTAAACTGTTGAATTGTGAGCATTTCGCATTTTATTTAACTTAACAAAATGTCTTGATATATTTTTTTAAATGAATATATACAATATATGTATAATATGCACAAAAATCGAAAAACAGAGAAAATGAAAAAATAATTTAATCTATTACATGAATCGAATTATGTTATTGGAATGAAGTATTTTAGGCTCTAAAGCACACAAAATAAGTGCACTTTTCATCGAAATTTGCGATTTGTAGATATTATATCATAATAACCTACAACAGTTACAACATGTTTTTAATACTATAGTTAAATTTATTACGATTAGAACAAAATAGACATAAATAGTGTTTAATTCAAAAAATTATATTTACTGAAAGCTGCCAATACTTTAGTTGTAACATGATTCCATTACATATTTTGAATACTTTTATGTTAGTAGGTTTAACTAATTCGTAATTATGATGTAGAAGTATTAATAAATATATTAGGCACATCATTTGAAATTAGAAACTTCTAATTGTTTTTGTAATTTTTGATATATTTTTAAAGATTAATGCATGTTATTTAAAGGTCAAGAAAGATTTCGTTCCATTACAAAAGCATATTTTCGGAGAGCAGATGGAATCATTTTACTTTATGATGTAACTAATGAAAGATCTTTTATCAATATTCGTCAATGGGTTTCATCAATAACGGTAATTTAAATGATAATTTAAAGAATGAGCATAGTTATGAATTTTTTATAATACCTAATTAATAGAGATAATTAAATTATTAGTAAATTGTATTATTTTTCAATCATTGTTGACAGTGTTTAATTAAAGATATAAGATTAATGTTTTTTTGTCTTGTATATGAAAATAATATATATTTAGAAACTCATTAAATATTATAAATACACTGCGTATAATTTGATTATAGTACTCAAAAGTGATGTATACATATATTTTTTCCCCGACTTAAATTTTTTGAAGTTAACTTACTTAATTTTGTGAAAACTTAGGTCTTTATAATAAAATGTTTTATTTAATAAATATAATATTTTTCATTATGACACTAACAATAATTAGAACATTCAAAATCGCCTTGATCATTCCCTAGTAAACTTGTTGATCAGTCATAATCTGTTTTCAAAATTAAAATCTGTCAAACTAAATTCTTCCAGTTTTTGTCTAGCTTATTGGTCTAAAAGTCACTTTTTTCATTTACTGGGGCCCCCTTCAGCCCCCTTTAGGTTTATTTTATAATAAAGAATTTAAATATATTGAAAATCATAATAACCAACAAAATGAATGTTTAAATTGTTAAAATCTACATTGGTTTTGACTTTTGAAAAATCCAGCTGCAGTCCCCTTAATAGAACGCTTCACACTCATTTGTTATTTCCGCATAACAAGAAAATTTACGTTCAGTAGATCACGTTTAGCTTCGTTAGTTAAAAGAATTATAGTGAATCGTATCAATTTTCTTTAAATTAAATATATCGATATATTGAAATATGTCCAATAGACAATTATTGTCCATTGTAGATAAGACATTGCTTATTGATTGTTGAAAAATGTTTGGAAAAATGTTCTACATAAAAAATACTATTAAGTACCTATCTCAGAAATTGTGAATATACTCGTATTTATATAATAGTTAAATGACATTTTTATCATGGTTTATTGTTTAAAATGTAGATATATTGTATCCGTTGTCAATTGTTAGTGTCGCTGTAAGTTCGACTGTATGTAACTGCGACAAAATTAACCTTTTTCTAAAAGTCGATATGTAAACTACGGCAAAGAAAATTCAACATTATACAGTCTGTGACAAAACCGATAAGCGACATCATACAAACTGCAGCGGCAATTTATTTTATATACTACTCATAATATACCTACCTATGTGTACCTATATACCTACGTGTATCGTTTAATTAATTACGTTATGTTATTTTAGTTATTTATCTTTCTTACAAATTGATAAGGTCAATCCTAATGTATTGTTAAGTTTAACGAAACATACTAAATATCGGCTCCTTTGCGTTTGATAATACTAGTTAGTACCTGCTTACTAGTGTCAGTAGAACTAGTTAAAAGTTTAATATTTTGTTCACCGTCATGGAATTTACAACAATGTTTTGCCAGAATTGCAAACAATTAACAGTGTTAGATAATTTTAAATTCAAATTCAAATATGAAGCGAAGATACGAGTATATGGTAATAAAATGTGGGAATGCACTTATAAAACATAAATAGCCAAATTGGTCTACAACAAGAATAAAACTCGACTACTAGAAAAATCAATTTTGGACCATAGTCACGAATCAGATTCTACAATTGAACGTCAAGCCATAAGTCAGACGAAAAATGCTTAAAAGCAATATAAACAATATTCAATCTAAAATAATTAGAAAATAACTTCGTAGTTTAGGAATGATACACAATTAATGACTAATGATATTTCATATATTCGTAGAAATGTATATAATAAAAAAACTAAATATCACCTACCTTCCCAAGGATATTAATGAAGCACATATAAATATCTAATAAATATGATTATTATGACTAACAAAAATGAAAACTTTTTGTTAATTAATGATAAGGAAACAAATATAATTATATTTACATGTCTCACCAATTTAAAATACTTTTGTTCTGTGGAAAAAGTTTTTATGGACGGTACATTCCAGTTCTGTACTAAATTATTTTATCAGTTTTTTGTACTGCTTGGATTTAAAAATGGTATATATACGTCACAGGTATATACATTGCTTCCCAATAAACATACATCGACTTATAAACATTTATTTAATAAGTTACGTGATGCATGTTTGACCGGAGGATTTTTACATAACCTGAATATGTTCGTAATTGATTTTGAAATTAGAATACACGAAGTGGTCTGCAGTATATGGCCAACCAGTATTATTTGAGGTTGTAATTTTTATCTCAGCCAAGCATGGTTTAGAAAATAACAAAATTTGGGTCTATCCAAACTTTTTATTGAAGGAGACAAAGATGAAGGAAAATTTTCAAATTATATTTTTGGTCTTCCATTTCTTGAACCTGAAGAAGTCAAAGATTCGTTTGTTTTTGATTTGATTGCAGATATGCCATCTAATAAGTAATAATAAAATAGCACAATTTTGCGATTATTTAACAAAAAATTATATGCAAGAATATTCCCTCCTTCTTTGTGGGCATCGAAATTAGAAGTTATAACAAATAATGTATGTGAATCTTTCCATTCAAAATGTAATGCATATTTTAAACATCATCATCCATCACTATATAAATTTATAGATGCACTACAGGATATTCAAGTTGACACATATATGAAAATTAAAAGGCAAAAGAAGGGGTAGTACAAAAAAGAAATAAAGCGTCAACGCAAAAATACAAATTTATTAACGAACAGCGACAAATGAAAGAAGATGGATGAATTTCAAGATACAAATTTTTGAAAAAAGTATGTTTTAAGAATAAACGACAAAATGTTTAATAAAGTAGAATAAATAGGTAATTATTGTAATTTTTTTATTATACGATCACAACGATTTCTTAAAATAATTTTTATAATAAACGACAAACTGTTTAATAAAGTAGAGTAAATAATTAACGATTTTTTAAAATGATTTTTAATAATAATAATATTTTTCAATTTTCAAATGGCTTTTTTTCTTTATTTTTACTTCTAATACTCTAACAGTCTCTAGAGACTTCAATAATTAAGTGTAATATAATATGGACTCCATAAGCATTTAATAATACGTACATGGTACATCATAGCGTATAAACTACAATCATTATCGATCATAACAACTAATTAAACGATAAACGTATATAATATGTTTCGTATTTTTATGTATATAAAATGATGGAATTAGCTTACTAATTTTTAAGAAAAATAAATAACTAAAATAAAATAACGTAATTAATTAAACGACACACGTAGATTATAGGTACACATAGGTAGGTATATATGAGTAGTGTATAATAACTTTGGTAGGTATATAAAATAAATTTCTGCAGTTTGTATAATGTGTCTTATCAGTTTTGTCGCAGATTGTATAATGTTAATTTTTTTTTTTGTCGCAGTTTACATATTGACTTTTAGAAAAAGGTTAATTTTGCCGCAGTTTACCATCTCCCGTAAGTTCAATATTTCCGATTATATTGTTTTTTAAAACAATAAATAATAATAAGAATTATCAAATGTTATTAAAACAATGATAATTTTAGTGATGAGTATCTAACAAGAAATAATGAATTGAAACACCTACTATTTTGGTATTAGGTAACCTATTTAATAATTCCAATATGTGTTTATAGGAAGTATCTGATAAACAGTTACCAATTTGTATTTGTGGTAACAAACTGGATTTAAGACGTGAAGCAGAGTTGCAAGGACTTACGTGCGTGTCCACAGATCATGGTGAACTTTTGGCTAAGGATTACAACGCAGTATTTTTCGAAACTAGTTCCAAACTTGGAACAAATATTAATAACGCATTGATTACAATATGCAGGTATAAAGTTTTCTTTTATTTAGGTACTCTGTATACAAAATTGAATATAGATTTTTTTTTTAAAGCGGGTAAGTGGATCATAGGCGCCGACTCCTCGGGGGCAAAGGGGGCGATCGCCCCCGTTAAATCAATGTACGGGGGCAAAAGTATTATTTCGCCCCCGTGCCCCGTTGTGTACAATAATAATTATTTGGTTAAAATACTAGATTATAACATGAAAATATTCATTAGAATATCGACGATTGTATATTTGTATATTACCTAAATATGATCTATAAATACTACTAAGTATATATCGCTCGACGCTCACTACTATTTGGTTTTATATTTTGTCTAAAAATACATCTGTCATTTCAATTTTTCCCGAAATATAGAGACGGAACTGATTTTATTACCATTATAGTACCTATATAAACTAAAAATTTTCAATTCAAATAATATTATTTATAAATTATAAACAAACATATTTATAGCACCCTAGAGGACTATTAAAATAGACAGCAGAGTACAGCATACTATAGAATTTTTTTTCACTTAATAGAAGAGTTTGCCCCCGCGCTAATATCTAAAAGTCGGCGCCTCTGAAGTGGATGTCGTTCTGCTGTATAGTAGGTTACGAGTGGGTTACTAATGAATGGTGATAAATTTGAATTCAATGATATATCATTGTATATGAAAAACAATTCTGAATGGAGACAGCTTGACGGTCTAGGAAGATATGTTAATATCTATATTTAACTTAAACTATATTAATTATATTGTTATTATTCCATAAAAAAAATGTAGATTAAACCCATAAAATAAATTCCAAATTAATCAAATCAGATTCATTATATACCTAACTCTTTCAGTCTTTTTTTAATAGGTATATACAATTTATTTTAAAGAATAAATATAAGTCATTAACGACATTAACTATTAAAATTAGAATATAAAATATACTCTAGAAATATAAAGTACCCACGAATAATAATTTAAATTACAACAATGTAACTAAAATTGTTATTATAATATTGTTGTCTTAATTATTTAATACGTAATTTTATACAAATTTGAACTTAAAATAACTATTTAAAAAAATTGTGTTAGTATAGTTTTTAGATTTTATTTTTTGCAGCAGAATTAACTACATACATGGAACCTTGTTTTAAATTTTCAATACTTATCTATACAATTTAAATTTTTATAAATTTTCAACAAGTAAAGAATTTGTAAATTTTCAATTAAATACATTTTTTCAAGATTTGAATTTTAAATGGTTATAAAAAAAAACGTGCCTATGAATTTTTAATATTTTCCAACTGCTATTATATAAACGTATTGGGAACCTTATATTAAATTTGCGCTTTTAAAAACTACTGGGAATTTCAAAATTTTACCTCCCCTACGCAACAACTAGATTCACTTTCTAACCGGAAAAGCTGAAAATTTTGAAAATCAAAGAATTATTTCAACGAATTATCGTGTACACACAAAAAATTATGAGATATTGTGAGACAGACACACAAAAAAAAACACACACATCATTTTAAAATCAATAATACATCCATCGCTCCGCACAGAATATAAAACATATTTAATGTATTTGTTGAACTCATATTTTCATAATTTTATATTGCGATAGGTAAAATATATTATAATATATTCATATTATTAATTGTAAGCTTATCAAATTATCTGATTCACTTATTATAGCCACAATATATTAATATAATTTATTATTGTCTATAACCTGCCTACAAGCCAAATTATGCATGGCGTTATTTTACTCCGATGAATTAGTCAAGTGTGCATGAACTTATGGTAAAGAATAAATAAAAATAACAATACAATATGAACTAACACAAAGTGTAATAAAATTTAGGGAGAATGATCTTTTCTCACATATATACGTTAGCATATTATGTATTTACATGCGTAAACAATACAAATAATGAGATCCATTTCTATCTATTATTTTAATATGAACTCCTTGTCAATATACATTTTATTCTAAAGTTTCATTAAAACATATTTTTGCAACATTGCATATGCTCAAAAAATACTATACTGTATTTAATGTGTAATTGACTTTTTGGTAACTTATCAAAAAAAAATTTTAATTTTTGGTTTTAGTATGGTATTTGTGTCATTGTGAATATTAATTTATTTTCTATTGCACATTTATTTTATTTTCAACAAATTATTTCCAGAGAAATGTTGATTAGAGAAGATGCTGACATTCAAACGTCTGCTTTATGCGTCGCAGAACAAAAACATCATAGATTACATCCAGGTTGCTGTAAATAACTACACATATTTAATTACCTTAAAACCTATAATTATATACTATTTAAATAATTAAAACATTATAAACTAGCTATACAATAATATAATAATATATTTATAGAATATTTTGTTTAACGAAATAATAGTAACATTTAATATAAAAAAGTTAAAAATATGATGTGGTTTTAAACATGAGATGTCTTCCATTATTAATAAAACGTTGACCCTTAAAAATACGTAATAAAATCAAATTTAGTTGAATATCAATAACATTCCAACAAGAACAAAGTAACACAGGAAACAATGTCAATATATAGATAGACTACGTAATGGATATTGCCCGAGATTCCAAGTTAACAGTATTTTAGGACAATAAGTAATAGAAGTAACTCGCAAGGGTTAAAATTCGGTGACGTAAGGAGATTCAGCTTTCTTAGTCTCTCTAAACTGGCTACACATAATGACGTATTTTAAAAATGTTCTTTAAAAAATATCTAAGCTTATACACACTCAAGTCTCCAAGTTGAATCAAAAAATTTTCTTAAAGTTATTGCATTAAATATTTTTCAGTTAGATAAATATATTATAGTATAAATTACATTATTTAGTTTAATTATTTTTATCATCTCCTGTTCTTTATATTTGATTATATTCCTACTTTAATAAAATAATTTAATATATTTAATTTAATTTGATTATATACAATTTATTATACAAAATATTAAATTTGTATTCTATTTTATTTTGTTACCTATTATACGCGCTATATGAATTAAGATGTTAAGTAAACTACGTAATTTAGATATGTACAATTTTATGTAAGTCCTATCGCAAATATAATATTAATATTTCTATTGCAATTATATTGTCTGTTTAAAAAATATAGTTTTATTTATGATTCCATCTTCCATATTATTTATTATATTATATTAACTTTGAACCCTGAAGAAGATGATGGGTATTACATTTTGGATCAAAAAAAAATGTCTTGCTTAAATCAGAAATGTGCATTTATATTATATATTAAATTAATAATATATGATATTAATTTAGAAATTAGAAGAACTAATGAAGACAAGATTCTTCTCTTCATCATTAATTATGATAATATAATAAATTAAAAACTTTTTATTAATAAAAATTATTTTTGTTTATGAGGAATGCAAAAAACAGTATAGAAATCATAATAGTAGATACATATAGATGTCACAATAACCTTTTTCATTTTGAGTAACTTTAATCATTGGTCACAAAGAAAAATATTTATGTTCATAAAAGTGGTGTGTTTAGATTTTAACGTCTAGAAAAGTTGCATGAGCTGGACCCCTAAATTTCAATAAAACATTTTAATTAAAATATTTAATAGATTATAGGTACGTAAAAAGTTTTTAAAATATATTGAACGACAGAACCCCTATTAAAATCCATTATTAATGATTTGGATTTTGATTCATCTGGATCTAATAAAATATTAAATACATTACCTAATATTTAGGCCAAATAATATTTTATGTAAATACCTACAGCAATTTTAGGAGCCGTCATATAACAAAATTAATTGATTGGTTTGTTAAATGGGATGATACCAAAACATAATAATATAAAATATTTTGAAACCGAATAAATGTCGAATTTTTTACTTTTAATTCATCATTCATTTAAATAAACACAATATAGGTATAAGTGATAAAGTAATATTAACATTTCTAATGATAATATTGAAATAAGTCTGTTCAAGTTGTATTGAAAAAAAAAAAAAATTATAAAACGACTTTTAATGCTGTATTTAGTTCTTGAATATGTATAGTGTAGTAAAAAATATCTAGTTGAGTGCTATATTTTGTGAAGAATTAAATGAAATAAAAATTATAGATTGATTTTTAATTCATATCTCGCTCCAAACTAACTTTTTTTTTAAATGTGTTTTTATTTTTAATTTTCATATCTATAGCGCTAAACAGAGTGTTACGCAAAGTTGGTTAAAAAGGGTTATGCTCAGCCCAAAAAACATAATATCTACGTTAAAAAAAAATCTTAACTTATACACATATTAGAAATTTAAATTTAAATTTAAAAATAACATATCTAAATCCCGAAAAAAATAACACATAGGCATTAGGCATATTATAGGTGGAAGGTTTAAAATATCAGAGTTGAATTGTATCAGTAGTTAGATTCTGAAGATTGTCGGGAATGCGAATCAACGTCACGTTAGTAATTGAAGGTTATAATAATGTTCCTTATAATCATAAACACGCCGACTATATTCACAGTATAGTAGTACCTATCTATATACGTGTGTCCATGTACCTATATATTTATGCTTATATATATAGGTTCCAACATACCTAAATATATATATGTGTGTGTGTGTACTATTCGGTGTTCACTATAGGCGGTCGGACACAAATGCACCGCAGCAACCAATTTATGTTCAATAATTGACCCTGAACCCGGTAATTCACCATTAAACTGTAAAAACAGTTTGGATGTAGGCATTAGCCAAAACGAATGAGTGTTTTTGTGTATATTGTGTGAATATAGGTAGTAAAACGTTTCGCGTTAGACGATTTACTTGGCGAGACAGAGTTGGCTTGAAACGCGTTTAGAGCTGTGATAGTGTTAAGCGAGTAATACCTACCAGCTGCAGATATACCGCAATCCGGCGATAATAATATTATAGTATTAGTGTTATTTTGAGCACAAAACTCGGTGTGAATTCATTCGGTGTGGTGTGCGAAGTATTTTCGTTTCGATCAGTGTATAACTATTGTAAGTTGTTTTTATTCAATTAATATGATATTTCACTTTTTATCTATTTAAATGTTTTATTTTCACGCTGATGAGAAATATATTGTCCGAATTATTATTGTTATTGGTAGTAAGAACGGTCGACATTACCCGGGTAAGCTGTAAGACAATAAGCCGACTTATGTTTATTTTATTTTAGTTTCCATTAGTTTTATAGGTACTATTATTGTTTTCAACATTTTTTTTTCACTTAATTGTCAATATCGAAACATTATATGAATTAGAAAACATATTAGTCTTTAGTGAAATACCTATACCGATAAATAGCATGGTAATGAAATATATTGCGTGTGCTTTCTTTAATGTGTTGATTCCATTTATCAGTATAAATAACAAACTTAAGAACTGTTTTTGGAAATACTTATAATATGATGATTACTGTAGTTTTTAATAAATAGACATATAGTTTAATACATTATTTTATTCAATCGCTTCCTGAATACTTAATTAAACCACAAGGAAATTATAATTGCGTCATTGTTTCAAGTTGAATTGCGTAAAAAACTAATTTAATGCACATTAGTTTTAAAATATTGTACTTCTGTATTGAATGATGACATTTTTTATAAGCATGCATATTTTATCTATGCTTCTCCCCGATTCGGACATTTCTATTCATTTGAAGAACCATTTGACCTTATGGTTTCACATATCTGTTTGAATATAAGTACAAAAAAAAAATACAGAAATCTGTCCTCGTACGATTCGTCTGACCTTAATATTATCACGATTCTATTCGGTTGGGTATACAATAAAAACAAATAGGCCAACCTCGTATTCGAACCGTAATTCTATAACATATATATTATATATACCTAAACTGTACTTACCTATAACACCTATATAACTCGTTGTTAAATAAATTCTTGATTATTGATCTTTTATAGTATTTCCTAAACGTTTAAATTTTTGAAGAAAAAAAATTTTTCACACCATTTTATAGTAAGTTCTTCACTGTTTAAAAATCATTATATATTATAATATTATATTATATAACCATAATAAAGTAATAATACAGTTATTACTTTATTAATTGTAATAAAATGAAAAGCTATTTTCAATCTTCAGCACTACATTTATTCGAAACTAATGTGCATTTATTTTCGATAACTAACGATAAACTAATCTTACGATTTCTAATTGTGATTAAAATAATTAGTAGCTAAACGTTCCGTATGATTAATCTGTGACCTTAGATTTGATTTATTATGTACCCACCTTAAACAATAATGCGTCTTTACCGTCTAGACATGCATAACAATTATAGAAAAATTCTAAACTATTTTGAGGCATGTCTATTAGTTTATAGGTACCATTTTTAATTAAATACCTACTTATATTTTTACAATAAACTTTCTGAAATTATTTTCTAACATCCCTTTTAATTATTGTAAAAAATAAAGGTATTCAAAAATGTAACATGAAATGCGTATTTAAGTATTGATAATGTACTATTTTTTATTAAATTATAATGTATGAAATGTATTATTTATTTATAATATGAAAACGTATAATAAACTGTTGAGATATTTGAGCGTGAAATTTGTATTAATCTATAAAAATACTATAGTAACAATATTAATCATCTTATAATGAATATTTAAGAATTATAAATATATTCCTTTAAGCTGCGTGCAAAGAATATTTGAAACTCATATTTTGCTATTAATATTTGAATACAAAAATTATATTTATATAATATAAACCTAAAAAAGTAATGAAAGGTTACTTGAACTTTTTCAACTGCATAGATAATTGCGTAAAAAAAAAATTTAAAACCAGACATATAATTATAGACACGTAACGTAATTTTTAAAATAGCATTACTTACATGCGGTAGCAACAGTTTTATTGTTAAAATCATACTAAAAAGTACTTAAATAACTATTATTATTGTACGTATAAATTAGGTTCGTTAATACAAAAATATTATATACTTAAATTTTATTAATTTTATTAATAAATTAAAATATTGCATAATATAAATAACAACAAAGTTTATCGTAGTAATAACTATGAAGTCACAATATAATATTAAATTACAAATAAAGTTAACTTCAAAGTTATTAATTTTAATCAATTAAAGTACAATCTGTTCTACTACATCTTTTCTAATAGTGTACCTATATAAGTAATTTTTTAGTTATCTCAAATTTTTGCATACCTATAATACTTATCTTATGCCTATAGAAGAACGTAATTCTTGCTCATTTTTAATTGTGCACCTTCTGCTTATACTATTTTCATACCCATATAGGTATTGTAGTTTATAAGTTTACTATAGCCAATAATAAATAACCATCATGGGTTTAATTTAATATTAATTAAAACTCGTTTAGAAAAGCAAAATAAGTCGTAGCAAATTTATATCAAATATCTAGTTTCCATAGTTAATATCATAAAAGATAAAAGTTAATTTGTTGTTAAATAAAAACTATTAAGCACAATAATATTATAGGCACTATCACTTTAGCCTATATAGGAATGCAAGTTAAAATAATATTATAATATTTTTTATAAGATTCTCAATAGTATTGGTAACCACGGAAACTTGCTCCAATTGGATGGACTATGGACAGACACATTGAGCGTACTTAATATACGTAGTACTTAACTATTCAATGCAGTTTATAATACTACATACAGTAGAAAATCCTATAATCAAGATGATGTAACTATGAAAATTGGTTATCAAAAATATTTGCAATATAATTTAAAGTAAAAAGTTTATTTTAAGACAATTATAAATTTGTACAGCGAAAAATATGCTAACGAACACTCAATCTACTTGGAATAATTATCCAGCTTATAGTATAAATCACGTTCTAAAGGTGACGTTAAAAACTCGAATTTAGAAAATGTTTAATTAATATTGGTTAACAGGTAGTTGATAATGACAAAAGTTTCAACGGCATCCAATAAATCGTTACATCTAACCGGAATAGGATTGGCAGTCCAGGCGTTTTATATAAATTTAACACTGGACACAGTGATGGGTGGTGATTTTATTCAGCTAAAGCCTGCAGGGCCACCCATCATTAATCCCGCAGGAGTCTGGAGCGTGGATCAAGTACCCCAGGGATATGCTACAGCTGGAAGTAATTTGGCGTTAAACGGATTGCAAGCGTTACAGGCTTTCGGTGGAAACAAAATCGATGCCAATGGATATCGAGACCAAAATGGATTCTACCGAGACAATAACGGTGCACTAAATGGATACGATGTGGGCAATACTTATGGTGGTAAGTGTTTATGAATATTGCAAATACTAATACATTTTGTACGATCAATTTTAGCTCAATATATTGAACATACTCATTGGTATGACGTATAATATTACTGACGATAAGAGTAAATTAAATTAAAGGTGTCAACGACCGTGGAGTTACAAGTGTGGAAGGTGGAGCTTATGGTGGTATAAATGGACGGAACAAGGGACATCAAGTTGCTGGATTTAGCACTTCGTATCAAAAAAATGAAAGTGGTAATAAAGCTACATATTATGATGATGGTCTTGGACACGGTGGAGTGATTCAATATGGTGCGAAAGATCAAAGGTATAATATTAGTAAACATAAGCTATAGGTACATTAGTATTAATAAATAATTGTTTAATTAAGATATTTATCAACTATTGTTTTGGTACCTACACGTACAGTGTATTATATTAAAATAATTAAACTTATTGTACCATATATGATATATAATAGATAGTAGGTACTGTGAGTCATATTCATTTTACATGATTATGGTATGCGTGGTATGAATATTTTTTTCGTAAAATAGACATTTAAAATAAATTTTATACCTAATTGATGTTCAAACAATGGAATAAAATTTAAAAATAACAGTCAAAACTTATTTAGGTGTATACTCGAATTATACAATAACTTATACATTTATAAAATGTTTTATTGAGATTAACAGTAAATTGTTCATAATAATAATTAGGGTTCAGATTTCAATGGATTTGCATCTTTTTAAGACTGCCTGACACTTTTCTTTTAAAGTTTGTATGTTATGCATGTAGTTAAAATTATGACTTTTTTTTATTTAATTCACAAGGATAGGTACACCAATTTTTTTTTATTAGATAGATTATATTGAAATAGTAATCATTGGATCGTGTTCACATCAATAAAATAATTTTTAGTGCCATTTTTAGGTAATTTTTTATCGTTTTAATGCATTTTTAAGGGTATTGATTTATTTTTATGTTTTAGAAATTAAAATATCCATTCCCAATATTCATATAATATTTCCCACAAAGATTTTTTTGTTATGATTGCTTCGGTAATTTACACACTGCAACATAAGTTTTTCGAAGGACAATTTACCGAAGACTACATAAGAGTAACACTACTGATTTTGTAATAATTCACAGATTCAGAGACGGAGAAGGCAAGGCATTTGGAGGGGGCTACCACGATTCGTCGGTGAAGACGAACGCAGTCGGTCAACAAGGCCAGTATGGTAACGGGGACGGTTACCACGCCGCTGGCGGTCAGACGGGCGACGCGGTAAACAATCAGCTATACGGCACGCGGTCCGACAGCGGCCCGGGCATCGTGGCCGGCACGCCGTTTTTGGTGTCCACCACCGACCCATTGCCACCGGTCGTCCATCTGCCGCCACAGTACGTGCAACAATCGCCGCAGTACATCCCTCAGGCACCGCAGTACGTCCCACAGGCTCCGTATGTCCCGCAGGCCCAATACGTCCCGCAGGCCCCGTACATCCCACAGGCACCATTCGCGGCCCAGGCACCCGGTTTGTTCCAGAACAACATTCCGCAACTGCCGCCGATCATACAGCAGCAACCGGGATCGATACTTCCGCCGTACAACGTGCAATTGCCCGCCTTATCGTTGTCCGCCCGCTCGCCGTCCGGGCAATACGTAGTGCCGATGCCACCGAAACTCTACGTGGACAAGCCAAACGCCACCACGGATGGTTGAAAATTCGAATCCATTATTACAGTATATTCTTACGTTGTTGTTTATTAATACATTATTATAAGATATTATGCGCGAGTCGGTGGTTATTCGTTTGGATTATTAATTTCCATTGGGTCTAAACATAATTATGATGACTGTATAATATTATATGGGTACCTACTACCTATATATAATATACACCTCTGCTGCTAATCAAGATGGGTGTAATAATTCATTCGTCTAATAATTTTAGATGATGATTTTTGTTTAAATTACTCACCTAGAGTGTTTAAAGTGTTTACGATAGTGTGGTGGTAATATATAATGTACCTGTATGTATATACATTATACATATAAGATACTTTAAAAGTATTGAAAACTACATTTTAGAAAACATTTATCTAACACTTTATTACATTCTTTTTTTTAAACTCAGAGTTAATATTTTACATTATTTATTTGTATGAAACAATTGCAGATTGTTTTTTTTTTTATTTGTTTACGACTAGACCTCTCGGATTTACTTATGACTCAGGGGACATATCGTATTCTCCAGGGAAGAGGGGTAAATCTGAGTATCTTTCTTGTATACGCACCACGGATGGCGATAATAAATTTTTGTAGTAACTGCAAAATCAGTATCTTTGAAATGTATTCGACGTTTTCCATAAAGAAGAATACTTTTAAGAAGTCATGAAAATGTAATTGAAGTAAGTACTGCCTAAGTATAACCATGATAGAGATGATAAAAAAGTATTGTATACTTTGCACTGATGGGGATATAGGTATTTCATTAGGTGATAAGAAGTTGAGTTTTGATTATTATAAGGACGTTTATATATTGACCATAAACAAAGGTGAATATTGAAAGCATATTCTTTTTATATTTAATTATAATTTAATATTATAAACTACCTTAAAGTATTAATGCAAACCATAATGCAAAATTAATAAATAACGGCTTGCAATAGAAATTATCTTTAACATGTTTCATTATTTAGGACTAAATAATAGTTAGGTACATTATAAATCTGATGAATTCCGAATGTATATTGTAGGTAACTAAATTTATATCGTCATCATTTACCTATACCATGTTATCTATTATTCAATTTTTAACGATAACCATTTATTTATAGTTAACAAAATAAATGTGAAAAAATATATTTTATTTTTTATAGAATATAAGGAAAGAAGTTCAAGTCCAAACAAGTAAAAAGGAATTTTTCATTTAATAACATAAAGAAAATGTACGTTTTGACTCAAAGCAATTAAAAGTATCGATTCGTACTAACCCTTTCTTGAAATGACGCATCTGGTAAATGCACTTATAAATAAATATAACTTGCCATTAATATTATAAGGAATATTTTACCACCAATTATGTCTATTAACGCGGGTTTTATATTTTTATGACATATTGATTATTCATAATTGTGATTGAATCACGAATCCTCCTCGTTATGTTGAAAAATTAACACTAATATTTGTATATTATCTACGAAATACGTTTATATTTATGGTATGACATTGTTTGTGTAATTTAACAATAATTATTTACCTCTAGTCAAAATATAATATCAAAAATCGAATAAGTGGGTGTTACTTTGGCACTTTGCTGTACCTACATTAAGTTATAAATGGGTCAATGTAATAGATGATGTTAAATATGAATTCAATGATTTAATATCATAGTATACGAAAAACGACTTTTAGCAGAAACGCTTTGTCAGTCAGGTTGTACCTAAGTTTTGAATAGAAACTACAAAATCACCTTAACTTGAACTTAATCAATAATTATTAAGGTCTTTAAAAATAATTTATTACTACAAAAGGTAAATAGGTTACTGTAACTTATAATATTAATAATTATTAGCTATACGTCGTTACGATCAATAAGTTCACAGTGTACGACCCACTACTATTCTACACAGTACACATATTGTGTATTTTATAATTATTAATCATTATCAATAGACATCATTTTTCTCCCATCCTTGCTTCGGAGTTAAACATTTAGATTATTATGTATGCAGTATATTCCATAAAATGTATTGTCACAATAATAATTGTCATGAAAAAAAAAAAACAATAAATCAGTTAGAACACGATTGCTTGTCTATTCTATTATTATCACTAAATAAATCCATGTATTTTTCAAAAGAAAAAGTCATTTCATCGTAATTGTATTATAAGCCCTCTGTATAATACTATTAAAACGGATTACCACGCCCATCGATTATACATGCCGGTTGCAAGAGTTGGGATGTATTATAGACAACTATTATATGAGGGGTGTAAATATTATGATAAAGAGAACAATTTGCGATTTTCATTATTTTATGATTTATTATCATACAACCCTAATACATATTTAACGAATCAATATAGATATAAAATCATAGGGAAATAACGATAAGACCCAATTATCTCTTTACGAAACATTGGATTAATATATTATAGCAGTGTATATATACGTCTATAATGTAATCATTGGCATAAAACGCTGTGATAAAAGACAATTGGAATTTAATCGAGATAAAACAAAAAAATGAATCTTTTTATATTCTGAGTGGAAGTTTCATACTTTCATATTATCAAGTTTTGTTTTTATCAAGATATTTTATTCGCCTTCTGATACTTTTTTCCAGAGCCCAGTGTAATAATATTGTATTGCTCCAAAAGTATTATGTATATAAATACATATCAGTACATATTTAAGTTTCACAATTGAATTAACACTAAATAAAAGTAGTAATTATTATCGATTCTTTTAGATTATCTTGCGTTTTAGATAGGTACCTATTATACAAACAATTTTAGATCTGTAGAATGGGTTTTCAAATTTTTTTTATCAAAACTTAATTATTGGAACTTGTTTAAATTCCAAATTTTAATGATCATAACATACTATTTTATGATGCACATCATATATACATATTATATTATGTTATAAAATATGCATTTCAGTTAGACAGGTAGTTTTATAAAATAAGATATACTTATTATGTAACTATAAATTAATAAATACTTTTAGATTATTATTAATAGTTTAGATTATTATTTACATACAAATTTTAAAATAAATAAATAAATATTAAATCTAATAAATAAATATCTAATTTAAACATATTATTAATCCAATAAGAAAAGAGAAAAATCATTAAAAATTTTCAAATTATTAAAAATATAATAGATTACAAGGAATATTTTTTTCTAAAAACATATCACATGTTCTATATGAAATTAATAATCTACATTTTAGATTGTCTATAATCGATTAATAAATAATACATATAAATATAGATTCAATTTCTATATTATATAATTATATAACTATTATAATATTATATACTAATTTGTTTTCGAAAAAAGAGATATTATATAATGGTATATTATTTGATTTATTAAATTGTAATTAATGTGATACATAAATATTATTTAATAATTGGTTTAATAAAATCCATTGAGTTCATGTAGCTGTATAATTAATTTCGAGTGCTATTCATCATTAATTTGGTTACCTTAATGAATGTATTAAATTGTAATTCAATTCAATAATAAATCGATGCATATAAAAACACATTCCGAGCGGAAACAGTGTGTTAAATTTATTTTTTCTAAAAGCATCACATATATTATAGTATACTATAATAATTAACTGTTATACAATTGTATAATATGCTATTGTTGTTAACTTTTAAGTCAATACTGTCGTAAGATTTCGGTAAAATTCTAATACTATAAAATATATTATCTATCATTGTGTATAAAAAATAATCATTTCAGTAATGGTGGAATGTTTTGAGTTTCTATGACAACATTTTTTTTAAATTATAAAAAAATACAATATTAATTTAAGGAAAAATCTTTATTATAAGTATGTATGAATGAATTTATTCTGTTTCAAATTGTCATTAAAAAAAAAAAAAACTATTGTTTGGAACGAAATTTAATTACGTTTAGTAAATTTTTCAAGACCTAAATTTACTACTTTGACTAGGCATTTTTTATCGATTTTATATATATTGTAAAATCAACTCACGAGATAAAAATATTGCTAATAATTTCAACCTCATATTTTTATTTACATATTTTGAATTGATCGTTGAAATATTAGCTTCTCTGCTAGATTTGTAGATATATTCTCCCAGTTTATTTGATATTCTTTATATGTTTAATACTATTGACAAGTTATTTCATATTTTAGTATATAAATTAATTTTTTATTCCATCTAAGACACTTTAAAGTTTTATTTTATTTTTTTAATCTAAGGTTAATGATTTTTGCCTTAAATCTTAATAGTTATTTATATGCTTATAAGTTTAAAGTTATATTGGGTATTATTTGTACATTTATAAAAGTATTTTTAGTTATATAAAGTCTTATTTTCGTTTTTTTTTGGAATTTTCAAAGACCATCGTATTTGTAATTCATAACTATTTTATTTCTTGGTCAATAATAGTATATCAAATTTTGGATTTCGTATTTTAATTTAACCTATGGTTAAGTTTACTATTTAAATTATTTTTTCCATGGATCTTCTTTCTATATTTTTTATTTATGTTTCTCTTAGGTGTATTTAATTTCAGCTTCAAGAAGTTCTGTAGCATGACTAAATTCTAAAGTATTTAGCCATGATCTGTAGTACCTACGTATCCAGTTTAAGTAAATAAAATTTACCTCTCAAAGCAGGAGATACTGTCATTAAATGGAAGTTTTCGTTATACAACTACGGAAAGCGATTACCATTGATAAATTTTTGATAAAAACGTCCAAACGAATATTTGAGTAAGAGATGATTTTGCAAAAAAATAACCTCATATTAAAAAAATACAAGTTTTGTTTACTAGATATTGTTCGATATCTATACCTTGACTATTGTAGTAGCCAGCAGTTATTATCAAAGTATCCAAAATCTTAATAGGTTCTCAAATCCATTGAGTGGTACGTTCCCCCTCCCGTTCTTCTCTTCCATGTTTAATTATTTTTTAAATTTTTTTATATGTTTACATTTTGTTAACAATAGGTCACTTTGGTATATTTTAAATAATAAAAGTTTCACGCGAACAATTTGTTAATAAAGTTTTTCACTAACGGCTCCTCAGGTTTTTTTTCTATGAATTAATAGTATAACAAAATATAAGATCACGAGGTTGTTTAAAAAAACATGGACTCTTTAAATTTGAAATATTTGAACTCAATTTCAAAGTAAAAAAGACTTAAAGACTAAAATCATCAACAAACGTTAATATTTATCATAGTTTACCATTATGTTAAAAACAAAAAACAACCACCACCATTATTGAAAATATAATCACCTGTGTGAAGTATTGTTCAAATTAACTGACCGGTGACTGTTATTTACATCCTTTTATGTTATGATACAAGTAATTCCATCGAAAATATTATCACAGATTATTGTGTTATACCTTTTATGGCGAATAAAATATACATCTTACTCATGTTTTTATAAACTTAATAATAATTGTTATATTACATTTTACTGTATAATTTACATCTATTAATTACTAATCAATAATTTCACAATTCAATATCCTGGAAGCCCTGAAAAGTTGAAATCTAAATTAAAATAGCCATTTTTGTGATCACAACGTGCAGCTGCATACTTGCTCACCCGGTGGCTAGTGGCTACATCAATATCAATTCTTGAATAGTTTTATTACTGTATACTATAATAGGTTTTCTTCTCTCAATGACCACGATGGCGAGGATTATGTATATAAAAATAAAAAGATAGTTTTGAATAATTATCAGCTTATATAATACTTAAGAAATACTTAAATTTATTATAAACTTTTAAATATAATTTGGTATCAAGTAGTTTGCAACATTATTGTAATTAAGACATCTAAATGTAGTAATGTACAATTACCTAAGTAATATCAAATTAATGGCATCACCAGTCAACTGTTTTAGGGGGAATTGTCACTTTAACTTTTAACTTCAATTTTAATATAAAAATTTATTTCGAAACTTTATTGAGTCTCTAAGTGTTATAATTAATTTCAATTATGATATAAGGTACTGTTAATTTCCAAATTGTAGTTAATAATTTTCTAAACAATAAAATATCAAATAATATCAAAAGTCAAATTATAGATACCTACATTATACATATTTTAAAAGATGACTGGACGGGTATAGTTTTAGTGTTTATCTTTGTGGTTCATAAAATACATTACGCCACTGGCTTAATTTACTATAGTATTTATAATACGTTAATATTTATCTATAATTTTATGAATTTTTTATAGATATTATATTAGTTATGTCAGGTTAGGCAAAGTGAATATAAATTGTATAAATTACTGAGCCTGTGAATATTTCGTAATATATCAATAATGAATAATTATAACCATTAATTGAATACTTACCTACCTACCATCGAGTATAATAATAACGTAATCGATCATTAATCATAAATATATTATTAATTGACTGATTGCGTTTCCATATTATGATAAAGTACCATTGTACATGTTATCTGTTATTTCGCAGTAATAGGTACAACTATTGTAATGTATAATACCAAAAAATTTAAGAATACCAAAAGAATTCTAAGTTAAATATTTAAAAATATAAATACATATAAATTTAAAATTAATACATACCTTATACCTATAAGTTTGGAAGTTAGTTATTGACTAGCAAGATAAATGGAAACAAAAGAACAATAACAGTTTCAAACCCTTTTATAAACCGTATGGGACCTGAGAAAATCAATATCATGTTAAATTTATATTAGTGTAGGAACACAGTATTAATAGTATATGTCCTCTGATGTATATAAAATATACTAGTCTACTATTCGAGACAAATAATATTTTCAAGAAAATAAGGTATTCCAATTTTGAAATTAAAAATAAATAGGAAATTCGCCATGCTGTATGGAAGGTATCAAGTGGCAGTATTGTATTTAGTAACTTATTTTTGGGTAATGAGTAGGTCACTTTAATAGACATCTTAAATTTGAAATCACATGAAAAACGATTCTAAGCTGAAACGGTACTTCAGTTAATATTATTAAGTATAATATTATAATTTATTATATAGGTAGGTATATAAATTGTAATTAGAATTTTGATTTACCAGGTTTATACAGTATCTAGGTGACTAGGTTGAATTAATTTTGTAGGAATAAGTCGCATTTATTATACTCTTAATTATTATAATAATATATTATGTATATATTTTATATAATAATATAATTATCTTAAAAATGTAAATTTATATATAAATATCAAACCAACATTAATCAGTGTGAATATAGATCATACATACTATAAATAAGCAAAATTTGGAAATTAATCAGGTTTTTTTGAAAATTCCAATGCGTATTGTAAAATAAAATAATATACAGACAATTTTTAAGACACCATTTATAGTAGTCATTAGTCATCATCATGCATGAAAAACGCTAATATAAATATTTAGTGTAAATTTTAAGCGTCTACTATTATTATGTTTTGAGATACGCCAACAAATTTTGATTGATTTAGTAAAAAAAATAACCCGAAGATTCCCAATTTTCCATCATTATTTTTTCCAATGGTTTCAAAAACTACTTGGAGTTTTTAATTTTGTTAGACCAACTGAATTTCAATAAAAAGACGTCGATTTTGAAAATGCTAACACTTTAATAAGGTATCCCAAATGTTAATAACAGAAATAAAAAACATATCATTGTAAAACAATACATTAATCGCTAAGCTTAGAATCTAAAAAAAGTTTAACATATCTAAATATCTTTAAATAAAACATTTGTATAATACATTAAAAAAACTACATCATATAGGTATCATGAATGGTAATTTGTGTGAATACTCTGTTAAAATTAAAGTTTCTACGGTTATTAATTTTTAACTGCAATACAAAAAATAAAAATTGATTTTATGAAAAAATTATGTTTAGACTTAATTTTATTTTTTTCTGGTAATTATGAAAAGGACTAGTAATTTTTACGTCTAATCTCCAAAAATACCAAGATCTTATGTTTCTTCTAGAAACAACCCTCAACCATTAAAATTGAAACATTTTTACAATTCCAAAAGGCGATTATAGGCACATCAGTGTGAAATTTATATATATATATTCATTGTTTTTTAATTGCATCTATGATTGTATCATAAATTATAATATATCATCATATGTATTGTAAAACTTTTATTCTATCTTTTGATAGTTTTTAATATTATTCAAGTGGCTTGGTGAGGCGCGGTCGTACGCTCAATCTGCGGAAACGCACTGAGCGTACGTACCGGTCGCAGTTGCTAGCTACCGGATGGGTGACCACCCGGGATTTTTAGCAACATATCCTTGCTACACATACACAAACACGTGTTGCAACCCTACCCACTTAAACCCACAAACAAATATACAAAAATAACCCCTACCGTACCACCCCACACCCAATGGCCTATGTTGCCACGGGTTCTCCTTACAAATATTATTCGATTAATAATTCTTACAATAAAATATTTTATTTTAATATAATATGATATCATCTATATTAATATAATTTAAGCATTGTCATCTAACCTAGATGAAAATATTCACAATCATTTTCTACTAATATCTGCAGTAACAATAATATTCATTTGTAGTATAGTAAAATGTTTTTGTTCCCACAACATATTTTATACGATTACTCTGTGTATGGGGAAACAGGTTTTCCGATACGACCATGTATTGACAAAATAAATAACATAAATCTTACTACATATACAGTGTAATCGTAAATATTGGTTAATTAAATTCCCTTTTTCATGTGCTGTTCGTTTACTACTTTTAACATATGAAAACCTTACTGCTTTAGATAATGTATAACCATTAAACCTATCAATGCACAACATCTCACTTTTATGTCCAATATGTCTAAAAAGATTACATGAACGACGTTTTGTCCGAATTAATGAACATTTCCTAGTAATTGTTCTACACAATATGTGGTTTACCCCATCGTTTGTCAACTAAATTGGATTTCACTAGATATTGGCCTGCCAAATTACTAGCCATTGGTCAATCACGACAATAGATATATATATATAAATGTTCGTTGGTGTATGTGTGTGTGCGTTCGTGTATATGATGTTCTATATACATTCATACACCCACACATATAATACTCCGACATGCGTGTATTGTTCTTTTCATGGTATTTATTGCTTCGGTTATATGTCGTTGAAATCAACCCCAATATAAACGTTTGTGTAACACCATTGCAAACAATGATTATTTTTGGTTTAATATAACGTAAAATACGGTAAACCAATTAACTCATTGTAATATACGAATTATAATGCGAATAGGTGTCCCACACGCTATTATATTTACGGTACATCTGCCCACTAATCGATTTATTGAAAATATTTATACAGTGTCATTGTAACTGCTATGTATTTCATATAATATCGTATGGCGGCAGTATTTTTGGCATTATAATATATTGTATGAGAAAATAGAATCAATGAACTGACATTGCGTTTACATTCAGTATAGGCTGGTAATGCGTACCTACCTATGTGAGCAATATATTTTTTATAGATAGCATTTTACAACAACACATACATAGAAATAAAAGTCAGTTTAATACAATTGATATTTTGGACTTAAATAAATTTTTATAAGTAAATTCAAATGTATGTTAAAAAATAAAAACCAATTGAATATATAAATAATTAATTTATATAGTTATTCTTATTAGAAAACATAAAATAATCTTCCTTTCTCAGAATTGTGTATAAATATAAAATTATATTATATTATGCCTTACGGTCTGTATACCTATTTTATAAAAGCCCTAGTCAGGGGCTTATATTAAATAGTGGAGATGACGCCCCTGACAAGCCATTTACTTATGGAAAATTTGTCTCTGACCACTGGATGTAACAAAAAAATATAATAGATAATTTCTTTTATTCAATACACAGCAATCCATTTGAGTTGCTAGTTTGATACAATCCACTAACTTCTACAAAAGTAAGAGGATATATATATATAAGAATATAATTTCATTTAAATTTTATAAACTGTTCAATAAAATGCAGCAGCTTAAATCATGTTCCAAACATTGCGATGTTTACTAAATAAAACTATTGTTAGCTACATATGACATATTATTATCATGACACTAACCATATCGACTAGGTATTAAAATAAAAAAACTTTTTGATAAGTTTAGATGACATACAACAGGGAAACTTAATTTAATAAAAAATAAAAAAAAAAACACTGTTTAAAATATATAACTACGTATAATAATCCTATTTATCGCTACATTAAGTACTACCTATCTGGGATTCTAAGTAGAAGAACTCAACACGGATAATATATTTAATATAGGTACATTGGGCATACTGTAAGTGCACTTTATAATACAAACTATACCGACAGATTGTTACTAACTATAGGTTTTTAATAACAATTGTATTTATGTTTTGATTATGTATTAACTTTAAACATATTATAAGATTTATCATCCATGAGCATTTTCATTTCTGCAATTTAAGAAAATAGTCAAAAAAGAATAGTAACTATAATAATGAAAAAATGAGATAATATTATTATTTAGTGTTTTATTCATTGTCTAACATAAATTAATATATTATAATAATTGTATTTATTATTTAATAATAATTGTAAATGATTCAATTTGGAAGTGAACTACACAAAACTTCAATTTTTATATTTTTATATTAAGTCGTAAATTAAATTATTATACTATTTACATCGATAAGCTATTACATAATATAATTAAACCATAAAAACTTATAACTAACTTTATTAAAATGTTTTTAATTATATAACAACAAAAAAATAATTAAAATATTATACTTTTGAAAGAAAGTTTCAGTAAAGAAATAAAAGTCTAAAACGGTGTAGTTTAGATAGTTACTTTATATTTTTTCAATTTTAAAACTGTTTTCATTTGTAACTTTTTTGGTACCTACAAGTCAAATAATTATAATTTAATGAGCTTATTGATAAAACCCTATTGTGTAATTAAAGAGAATAAAAAAAATGTATGTATGACTGTTAACCAGAGTATAAGTTTTTTTCTTTGCAATGTTAATCATTGATGATAACGAATAGAATAATTATTATTGCTGACACCGATATTTGATTACATAATAAAATTATGAATTACAAATTATTCACGGGTAACCCGAAATCCCGTATCATATCTGTGTATTGTATTATAACGTAGGTATTCAACGATCTGTGCGTATTTAAATACATATGTATATAATACAATTTAACTCCCTCTATATTCTCACACACATATAACTGTATAACAGTTATAATCATATTATTTTTGATGATCCCCTTTGATAATACTATGCCTTCCACACACACACACACACACACAACACTGAGCAGGGCGTTTATTACGCTTGTACCATAAGGCCACTGTTGTAGGATATATAATATAACCTAACACGCGAGTGAATTGTTTATAGAACTGAGCGGCGGCGCTCTCCTCTCTCATTGTCCCGAAGGGATTCCGCCCCATCACGCCGTCGTAATAATATGTTTATATATTATATACACACACACACTCACATCCACACGCACACGCGCACACCTTATGAATATTAAAATTGTATTTTGTATCTTCTGCCGCCTCCTATCATCCCCTGCACGTATCGCAATATAATATACCGACCGGGGCGCACAATGTTTCCCGCCCGATGATGGATCATTAACCCGCTCCGTAATTGGCTATGCAAATATTAAAAACAACATTCCAGCGTCGTAATTATCGCAGTTTTATATAAACAAAATGAAATTAAGCCCAAGCGGAATACATTTTAACGTCTGTTGCTACTGCAGCAGTCTGCCACGCCGCGGCCCTCTATATAAAACTAATAAACGAGACCGGGTATTTTATTTTTATTTCTCATCCCCCCACGGCCCCACCCGTAATAATATCGCGATGAAACATTATTATTATTATTATCATCATCCAACGTTGCACTATATTGTTATAAAATATACTTGTATATTATATACCGGTCCTTTAATAATTATACGATAAACACGCAGTTTTATCGCTATGGCGTATAGTAATAATATAACAATATAATTATTGCATAATACGTTTATGCGTTGTATTAAATTCTAACCTATTATATATTTATTTTCATTTATTCACATTATTGTAGTAAATATAAAACTAAATTATATAGTAACATGTTCTTATTTTGTTCTATTTAAAAAGCAAAAAGTATTGATTTTGATTAGTAGGTATAGTAATAATATTAATAGTGATTACTTATTGCTAATCAGTAATTAGTATTGACAACCTACAATCGAATACATCATTACGATAATTTCAAAACCTTCATACATATAATCATTTAATTTAGAAAATATAAAATAAAATATAAGTTGAATTAATTGTATACACCACAAATACTAGAATATTCTAGCCTACATGGCTTAAAATTTATTGCTAAATGTCTAATACAATGATTATCATTATTAATTTAATAAAATCAAGTTAAATATTAATATAACATTTTATTGTAAATATTAATAATATAACATAGGTAATATAAATTGTAATATTGTATTTATATTTATATTATTTATCTATCTATTTAATATTATATTTAATATATTTGATATATGACTAATGTTTAAACAATTCATAATATTATAATCTCTTGTTTTATGGTATCAAAGTTTAAATACCAAGAAATTTGAAATATCAAATACAAAGTTCAATAATTTAAGGAATTTATTCAAAACAATCTGTATAGTATAGAGGTACTATATGTTCTATTTTATATACAGGTTTATCCTTTATTTAATTTTGTATCAGATTTTTCATGTCTATTTCATATTAACTTTTGTTAAAGATATATATACCTATATTATTTACATATTTAATTTTGTTTTTGAAATTTGTGTTAAAAATATTATGTTATGACGATTGCAATGTTATGAAAATAGAATAACCACAATAATCGATATAAGTGAAAAAACATTTATATGATGTATCTATAACCTATAGGCTATATGCCTATATTATATTATGATATAAAAAGCTCCATGTAGACTTTACATTGTAGAGGTATATCGCATAAACTTTTTTCAACAGTTAAAATGCACAAAAAAATACTGCGACATTAAATTTAAATATATTAAAATTTAAATACATCATGGAAACTATTTTAGTTCTATTTTATTTGTATTTTTTAAATCTTTATAGTGTAGTTCCAAGATAGAAATATGTATTTAAAAATTCCAAACATTATGAAACATAGGCTCTGATTTTTTTAGTGGAAGATGGCAAGGATATTTTTAAAAAATCCAATAATTGTCTTTTTCTGATGTATTAACCTGTATTATTTTTTTGAGGGCTTAACATCTTCCTAGCCCCCATATTTGTGCCTGAGCTTAAAAAATAATAAATCAACAACCATACTAATAAAACTCGCATAGGTACCTAGTTAATTATAAAGTAATAAAGGTGATGAAAGTGATGAAACATCATGAAAATAACAGGATGGTGGAAGCTCATTTTATTTATTAAAAAATTGTAAACTCTCTTATTTTTTTATGTTAAATGTTAACAGGATGCAATCTAGGTGTTTTAAATATTTGGTAGGTATATAATAAATTGACATACATATATTATATAACATAAATTGACAATCGTTACAACTTACAACACAAAATTCTCACGCTGCTCAGTGCTCATAGTTTAATATTTAATGAATTTTAGTCAACTTAATATTGCATATTTGCATAATGTTTATTTTTTTCAATTAATATTTAAAATTTTACCACAAATGCTACTCGTCAGGTTACCACAATGGTCGTCACGATTATATTTAATATATTACTATAAATTGTTCATTATTAACTTAAAATAATATATTCTGGCTTCAAGGGATGGTTTAAGCTGGTTGACTTGCTTTTAAAATAGGATTTTAAATTCTTAAATAGATATAATCATAAATAATATACTATTATGAATATAATATTTGACTATGGGTGTTATATATTGTCAATATAATATTGATAAAACAAGTGCTCTTTCAAACATACTCCGATCAAAACACGTTTATCAAACGTTTCACTTATCGATTATTATATTTATAAATTTTATGGAAAAAATCCAATAAACAAGATGTTAGGGCTTTTTTGTGTATTTTTCAAATCATCAACATCCTAACTCTAGTTATCATTATTTGAACGTGTATATACTTAATGTATATAACTATTAACTATAAATTGTTAATCGTATAATATAGTTTAGACTATAGTCCAATGGTGTCTACGCTGCTTTAAAAAAAAAAAAAAAAACATAATATAAATTGATTGTTATCGAATTTAATATCATATAGTTTATGGATATTAGTTATCAATGATGCTGTAATTTGAATAATGCAATTTGAAAAGTATAAAATATTCTTTAAAAAAATGTACCTGTCCATGTTTCATCAACTTGGAATGCATTTCAGAATACTGAAGTTACAGGTTACATTATTTCATAATAAATAAACTTCAACACGCATATATCCACATAGGGAATAGTATTACTAAATTACAAAAGGAGTGTTTGGTATTTGCAGGCCTAGATTAAGGTGAAAGCAGCGTAGATTATGCCTGCACAGCATCGGATTTGGAGGCACCAATGTTCAGTCCACGGACCACGGACATTATATATCTGAAATAGTAATTTCAAGCCGGTATCGACATTCGTTGATCGACAAGATTTCTCGCTGTACGGTCTAAGATTATTAATAAACGAGTTCTATTTTTATTTTTTTATTTTTTGGTAGAACCGGTCTTGCACGGAATCCGGCCTAGCTGGTATAAATGTTTTCACAAAAAGCTATTTCAATTGGGGCACACAACTTTTTATAGCCCACAGACATTTTAGGTATTTACCAGACTTGGGTATTAAATGGTTTGCATATAAACAATAGTAATATAAGAGCTGTTTAGAATTGAGGTGATCAGTGCTGTTGAAATTGCGCTTAAGTTTGAAACTTAAAAAAAATAGAAGTAATATTGTATTTAGTATTTATTATACTTGGACCATTTTACGAACTATACTCGTACATTTTGTTAAATTAATAAATAATAATGATAAATAAAAATTGTAAATCACCATATTTTCCAAACCCATCTCCTTCTTATTATATAAAATTGAATTACTCGAGAAAAAAGTTTGTATCATTACAGAACACTCTTTAAGTAGTAAAAAAAATATCATAAATTTAAAAATATGGTCTTATAAGTATCTATGTTTGAAAATTTCGAAAACCAGATTTTGAATAATTACATTATCGAAGAAAAAATGAGTTAGCATTTTTAATAATTCACTCTATATAATACATACAAATATTTTCATTCCATTATGAGTTGTTATAACTTTATAAACCAATTGCCTTAGTACATCGCACATGTAGTACTGACGGTCAAGGTGATTAAAACCAGATATTTACTTGGCTACGTTTTATGAAATATGTTTCAAATATGTTTACTACAGCACACTACATAGGAAATTTACATGTTTAATATTGTAATTGTATAGTATAAGTACTTGCAATTGCTCGATATATATACGCTTATACACCTGCCTATAATAGCAACGTGATATGATAATAATAATATGATGGTTATTATTATATTCAACTACGTTTTAGGTTATTTAAACGTGCGGGGGCGTGTGCACAATATTTCTACGCTCGCTTGTACCCCATGTGTGCAATAATAATATATACTCATAGTGTAGTATATAGTATAGTGTATAGTTTGCGGGTGTTAGATGAGATCGATATATATATATATATATATTATATGTGTATGTTTATTATGTATATTGTGTACATATGATATAATTGGAGAAACGATCGGGTAAGTGGCACGCGTGGAGGTGGTTGAGGAGGAAGAGGTAGAGGAAGAGGAAGAGGTGGATGATACTGAGGTGGCGAGGGCAAATGAAATACTCATGAAAACAATCTGAACGACAACCATTATTCACGCCGTTAAATCCTTAATATCGTTGCTATTAGTTTGCGCCCTGCCGCCGTTGCGTATATAACGACGATTCTAACTACGCGTTGGAGGGATGATACGTGAGTTGGCGGGGAGGGTTGAGCTGGTAGAAACGCGGATGGGCGCGCGCGCGTGGAACACACCCCGACCACCAGTAGCCACGCCCATCCCCTTGATATCCTTCGTTCCACCACCGAACAACACAACGTGCAAAGAACGAGCGACGGGCGTCGTATAATCGCAGTCGCAGAGGAAATCAATTTCGCGTGAGTATATGCTGGATGGTAGGAGGGAGGGCGTGTACATGGTGCTAAAATGGGAGTGAACCAATCGCCAGAGGGATGAACGCCGTCGCTGCCACCACCACTGCCACAGGATCGACGAAGGGAGGGACGCGGTGATAGTATCCTCGAGGGGCCCATGAGTCTCATTTCACAACGCGATAATATACCTTATTATAACGCATTCGCGTGTGCCGCCGCTTTCTGCACGCATACATTGGGAACGTAATGTAGCAGTGCGTTTTATGCGCGGACAGAGGTACGTGGGCGCACGCGCAAAGGGATGAAGATATATAGAAATTGAGCAGGGGTGGAGAGTTAGAGTGAAAGATAAGGAGAGAGAGAGAGAGGGATAGATTGGGCAGGCAGTCAGACCAGATATATCGTCGTCAGCCAAACCGGAAAGGACGTTCAATATTAAAAACCGATTTATACTCTCCTCCGCTCCCACCTTGATCCACGTTAACTATAAGCCCGTCGTCTCCGGTCATCCGCCCCTTCGCGCGCCGCGCCTACTACTGGCCTTTCTGTCTCTCTACCACCGCCTCCGCTTCCACGGTCGATCGTTTTTCCGACACGCGTCAGGATGGATCTTTTCGTCATCCACGCGAACCCACATGCGCACACACGAGAGCACACGCGACAGTCCACACATACACGCCACACGTTAGACGCCACAGCCACAGAAGCTGCAATCTTGTAAACGCCGCTGCCGGTCGACAATATTGTTGTGGTTGATTATTTGCCACGAAACCTATCAGCCACCACAAACGTAGTGTAACTCTTCCATCGCCGATTATAAGGTGAGTTGATATACAGCACATCATATTACATAGTGTATTATAGATTATCAGGTTGGTTGACCCATGACGATTGTGCTTTGTGGATGACCCGTCTAGCAATATGATGGGTTTCCGGACATCGAGAATAAAACGCCTATTGAATAGGTTTCTTGGTAGGTATGTCCATGGAATATAGATTACCAGCTAAAATATAATGTAGGAATATAATATATAATATGTGAAAGTTTATCCCAACTAATTATTATCTCGATATAATGTGTTAAATATATTTTTAAACATTAATAGGTAAGTAAATATTTAGCCATATAGTATCTAAAAGATGTAATTCTAGTGTGAGTGGTATAGTCTAAAAAGCTTATATTTCATTTTCACGATAGAATTTCTAAGCATCATGATGAAACATTACTGACAACCGTTGAATGTTTTTGGTGATATGAAAGTAAAAAACTTGCCATTGCAGATTTTGATTTAAAAAAAAACCAGTAAGCGTGGCCATAACTGATTACCTTTCATTCGTAATTGTTTTGATTGGCTTGAGATATTTATATGTTATGCTTTTTATTTTATGTTATTATCTTCTAAAGAAATAGGTATCTTGTTTGTTGATGATCGATTTACACTAAATTAAATTTCATCAAATCCGGCAGAACCTTTTGAATATAATATTTAATAAGACATAGCTAATGCAATAAAAAATTAATAATAATTGTGTTATGAATAAATTGTATATAATATGTTATGTTACATAATTACGGGTACATACCATCAACATAATATAACAAATAGTATTCATCGTGTTTACCATTTTTATGTTTTATATTTAAACCTAAATCGGTTTCAGTTTCTATATATTGTTATAACTATTCAAGTCTGTAATGGTTATTTTTTACTAATAAAAATAAAAATTTTATAATTTAAGTATCTATTAGGTAAGGGTTAAGTCTTATTTAAAAGATAATATTTTAAAATATTCAAAAATCCATGCCGTTTCCTTTTTTTTATTATTATTATTAGCTCTAAGTATAAAACTATTATATTCAACAATTACAATATATAATAAAACAAACGAGCAAGTGGTTCACAAGAATTAAAATATATAAACGAACTATAAATATTAATATTAATATATTATAGTAGTAATAGTAGTATACAGATAATGTTATACAATTGTAACGAGTTGCATAATAGATAGGATGTAGATATAGGTTTTGTATAACTACTGTTTCACTTAAAAATCAAAAATAATTTATATTGGGGAGTGTTAGGACTGTCAATGTCATACAAATTTGATGCATAATTATAGTTTTAATATTTAATGATACATATTCATATACCTATTTGATGTTTCTTTTTTTTTAATCAACGTTTCTCGTAGCTTTATTGTATCTAAATAATAAATATCATTATAATAGCTTATATTAAATAAATAAATAGGTAATAATAATTAATACCTATTATAAAAATATACAATAACATGTAAAAAAAAACTAGTTACTTATTGTATACGAACCTAAATATTATAAAAAATACTTATACGATAAGTAGGTAACTTATAAATATGCATTCCTATATCTAATGATACATAAAACATGCATGTGTCTTTCTTCTTGCTTATAATTACAAAAAAATAGAATAGGTAGCTTATGAAATCTTACATCTGTACGCTATACATAATTTATTATCCATGTGGTCGAGGCTATAAATATAAATTTAAAACAAACTATTATGCACTGTTAATATGTTAAATATTAAGCAGGTATCTACTAGTATGATAGTACTACGTACTAGTATGATAGATCAACCTTACTAATTAATTATTCCTCTTAAAAAATTACGACAGAAATATAAGTATAACATATTATGTTGTTTTAAGTTATCTATATTAATAAATTGTTTATACATTTCACAATAATAAATTAGATCTAATTATAATTTTCTAGAAATCAAACACATTTGATGAGAAATTTAGGGATTTATTAAGAACCAAAATAAATTATAAATATTTATATACATTATATGATATGCATATATAATAACTAAATTTTAACGTTGCGCCCAATACTGTACCTATCTAAAACCTATTATTAATTCTATAATATTAAGATATTTTTATATATCACTAATTTTTCCACAATATTTTATCCCGTTTTACACGTCTGTCTTGAAATAAATAAAGATATTACAATTCATTAATAAATACTTTCAAATTTCCAATATATAGAGAGATAAATAAAAAAAAACTGATTTTATTTTACTATTATAAAAAAGTTAAAATATTAACCCCGAAAATTACATATTGGTCATATTACATTATTAATTAATATAATAACTTAATAATCAATTACAGTTATTATATTGATCATAGTAAAAAAAATAAATACTCGTATATATATATATTACATAGGCACCTATTTATTTCTGATAACTATGTGTAATTTTTCAAGTCAGTAAAAAATGTACTTATTATTAATCATGATGACATTATTAATTTGTGTATTATGTCTCTGTCTCTCTGATCCCGTCATACATCCAGCTTTCCATCCACCTCAACCAGATTATCGCACCTTCCAATCTGATCCTCCTCTTGAATTTTCCACATCTTTCTTGGCTATATCATACCACATTATTCTCAGTTTTTCAATGAGTTTTTTTCTAATGGATTGTTATTTGGTACTTAATGGAGTAATGGGTATTGGTTAACCCAAGTGTGTCCTGCAGTACTTTGTTTCTAATTGCTTCATCTATAATCAGTTTTTGATAAAATGATTCCAATTCATTATTCGTCCTTATCATCCGATCATTGATTACAGTATCTTTCAAAGCCCCGAAAAATCTTTTCAAAAACTGGGAATCTGATCTCTTTTGTTTTTCGGATTACATTTTATTTTTATAAATGGATATCATACAAATTACTACACAATATAATATAAATACATTTACATACGCATTTCAAGAATATATTTTACTGGTACCATCTGAAATGTGGATATATCCATAATGGTTTTATAGTGGTACTGGTTGTTTTGTTAGAAAGACGATTCTAATAATATAGGTACTCCTCTACCTATACGAGATTGATTATACAATATGCAATGCCGACAGCAGGTATATTGATTCTTTTATAAATAAATAATTTCAATCCTTATGGCCCTATATAACCCATTTATGTGCCGAGAAAAAACCTATTAGTGTAAATATTTATACATTTGTGCTAAATAACTGATGTATAAATAAACAGTACTTTATTCGATCAGTGTATTTAATAAATGTGTTAATTAGAAAAAAACGTACAATAACGTCGTACATACTATGCACAATACAATATATTGTATAGTATTTTACCAACTTGATAATTTTGTCAGATTCAAATTTGCATTTTAATCACTATCTAAAATGTGTGGTTTAAATTCTATACATGTATCTAATCCACCAGAATAGGTATAGAGAATATAATATGTCTATAAACTCAAGTCTCAAGTTTCCTTGTTTTAGGATATTTAATAAATACTATTATGTACTTACAATAACTTAGTCACAATTATAATTGTTATCCATAATAACAAATAAATTAGTTAGAATAGTGAAATTGCGGTTTGTATCATATATCTAGGTATTAATTAATGATTTTTGCTACGAGAAAAAAGAATTTTTCGGTTAGCTCTTTTTTATTACCTACAGATACTTATTAACTTTACTAAACTAAATGCAAATACCGTTGGATTTTTCTGTTGCGGAGAATGTATAAAGACCCGATAGATAATCTAACGGCGTATACTTATTTAAAGCAAATAATAAGTATTATATTATTATTTGTAACAAATATATGAAATATTTGGGTATTTTTTCAAATCTATGTCATACTAAAATATTGTACCTATTTTTATGTAATACGTTACATTTACATTTTAGTATTTATTAAATTATTATCTATAAACAATATTAAGTTGAGAAAATGTATTTATTTTAATAAACATTCGAATACTAATAATAGTATATAGAATATTTCAGGGAGAATAAACGTCACAAATAAAAGTGAATTTATGAATTATCATATACCTATATAATTTTACCTTCCTTTTATTAAAATAATTACAGAAAACGATCATTAGTGTTTTATTAGTTTATCACAATTTCATCATATTATTATGATCCATAGTGTTATGTAGTAGATTGTAGGGTACTTCTATTTGGATAATCCAAAAAACAATATATTGATATTGAAATCAATCGATTTTATAATTGTCGCTATTATTGCAAACATTTTACTGTTTATCTAACAGCATAATATTATGTATACTTTATTATATTTTAGTATATTTTGGCTCATGGCTCTTTGAAATGTGTCTTAATGTTATAATTTGTAAAATATAATTTAAAGAAATCGCCCCAGTGTTATTTACTCTATATAATACTACAATATAGTTTATTATATTTATAATATATATGTAATTTATACATAGTATATGTATATTGTTTGTGCATTGTATATTTTCAACGGAATTTATGTCTCTTATTATTATTCTAAAAGATTCAATCAGATATTACAGTTTCAAATTAATTGCATTTCGTTAGTCTATTATGATAGAAAGTAGAAAGATTTGATAGTAATTAATTTAATTATATGTATTTTTTTTTTTTTGCACAAACATTTCTAATATTGTAATTTGTTTAATGGATTAAACTGGTTTAATTATCCCGAGACAAAGTGAATGTCTGTACGTCTTTTTAAATTAATTTAGAAACCATATTTTTTTAATACCTATACATAAATGTTATATGTATTTACTTACGTACCTACTTCTTAGAAATTTAAAATTTAGTTTAAAGACATTTTTTTAAGTATTTTAGTCTCCAGTCCTCGCGAGAAAGCTATAATTTTGAAAAAGTAATGATAGTTTATATTAATTTTTTTAAGTAATAAACTAGTTTTTTATTATTTGTTTGTCCGACATCAGTTATATGCCAACGGTTTGTGATAATCGCGTTAAGTTAACAATAAGACGTATATTACGTTATTGAAATTAAATAATTAATAATTAGAGTAATTATTATTCATGATTATTTTTTGAGTTTAGAATTAATTTTAATATTTAATAAAAATATTTGGGACCCTATGTTGTATAAATATTTTGTTAGAATTTGCTATTCAAGGCATTTTTAAATTACCTTCATACATTTAAATACACATAAAAGCAAGAAAACAAAAATATATATTACATATTTATATAGTTTAAGGTGTAGTTACCAATGTTACCATATTTCACGATTATTATTTAAGTATGTACTCTATTTTCGTTGGTGCTTACAATATGATGATGTACCTGTACCTATTGGTATAGTATTTTGTATGCTTATATTATACCCAATCGCTTTATAATAAATACACATATTTTAACACGAACCTATATCACTGTCATAATAGAACTTACCTGTTAATAATAATTACAATGAACTATATAAATTTATAAGCTGAATTCACTGTTTTTTAATTTATTGGCTAGATATTTACTACCTGTGGAAGATTAAACTTTAAATAATATCAAATATGATGATATTTAATTCTACAGTTGCATTCAAGTTAACATTCAAACTATTATTGGAAAAATAATTCCTTTTTATATTATATTCATTGTTACTATTCCCTTATATTGACATAATTTGAACAATGACAATAACTATGCAGTATGTAAATAACCATCTTGGCCTTCTTGTACGTAAATGTGTTTCAATTATATCTTTATAAACATCTCCAATATTAATGCATTTAAACGGTAGGTACATAAAGAGTATAATAAAATAAACAATAAAATTAGAGAAATTTATTTGAAAAAAGTAATAAGAATATGAATAAAAATAAAAATAAATGTATGGTCCATAAAGTACCAAAATAAAACTGTTAAGACATCAAAAATAAAATAAACCTAATATAATATATATATATTTATTTCAAATAAAACTACATAATATTGATCTTAAGTATCGTAGATTTTTAATCATTCTAATATGTATAAATAAGAAGAATAAATTGAAGTATAATAATTATAGTAAAAACGTTTGAAATGAAAATATCGTTTTGTATTAAATTAAAATTAAAACATTGATAGAGGAACAAGTGCAGTATGTTAAATAAATTAAACAAAAAAATACCTTACGTATTTAATTTTTTTATTAGGTAGGTATTAAAATGTACTCATATACCTAGCATTTTCATTTGCCCTTTATAAGGCTAAAGAATTTCTGTGTGATTATATTGTAGTATGGTTAGGTGGTTCTAACCATAAATTTATCGAAAATTTGTTCTTAATCACTCTTTATAACTACATTAGCTTTATAGCTTTTATAAGTAGGTAATCTAAAAGTGTTTATAACTATTCTTAAATTTATGAATACATGGAATTTAAAATTATTGCATAGATAACCATAACTTAAATGTTTTTCTTTTCGGATTTTTGCTATCATGTCGTCCATCATTGGATATTATAATTTCGTCACTAAAATAAACTTTTATAAACTTTAATAAAGTAATTTATTTAATTGGTATATCTTGGTTTTAACATTCAGATGTCACTTCAGCATAGCAGTAAAATGATGGGGTCCAAAAGTGCTATAGCCTCCCTAGAATTTAGATTAGTCACCACCCATCTCATACGAGTAAATGTTTTATTTTATTTTTTGTTACATATTTCAAACATATTATGTTGTGTACAGAAAAATAATAGGCTATAGCCACCAACCTATTACCCTACAAATGCAATCACACTATGCTTATGTACATCGAACATCCTGTATTTCTATAAAATATTTAGGTCTATGTTATACCTAACTAAAAATTTATTTTCATCGTTTATATATTTTATGTCAAACATTTTTAAAAATGCTTATGTAGCAATGATCGTACACACATCCAACCCAATGTGTTTGTTGAAATTGCCTGTATTTATAACATTATTTCATAAACATAGATAAATGGAAACTTTTTATTATAATGTACAATGCGGTATATTCAAAATAAACTATTGTAATATACACAACTTACTCAACTAGCCGCTCTTAATTAAAATATGACAATTATTGTGGCTCGATATTACTGATATTTAACACAAGGCCTTAAGAAAATAGGATCAAAAGATAAGCACGATAGTGATTAGTATTCAATATTTCAATGTTTGCAAATAATAATGATTTATAAAATAACAATATTAAAGACCAAATTAAAGAAAAAACATTGTCAAATTCACTATTATTTCAATAACACCAATTTATAAATAGTTCTGGCACTTATGAATTTGTTGAATCTTGTGATAATTATTGTGAAATATGACAATACTAAAATAAAAATAATATTGTCTCCTAATGTCATCCGGGATACGGAATATCACTTATCGATCTGGTAACAATATGGTAACAATAAATTGGCCACTCTAATTTATACTTGAAGAACGCCGATATTGTATTATGTACAACGTTTCATACTTAAATTTGAATAATATTTAGAAATATTTGTTAATGTTTTCAATTATTTTTATTTACTGAAAAGTTTATAAAATTCTAACCTAACTTAACATAGAAATTAATATATCCGAAATATTTCTAGTACATCTTTTAGCCGATTTTCAGGAACTAATAAAAATAATAAATAGTAAAATGTTATTTATTTTTTTACATTTCAGGCCGTATTAAAACTGTAATGGTTTTCAAACAAAATATACAACCATTGTCCGAGATATGCATAACTCAACGTATGCTTGTTTGTCAAGATCAAACAATACAAATCAACCGTCATCCGATCAAGAAGGCATAGATCGTCAAAACAGTTTAATGTTTACCAAACTTCCGTTACCAAAATTAGAAAATGATTTACAAAACTATAATTTGAGGTTGGACAACAGGCCAAACTCTGAACAAAACAAAGGTAAGTACATATTATATAACAAATAAAATTAAAAAATTTCAATTATAAAAACCAACAATAATAAATATTTATAAAACCATTGCTTTAGTCAGTTCAGTATATTTAAGATCAAATAATAATCATTTTACAAGTCATGTCTAGGTTTAAATAATAGTAATAAATAAAAATTATTTAAATATTATTATTTTTTATAATATATACACCGACATTTTTTTTATAATTAAAATGATTGTTCATATCTTGAAGTTCTAGGTACGGAATTGCTTTACGGCAATTATTTTACGGCTTGCTATAGATTAATACTCAATATATTATCCGTGTGTTTATGCTCATGCGTTGATTTTAATTTCACAAGCTTTACATATTATATATTTAATACTTTTGATTTTACAAATGACAAAACATATATTTTGTGAATAACTCATATTACAATATTACATATGAAATCCTCCTAAAACAATCATTTTTCTTAAATGTATGTAATTTGAAGTAGGTAGTATTTTCTATAAAACTATTTTAATTAAAATACATATCTATTGAAGTGACATTTGATTAATTATATTAATAAGCTATTACTGTTAGCATAGTATTAATAATTAAGAATAAAAAAATTAGGATAGATAAAATCGATTTGTACCTAGAATCTGATTTAATCGAGACTATCTTAAAAATAATATTAATAAAAATTACATTTTTTTAAATGTGGGTCAGTCGTGGATGTCGCTCTGTTGTACATTAGGTTACAAGTGGGTTACTGACGTTACTGTAATGGATAGAATTAAATTTGAATCCAATGATATTATATTATTGACTTATTGTATACGAAAAAAGATTCTAAGCGGAGACGGTTTATCTCTCTAGGTTGTAGAGTCTAGGATATATTATAGATTATTGTTACTTATTATTAAAACTTATAAAAATATTTGACTTTCCAGTGGTTTTTTTTTCGTTCAATTAATTTCGAACACTCATAAAAATTTAATTTGACTTTCTAGTAGACAGTATTTTTTTGATAAAGATAAACAAACTTATAAGGAATCGTGTATTATATTTTCAAATCTTAGATTCAAAAAAACAATTTTTTATGAATTTCTAGCTTAAAATAATTTGCGAATTTTCGTAATTTTTACGTATGTTGTCAAAATTCAAACTTTGAATGCTTATAAAAAGAAAATTGTGATTACGAAATTCTTTTATTTTTCAACAAGCTTTTCTATCCAACAAATAAATTTTTATCAATATTAATTTTAAAAAAAAAACTAATAATGATCGAAAATTGCATATGCCAATAAATAGTTCAATTTAAGTCGAAATTTTTTGAAAATTGCATGGTGGGTATAATATAATTATATAAATATTCGGTGAAAATGTCATGTATCTATGGTCATTTATTTTAAAGTTGCATCAAAAACCAAAATTGATTTTGTCGAAAACTGATTGTGGGTGATTTTCCCTTTAGTTTGCTTATCCCGATTATTTAGAAAAATATTAAGAATAAATTTAGAATATGAGAAATAATTTAATTTTTACATTGGATACTTCAAAGTACTAACTAGATTCACTTTCTGATCTAACAAGGTACTGAAGTCGAAAATCGAAGCATTTTTACTGCCCCAAAACGTGATGACAGGTATAAAAAAATACACATCATAGTAAACTCAGTACACTCCTCGCTCTAATCAAAATTTAAAATTTATAAATTTCAAATGGCATTCCGTAATCTGTTCTCATAATGCTTCTTGCCTATAGTGACGTTCAGTTAGATTGACTTGTTTATAGTCCGGATTTCGTACTCTTTTAGGTGCCAAAAATTTAATCCACTACCATGGTGTAGCTAAATTGCCTATCTTCAACGCCGTGGAATCATTATTTTATATAACATTATTATGTCAAGTTAGCATATATTATGCTAAAACTGTGAAATTATTATCAAGTATTTGCTAAATTTTGCTATAGTCACTAAACTTTGAAAATCAATACTCAAACATGACAATTCCAACTCTAATACACTAATACTGGGGTTAAATTTTAAAACTTCTATAGAACCAGAATATGTAAATCAACATTTTTATAAAATGTTTTTGTACTTTATGAATAGAACTAGTGCACAAGCAAAGATGTTATGATTGTACATAAATTGCAAATTATAGGTGCGCTATGCAAAACTCCAAAACGGCCTAAAAAATCTAAACGATAACAAATTTTTTGTATTAGTAAATTATACATAGTCCTACAATAATGTGTCTGAGCCAACTAAAAATGCATTAAATAAAAAAATTAATAAGAAATTATGATATTTTAAAAGATGGATCCAATAGAATCGAAATGCAAAAAAAATGTGTATCAAAATAACGTATTAGGAATAAACATTTTTAATTGATTATAATATACAAAAATACATACTACAACATTGTCAATATTATTGAATTATCAAATATATGTACCATTTTATATCATTTAATTTATTATAAATTCCGATAATCATTATAGTCTATATTAAAATTTATATTCAAACAATCAATATTCTCCAAATGCTGTTTTAATGTATTGATAATTAATAAACAATGATTAGATGGTACGGCAGATCAAACTATAAGAAGGTATAGAACAGCATTCACAAGAGAACAGTTGCTTCGATTAGAAAAAGAATTTTATAAAGAAAATTACGTGTCCAGGCCGAGAAGATGCGAGCTTGCCACCGAATTAAATCTTCCCGAATCGACAATAAAGGTATGTAATTTTATACTAATATGCTCGCCGTATTATTGCCGGCTTGATAGAACTTATACGTTTAGCTGGTGATATATTTTATGATGGGAGTGATGGGACAAAGCATATAGTTTATAAGTATGTTATGCCAAAGTGTTATTACTAATATGTGATTATTATATACGGAATGGAATTATTCATAAATATAAATCTGAGACTATCATAGTCACTCAACAACTATATCTGAAAATTCGTTTAGATAATTATATAGTTATGTAAAATCGTTAATTTATCTTGAAAGCGTGATTTTAAGTGAGTTGTTCTATCGCTTATATTATTTCCACGTCAGACAAACCTAATTTTTTTGTACTCGATTTCTATCTTTTTTTTTAATGTGCTTTTCTTTCGCTTTGACTCAAAGCTGAATTTTATATATACTTATACCACCCGATTCACTTATAACTACTAAAGAATAATTATATTGAACCATCTTTAATTTTTTGGGCTAGATTTGTAGTCATGTGTACCTAATAGGTACTTGTTCTTAGATTTAAATTTTATGCTATAATAATGTCGCCCTAGGACTTCTAACGTTCAAAATTCATTCTATTGATAATGGACTAAGCAAGTTGTACTGTTCCTGATTCGTATATATTTTTAATTTTATTCTTGTGACTTTTATAAATATATAGATAACCTGAAATGCTAAAAATATATCTTAAGTGGTGATATGCGATGGCCATCACATCATACCTGACACTACATCCTGAATGTTGTATATTTGTCTCACGCCAACGCATATTCTTGGTTAATAATTTCAGGTGTGGTTTCAAAACCGGCGGATGAAGGACAAACGGCAAAGAATCGCCATGGCGTGGCCGTATGCCGTATACACAGACCCGACGTTTGCGGCCACGGTGCTGCAGGCGGCTGCGGCCAGCGCACATGCCAACGGCACGCTGCCCGACATAGCAGCCATTGCCAATGCCTACCAGTACTCAGCTGCAGCGGCGGCCGCAGCCGCTGGGCCATCGTACTTCCACGGTCCTGGAGGTGGTGGCAGTGGTGAGTACGGTAAGTTCCAGCCTCAACACTATGTCGGCCCGGTGCCACCACCGACACCGGCCCCACCGACCCAGTCCCTTCAGCAGATGATGAAGAAACCATTTGGTCCGTTCGTCGGCCATCATCATCACCATCACCATCATCATCAATTTGCGGCCGACGCCTCTGCCATGGCCACAGCCAACGACGCCTCCACGGCTGACTCTAGTAATGGCCACCATCATGCTGTGACCAGTTTTGACGGCCACAAAACTGTGACGGCCGATCAGAAACCGCCTTCGACTGCAGTGGAAAATAATAAGGCGTCGACCGCAGCGGCCACGACATCATCGTCGTCGTCGTCATCGGCTGCAGACGCCGCTGATTTTTCAAGCGTGGCCGCTGGTACGAGCTGCAAATGCGGCATAGTCGATTGCGTACTGACCACTTCCGGAAAACCGGTCAGCAATAATGGCGCGATGGACGAGTCTACGCCATCAAGCACCGGCCGCGTGCAATCACAGCCATTTTTCATGACATCTGGCGCACCTGAAACCGGTAGGGATGAGTCCCTACAGTCGGCGGAATGTTCGTTAGCAGTCCACAAGCATGTCTACCATAAGGAGTACGCCAAAAACAAACTATTCCAGCCTTACAAATCGGACGTGACGACGGCGAAACTCAATCTGTGAACTATAATACTATGCCTATAATAATATAGCACATGCAAATATAATAATATTATTATTAAGTATTTACCTAGTAAGTATAAGTATATTATATAAGTAAATTATAAGCGTATAGTATGACTACCCGTTGCAACACTTTATTATTTGTTATTATAAACAACATTAAACTGCAGTTTAATACTATAATACCTATAATATTATGATATAATAAACAATTTAGGTACGTACTCTATTCGACACTATGCATATATTATTATCGTACTCTTCGGAACATTATTAAATTATTATTATATTATCACGTACAGGGTGTGTAAACATAGTCATAATAATACGTGCAATGTTTATGATATCAGTGGAGTCTGACCACACGCTCTAATTTTACCTGTAGGCTGTAATACAATAAATTATTAATCTAATAATATTATGGTATCCTTGAGTAACTATCGATATAATGTTATTGTTTCACTAAATCCTAAACTTCAAGGATAAGTACATAATTATTATTAAACACTAGGTCCGGTGTCAAAATCTTGACGGCCAAATATATATTCCATTAGATAGCATGACATAAAACAAAACTCTATCGTTCACCCCTTGAAAATGTCCCACCATCATGGCCTTCATCTATACAAGTATTTTATGCACTATGATCGTTTATTTTCGTGAACTTCCTTCGCGAAGTTTTCGTTTTTATACAGCTTGAATTCAAATTTGAATTAGACGACGTGTAATGAAAATTATTCACCTCACGACAACGTGGAATTTTCACACACGATAAACAATAAATAGTGAATATTTTATTTTATTTTTTTTTTTTTTTTTATGAAGGAATTATACATTTTCATAAGACCTGTGTGTCGTTTTTCAGATAGAATAACATTGTTTTTATGAAATAGATTAATATTGTTGCAGACTAAAAGTATTCACTACTAATTTTAAATCGTTCATTACCATAATTACAAATCTCATTATTTGAATACAAAATAAGTATATCATGTACCAATAGCATTGTAATGGCCACGTTTCTCAGTCCTCACCTCATACTGCCAGATTTAGAGATGTAAGCTCTCATACATTTATTCGTGAGGAACCCTGATTAATAATTAAGGCCCTTTTCAAATAGTCAAAGTTATGGTAGGTACCAGAGGTACCTATTTAGTACATTGTGGGGATCTCACGGGGCATGGGTATTTTCCTCTAATGTCGATTTAAGCTGCGAAAATATTATGTGACATAACTTAAAGAATTCAGCACACTCCTCGCTTCTCGGCAAGTCAACAAATATATGAATAACTAATTATTATTTATTTATTTATTTATTCATCCTTGTACTTCATGCATTAAAAATATATTTGACATGAAACACAACTATAATATATATCTACCTAATTTAAATGTTAATATTTCATATTTCATGCCATATTTTCCCATTCATTCATATTCTCCTATTATTTCATAATAATTACCAATCGATAATTTTAAATGCCGATAATACATTTATACCATTTTCTTTTGTTATTAACAACGATAGTTTGTATGAACGTATGAACATATGAACAACGGTAATAGTCCGACACATATACAGTTAGACAGCTAGTAACAATTTGTTAAAGCCCGCAGGGTCTAATGCTTGACCGTAATTTGACTTCATAAGTTAAAATTTTATTAGTCAACTGTTTTACACTTCATAACACATTTTGTAGGTATGTAATAACAAAATAACCAGTAAATTTTTATTTTTTTTTTATTTATGTTCACTAATGAAACAAAAAAAAAAAAAAAAAACAGAACATATTTCGATTAATCAATTATTATGTTCATTAAATTATTATAGATCAACAACAGCAGATGTCTTTTATTAATCCACTTCACACATATTCATGTTATATCATTGAAACTTATTAATCATTATAAGTTATTACAAGCCTTTTTTTCTTTAAATAAACAACTAAATAATAAATAAATCAGTTGATGTGAATATTAGAAAACTGTATGTATATAATAATATTCTGTTTATAGCGTTTAATAAGACTAAGGAATTATGATAAAATATAATATATTAAAAGCATAAAAGTTGATATTCTTATCAGAATTACATTATATGGTTTTGAAGTTCACAGAGTTTGAAATAAACCGGCTTTAGAATAAAATTATATGATTGGAAAGCAATATTACAGTAAAGAAGTAAATGTCGTATAATTATTTTGCTTTTTCTTATATTTTTTGAGAAAAGTGAAATTATTTGAAGACCTTTTCCGTTTTTATTAAAATTGTGTAAACGTAAAATTTAAAATTAACTAGGTATAAAATTAAGTGCACAATGGAGCGCAAAAAAATATACCTACCTTGTGAAAAATTCATATTTTTTTACAAATAATATTCCATGATTAATTAAACAACATAATTTTGTGTACTGTTTCATTTTCAAGAAAAACACATAGTCACTAATGCATTTTTAAATGTATATTTATATCTTATTTTAAACATTATATTTCCAAGATATTAAAAAGGCATTAATGGAAGTTTTTTTAAATGTAATTTTATTCATCATAGTTCTTACAAATATTGATTTGATATTTGAACAAACTAAATTCACTTCTATTTTGCAGTGTAAAAATACTCTTTAAAATGTCTTTATAAAAACTAAAATGTTTAAAGTATCTATACTTATACTTTAAACAGCAATATTTCCATAGAAAAATAATTTAAGAGGATTTCGTTTAAAATTACATTTAATATTTAAATTTGTTTGATTAAATCAAGAACAAATGATTTTATAAATTGTATAATCATCTAAAACATTGTGATTAATTATTATGATACACGGGGTTCATATTTTATAAATTTGAATATAATTTGAATTTGGTATTTTGTAAATAATGATTTACAGAAATAATATTATTTTACTAAAATGTATGTACTACGTAGATGACATAGAAATGTGTAGGTACGTACCTATAAGAACCATTTTCTAGGTAACTATATTAGCGTATGAATTGTATTCTAACATTTACATATGTTTATTCTGGAACTTGTAAACCTTTTAACATAATATCTAATTATTTATACTTTTTTAATGTTTTGTAAGTAAAATTATTACAGTTTTATAATACCACATAATATAAGAACGCTGTATTTTTCTTCTTTTGCTAGCATTTAGTACTTTTAAACATGTTGTATTAACTAATTATTCTAATTTAATAGTTTAAGACTTACGAAAAAATGTGGGCGCCGTTGTAGAAAAACAACTTTAATTTTGTTTACAAGTTTATATGTATCAGTGTTGAAATTTCTAACAACTATCACACTTAAATATCATACTAATTTTACAATTCGATTGATCGTAGCCTTGCACTAACTTGTAAATTTGTACCTTCATTCGCCTTTAAACAGTAATTTGTCAATTGCAACTGGACATTCTTATTTGTGTTATATATTCAATATTTAATATTTAATTTTTTTGTTTTAGTATATAATTTGATACTGACTGAAAAAAATAGTACATTTTGTTTATAAAATCATTTAATCAAAAAACGAAACTCAAGATTTATGAAGATTAATGATTAATCTAAAAAATAATAATTTAGTTTTTAATATTTATTTAAGATTTATAGAATATTTAAAATGTAGTCATAGAATTTTTAAGTAAACTATTAGACATTTAAACTTTTATTATGAAACTACAATTTATTAAATTAAATTACGTTTAAAATCAACTAAAATGGTTGTAATGTACCTTAGACACCTTAAATAATTCATTACATTTTGTATATAGATAATATTAGAATTTTAGTATAGTTAATCTTGCTATTTAAGTATTTAAGTAATATTTACTTATTTCATTTATCCAACTGAATTAAATTAAGTTTAGTATATTAATAATAATATATTATAGTATTATGTATAAGTAAATAGTTAATCTAATAAAATAATGTAAAAAGAAGAACTCTAGGTACTTCATTTAAGAGTGTTCCAATTACCAGTAATTTATGTTGTACATTTTTTTTTTTTTTTTAGATAGTTAGATCAAACTATTGTGAACAAAATAAAATCATTTATATATAATATATATATATATATTATATATACATATATAAGTGTATATAATAAAATATTTAGGTACACTTAATAAATACTACTTTACTCAGTTGAATATATTAGTATTTATAATTGGTAGAAAATTTAAAGTTTCAAGAAATTATTAAAAATTAACATAATTTATGTTCGCTAATTTATAATGTATACCTGTATACCTAAAAGAAATCATCTCAAAGCATAACAAAATATCCTAACGTTTATTGCTATTTAAACCTACTATAAATATATAATAGGTTATTATTTAATTTTTTGAAGAAAATTGTGGTTATATTTTAGTTTTCTTTGGTGAATAAAAATGGCCTAAATATACAAAAGTGACACTGTATATTATCATTTTAATAATAATATGTACGAGTATACTTACATAAAATCTTATTCACTCTTAGGTTTTATTTCATTTTATCAACCATTTTAGTAAAAAAAATTATATATAACAGTACACCTGTTTATAGTATATAATATCATGTAAGAATGACGCTAGAAAAATCGATAAAAAACACAACTTTGGTTTGTTGCTTAAATTCTTTCGAACAAAAAATAACATGATATTATGTACTATATTTTTTAATATCCTATTGCCATAAAACTAAAAATATTTGTTATAATATTATAAGTAATTAGGAATAAGATAAATATTTTGTATACTGATTCTATATAAAAGTAGAATATAATATAATAAAACCATGATTATTTCTGGTATTAATTTAATGTTGAAATTATCATAATAATTATATATTCATGTCCATTTCACAAGAACTGGTATTTATACAACTACTTTTTACAGATGGATAATTTTCTTCCAATTTTAAATTGAAGACATCACGAATCTATCAAAATTATATTATATAGTAGTTATTGATTTTTTTTTTTTTTTATTGATCAAATAAAAACTCGGCAACTACATGGCCATTAGTTACAGTTGTGGTATGTTTACATGGTTTAAGAATTTTACAACATTTTTTTTTTTTTAAAGGGGATTACAATATTAAAGATAAGTTATAACAGTATGGTTTCTAAGTATTTATATAAGAAAGAAAAAAACAAATGTGAATCATTAAATTAAATTGTAAAGACCTGTTGACTTCAAAAAAAGGATCATCTTATTGTTCTCCACAGCATTGGGTCCCAATGCGATGTCGAGGGTCGTGTCCAATCCGGTGTTTTGACGTTCTTGCTGGTATTTTAGGCATTCTGTTATTATGTGTTTCACTGATATTTGGACACCACATACTTCGCATAATGGTGGTTCTTCCTTAGCCATTAGGTGCCCGTGTGTAAGTCGCGTGTGTCCTATTCTCAATCTGTTGAGTATCGATTCTTCTTTTCTGTTTAAAGAGCTGTTTAACCACCTAAATGTACTGCTTTTAATTCTGTTAAGCTTGATGTTTTGTTGTTTCCAAGTATTGAGCCATCTGGTGTTAGTTATGTCATTTATGTATTTTTTGAGATCGTTGTAGGTGGATCCAAGAATAATTTTACATACGGAGCTTGTGACTGCGAGCTTAGCGTGTTTATCAGCTAGTTCATTTCCTTCGATGCCGATGTGCCCGGGGACCCACATGAGAGTGATTTGTTTGTTTTTATGCAAGGCTTCATTTAATTTGTTCAGTATTTTTGTCGCTATTTCGCCGGGTTTGAACTGGTTTTTTATGCTATTAAGGGCACCCAAGGAGTCACTGAATATTATGTGGTTGGGGTGTTCATCATCTAAGGTTGTTTTGATCGCCTCAAGTATCGCTATTGCCTCGGCCGCATATATGGAGCAGGTGTTCGGTAGCTTCAATGTTACGTTTTGGTTCCTTAGTATTATTGAAATTCCTACTTGGTCTTGTGTCTTGGATGCGTCCGTGTAAACTTCTTGATAATCTCGGTAATTTTCTAATATGCTTTGAAAGTGTCTTCTGTAAATTTCTGGTGGAGTTTGTTGTTTTAGAAAGGAGCTGAGTTCCGTATTTATGTCGAAAGAGGAAGTCCATGCGGGTGGGGACAATTGTTCTCTCGTCATTGATTGATCCATAATAATGCCGTTTTTCCCTAGTTCATCATATAAATCGGAGTTTTCTGATGGCAGTGGTAGGTTGTTACATATATAGGATCTAACCATGTATTTAAGCGATAGGTCGTTCCTTTTAATCTCAGGTATGGGTACGCCTGCTGTATTATATATGCTGTAAATTGGACTGCTGCGAAAAGCGCCAATCGCGAGCCTTAGTCCAGTATTATTGGTACTATCTATTGCATTTAAAATAGATCGGGATGCTGTTTTGTATATGTTTGATCCGTAATATATTTTCGATTGAATGGTTGCCTTATGAATTTTGATAAGTGTACTAGAGTCACCTCCCCAGGAAGTGTGAGATAATATTTTTAAAATATTAAGTGTTTGACTGGTAGATGTTTTAAGGTAGCGTATGTGGGTTGCCCATGTGAGCCTGCGGTCGAAGAAAATACCAAGTATTTTGACTGATTCTTTTGTTGGAATTGGAGTGTTGTCTAGTGTAATTATTAGTTCGCTGACATTTCTTTTTTTTGTAAATATGATGATGTTGGATTTAGTTGGTGAGAATTTGAATCCTGTCTTATTGGCCCATTCTGTTAAATTGTCGGTGGTTGTTTGTAGGAATTTTTGTATTGAACTTATATTGTTGCTACGACATGAATAACTGAAATCATCGGCGAACAAGTTGCATTTTACGGGTGGTGAGCAGCTTTTGGTTATGTCATTTATGGCTATAAGAAAAAGAGTTACCGATAATGCTGAACCTTGTGGTACTCCGTTTTCCTGGATGAATTCCTCAGAATAGTGATTGTTAGCTTTGACTTTGAAATGCCGGTCTATTAGGAAGTTGGTTATCAGATTGAGTATCTTGCCTTTGCACAGGATTTGGTTAAGCTTGACTAAGATGTTGTGTCTCCATGTTGAGTCATAAGCCTTGGATATGTCAAGGTTGACTAGCCCCATAATTTGTTTGTTCTTAAAGGTCTGATTTACTTCATGATTAATATGAGTAAGAGTATCGATTGTGCTTTTATTTCTTCTAAAACCGCATTGTTGCTTAGAAAGGTATTTGTCTTTTTCTAGTAACCAAGTGAGTCTGTAATTAATAATTTTTTCAAGTATTTTTGACAAGGTGTTTAAAAGAGTTATTGGCCTATACCCTTCGGGATTGAACTTATCTTTTTCATTCTTAGAAATTGGTATTATTGTGCTTTTTTTCCATCTGGTTGGCCATGAACCTTCAGTGAAAATTCTATTAAACAGTGCCAGCATTAGTTTTAAGGTGTTAGGTCCGAAGTTTTGAATAAAAATGTAAGGTATGCTGTCAGGACCGGGACTGTGACTTTTACATCTTGAAAGAGTGTATGTGATTTCTTCCATAGTGATTGGTAGGTTTAGTTGGCTTTGGTCCATCTTATTTTGGTCTATAGTATTTGGAATTGTTTCCAATTCGCATTTTCGTTTGTAGGTTTGGAACTGGGGAGAGTAGTTAGAATCACTACTGTTATTGAAGAAATATTCGCCCAATAGGTTAGCAACTAATTCTTCGTTACATAGTAGGTCGGAATTATTGACTATAAGATTTATTTTCCGAGTTCTGTTGAGTCCTTTTAAGGATTTGATTTTATTCCATATTATTTTCGTGTCGGATTTTGCATTGATACTATTTGTGAAGCTTTCCCACGATGATTTTTTACTGGTTTTAATCAAGTACCTTGTTCTCGCTCTGAGTTTTTTAAGTTCTATAAAGTCCTCTTGGGATTTGGATAGTTGGAATTGTTTTAAAGCCTTGTATTTTTCTTCGATAGCAGTTTTAATGTTATGATTCCACCAGGGTACTTTAGGTTTTCCATTCTTGGAGGTTGATTTTCCTATTGTTATATTTGCTATTTGTAGGATTGAGTTGGTAAAAGTATTTACAAGTGTATTGATATTTACTGTTTCTGTATCTTTTATACTTGTAATCTTTTCTTCCAATAGTTCAGAGTATAGTGTCCAATTGGGTTTTTTTAGATTCCACCTTTCGACCGGAGAAGGATCGTTAGTCAGTGGTATATATTTGAAGATGATTGGAAAGTGGTCACTGCTAGTTATGTTTTTATATACAATCCATTCTAATCTTTGTGCTAACGATGCATTGGAGAGTGATAAATCAATGTTGGACATTTGTCCGTTGGCAATGTTTATGTGGGTGGGTTCATTGCTATTCAGGATTACTATGCTATCTTTACCAAATGCTTTATAAATTTCTTTTCCTCTCCTATCGGTGTTCATAGATCCCCACATGAGGTTATAGCTGTTAAAATCTCCGGTGATAATGAAGGGAGTAGGTATTTGGTTTAAGAGATTTTCAATGTCATTTTGGGTGAAGTCAAGTTGATTGGGGATATATATATTACATATATTAATTTCTAACTGTCTTAACTTCACTGATACTGCTATAGCTTCGAAATGCGTATTAATATTGATAATTTTGCTGGGATATTCAGATTTTACGTATATTGTTACTCCGCCACTGGCTCTAGCTCCGGCAGTTCAGTGTTTACTGAATCCTGTGTAATTTGGTAATTTTCCTGTGTTATCATATTTAAAATTTGTTTCTTGCAGACATATTATTTCGGGATTTGTTTCTGATAAGATGATTTTAAGTTCGTCGAGTTTTTTGAAAAACCCGTTCAGATTCCATTGTAGTATTAAGGACATGTAGATGCGTATGTTTAATTTTTTTTTTTTTATTTATTGCTTTATGGTAGGGTCAGTATCTAGAGTTATCTCAAGTAAAGAGTTGGAAAGTCTGGTTAGTCTATTTTTGATGCTAAGATTCCTTATCTTGGGGCGGATTGAATCCAGAATCTCGATCATTTCCATTGGTGCTATGTTGAACTCCTTTAGAACACTAGAGGGGTTCGGGATGCTAAGTGTGTTTTCTATTATGTATTTTAGTTGGTTAAAATTTATTTTAAGATTGGGTATTTTTTCGAATTCCAATTTGGCTGGTAATAACGACTCGTCTAATTTAACTATAATTTGTTCGACGGAGTTTGATCGTTTTGGGTTCTTTGGAGGCGGTTGTGTTGAATTGTTTGCTTTAGGTTTGTTATCATTAGTCGTTTGATTTGTGGGATGTGTTGTTGACGAATTGTTTGCTTTTTTTTCTTTGGATTGTGACTCTATTAATTTTGTTGCTAATGAGCTCTTATTGGTTGGTGTGTTTTGCGCGTTAGTTTTTGTTTGAGATAAATTAATTATATTTTCTGTGGGGGGAACATTATCCGTCTGTAAATTGCTAGAAGTAGATGAAGGCGCTGGTCTTTTAACTTGTTCTACTTGTTCTTGTGAAGGTGGTTTGCTAATGTGTGAAGTGTTGGGTAGATGTTCAATATCGTGTTGTACATTGGTATTATCTGCGTCATAGCCGTCTGAGATAGTACTTTGGTGTTGCAGTTGAGAATCAGTAATTTTATATTCTGTTGCCTTACGGCAACGATTGGAAGTGTGGCCAGATTGTTTACATAAGTAACATATTACCGTATCATCTGATATAAAGATACGGTATTCAGTTTGCTCGAATACTATTAGTATTGAGCTGGGTAATTTATCATTATCGTCTGGGTTTATATATAATTGACGGCGGAAGCTGCCAATATGCCCGTATTCGTCATTAGCGAAGCCGGCCTTTATAAAAGTTATCGGTGATAGTATTCTAATTGACAAATTTTCGATAGCGTTTTTAATTACATCATGAGGGATAATCGGCTGCACGTTAGATAGTATTATTCGTTTGGCTGGGTTGATTAGACGACGGAATGTTATCTTTGAGTTATTAATGACGATGTGTGACTGTTGGCTAATGATTTGTTCCACGATATTTTTATTTGCAAAATAAATGCAAAATCTGTTATTAGATATTCTAGAGGCGAATGTTATGTTGGTTGGTGAAGTGAGTTGACTGAAAGCTTTAATATACTCTATTTGAGGGACATCTTCGATTGAGTTAAAAACGATTGCTTGATCTTTTTTAGGAAATTGTATATTTGCTGTGGTTTCGGCGAAAGTTTTAGTGTTGTTGGTTTGAGGAACGTACTGTGAAAAGTCGAGGGAGTTGGGTTTGGTGAGGTCCATATTTTTGGATATGGAGAGAGTGTTTTAGGCACCTGCTGTAACTATGGATAACAATAGTGTGTCTACATACCTTCTTAATTGCTGTTCGTAGAGTATTACTGCTATCGGAAGCTATATAAATGCGTTTTACGGTGACCGTGGCACACGTGTGTGTCGGTCGGAGGTAACACACGTACTAAGTTATTGATTATGTTGATAATTATTAGGGTAAACATTGCAACAATAAGAATCCTCTGAAAATTTCGTGACCAGAATCTTACTGAAATAAATAATAGGGCCAAATAACAATATCTGGTGACTGGTACCCATATGGTATACATTTTGACTGCATGCAAGTTAGGTCCCAAATTAAAAATTGCTATACTTATTAGTTCAGGGATTATTAGTTAAAATGTGTTTACTAAATTAACTCTAAGTATAGTGCTTAAATTCGTATTATATAATTAATAAATTGTAAAATTATTTTACTTTATAATTTTAAAAGCAAAGAAACTAAAAAAAAAGGACCGGGAAAAACAGGAATTTTTACACAAAATCTGTTTTTGAGAAAATCAATTTTATATATTGGTGTAATTCTAAAACCAATTACCGTAGAAACATGACATTTTCACTGAATTTTAATACTCACATTTTCTATGCATGATAAAATTTTCAAAATATTTTAAATCTTTTTAAGTTATTTATAAACATTTTAAATTTTAAATTTTTTATAAATGTCAGTAAAATTGTATTCATTGGGAAAAAGAGCTCCAAAATTTAATAAATAGCTCCTAATATATTGCCACAATGTTAGTTAAAAAATATTAAAAATAAATAAACACAATTTTTATTAATAAGCACTGAAAGTTCAAATTTTTACAACATATGTAAAAATCACGAACATTTGCAATTTATTTTGAGTTAGAAATTTAAAAAAAATTTAAAAAATTTAAAATTGAATACAAGATTCTTCATGAGTTCGTCTAATTTTATCAAATAAAAAATGTCTACCAGAAAGTCTAATTAAATTTTTATGAGCATTTGAATTTCAACATTAGATATTCACTCAATTTCCATAGAACCGATAATCCTATTTTGTTGTTATTCAAAAACGAATAATTGTAGAAACTTAAAATATACACCAAATCTTTGTTTTGTCGAAACAAAACTTGATAACATTTTCAAAATATTTCAACAATTTTAAATTTATTTATAGACATTTGAAATTTTCCGTTTTGTAGTTTTTATTCTATAAAATATGTCAATTAAATTATATTCATTGAGTAAAAAAACTTTAAAATTTGATACAAGGTTCCCCATAAAATGATATAACAACATTGGAAAAATATTAAAAATACATAGACTTTGTTTTTCTTATTGACACTTACAAAAGTCGCACTTTTAAATACAAGTTATCCAAACTAAATTTAAAACAAAAACACTTTTGTAATTTTAGGAATCGTCCGAACAGAATCAAAAAACTCCAAGTAGACTAAGCTAAAAGGCTAAGCCCTCCCCCCCCCAAAAAAAAATCAATCGTAGCCCCCCCAAAATTGTTTGTATACCTATAAATTAATTTGTCATTGAAAAAAAAATGTTCAAACCGACAAAATTTAATTTGGAAAACTGGTATTTTTCATGTATTTGTGCGTCATTCGGGTTATTTGAAATTATTTATTAATATGTAACACTGTAACGATAAGACAACGGTCCGAATGTCCCGATACGTGTTCTATTTTTATACTAGACTGTGCATGTCACCTGAGCCGATAAACCACCGCCTGTCGTAGGTGCGTGCGTTGTGTTTGTGTGTGTAGTGTGTACGCGCAACTGCTATATTGCAGTATTGCACTATTGTACATCGTTATTCGTTATTTGTTGTTTGGTGTTACGTAATTACATTGTTAATTTTTTCGTTGTTTCATCGCCATTTTGTGTAAATACGTGTGTGTGTGTGTGAATTTTCAAGTTTTTCCGTCATAAACTCGCGACTAGATAAATGGATAAACAAAAGGTAAAGAAGGTTTTTGACATTTTTAATTATAAGAAATCTACATATTCTAAGAACACCCCTGTCGATAATATAAACGATCAAATCGAACAAGTCATTTCAATTAATACTACTGATTCTAAGGCAAACACAGCTACTTTAGAATCGGTTTTAGACCTTGGTAATTGGGACTCTGGACCTGTACGTCCAATATTAAAGGTAAGGTTATACATATACTATTTAAAGTCACAGAAATATGGGATACCATAATTGCTTTTGCTTTTATTAGCATAACTTTTATAACCTAATTTTTTCCATAGGATTATCCAAAAACAACTTTTGGTACTCAAAAAAGATCTTTTAATGCATCATATTTTAATGATTTTGAATGGCTGGAGTATAGCATTAAGTTAGATGCAATTTTATTTAATAATTTAATTATATTAAAATAAAATAATTTTCAAAAACAAATAATGTATCAATTTACAACTCAACTGACTCAGAGATAAATGGTAATATTTATATTATTTTTAATTCAACATTAATAATTATTGATATTATTTTATTTTTATTTTTAGAATTTAATCGTTTAAAACCAAAAAGATTAAAAAAAGAACCAACTCATTTAAAAAATTATTTTGTGATAACTACAACTAGTAGCGAGCAAGATCAAATTCCAGAAAATGATTTTCATAAAATAGAAGAGCGTTGGAAAGTAAAGTATTTCCATATTTTAGATATTTTGATCGTTAATATGAAAAAACGTTTTTCAATTGAAAGTTTAAAAATGGCAAATGCAATTGATGATTTCATAAAACTAGATTTTATTGGGAGTTTAATGTTCATAGAACACTATAAAGTAAGAATTAGTAAAAAAATTAATTTAATTTAAAATTTATACATTTCACTTACTTTTTTTGTGATAATTTTGTTTTAGGGATTACTTAACATTGATAAAGAAACGCTTAAATCGGAAATGGTGGTTGCTAAGAATTGTGCAATACGATTGAATGGACATAATAATATAACAATTGTAGATTTAAAAAAAGTTGTTGAAGCAGAAGTGTACCCGAATTTATACAAACTGCTAAAAGTAACTTTAACCATACCGGTGAGTTCTGCTACCTGTGAGCATTCTTTTTCAGCAATGAAGAGAATCAAAAATTGGCTGCGAAATTCAATGAGTCAAGAAAAATTTACAAATTTATCTATTATTCATATAGAAAGGCAGATTTCAAACAATTTATGTGTTGAAGATGTTTTAAATGATTTTGCTAAATGTAATCATAGAATATCATTATAAACTTGAACTATGTATGTTATAAAGACAATAAATAATAAATAAGATATAGCGATTTTTTAATTTTTTAGTGAAGGGGGAGGATTATCCCCTTCCACCTTTATATATCTCTCTGGAATATATATATATATATACACAGTACATACATTCCAATTATTTAGCCCCCCCAAAATTAATACTCAAATTGCGCCTATGCTAACTAATCGATCTTTTTGCTTCTTGTATCATAGAATACTAATTGGTCTTCCATATAGCTCCCGTAATTTGTTTTTATGTCTTCTTTCAAATTGTTCTATTTCTCTGTTATATATAGGGCCATACATTTGTCTAAATATTTTTCTTTCAAAGCTCTGGTGGTTTCCCTTGGTGGTTGACCATGTCTCAGACCCATATGTTAGGATCGGTCTAATGTAATTGGTGTATAGGATTTTCTTTAATTCATAAGATTGATGCTTTAATTTAAGTAGTTTTATTTTAACAAACTAAAATAACACTTGTTAATCTATTTTTAATTTTGTCATGCATAATATTTGCACTGTCCATGTCAGTGGCATAATTACCGTGGGGGGGGGGGGGTGATTTGGGTGTCGTCTCCCCCCCACATGACCTTTTTTTTAAAAAACTGGTTAACTACATTCACCTATGTACTTCTTTATCTAATAATATTATTATTATTATTTTTTTTTTTTTATATATATATACAGGGTGATTTTTTTATCGAAGAACACTCATTATTTAAAAAAGTATGAGTGTTCTTCGATAAAAAAATCACCCTGTATATTGAAATCAAATACCTCGGCGAATTAATATAATATTATAGTCTATATTTTATACTTTATAGAAATAATACAAAAAAAAACAAATCCTTTATGCTAGTTGTACATAAATACTTCGTACCTAGTTCGTTTCAAATGCAGCCACGCAAGTTTATAAGTATCACTATTGCAATATCTTTTGTGTATGTTTTGAGTTTGCTTATGCATTGTGTAGTGGTACAAAAATAAACTCCGAGCAGTAAAGTATTATTTTATCGTGGATCGACGACACTCGACGATTATCAGATTATTTTATCTAGATTAAAAACTATTGTCATATCTATCCTGTCTTATCCTATCCTACTATTTTTCCGTAGTCCTATTGAACTAAAAATAACTTATCGATTTGTACAATTAATCGAAATTTATTCCATGTCTTATGTGTACATAAATATATTGCTCTGAATTTTTAAAGGTGCTTATAATAAATACTTTTGATTTTTTTTATGGGGGGGGGTATAGGTAAAATGTTAAAACATTTTATCCCCCCCCCCCACAAACATGGCCAAATTACGCCACTGGTTCGTGTTTACTCAGAGGTACGTGAATTAATTAACTTTGCCGAAAGTGAGATTATCTACTTTTAGATTTGAGTTATCTGCCTCTGTTCGTGACATAAACATATATTTGTTTATCTGTTAATTCGCATTTAATCCCATTCTCTTGCTCGTCTTCAGCAATTTTCAAATGGTTTGTATAACATCATCTCTTGAGTTTCCCATTATGAGAATGTCATCATTCATCAACATATGCCAATAGAACATTCAATTCTCCGAAGTTCATTTTCAGATCTTCTGATATATCCCTTATCACTTTCTTCAGGGCTATGTTGAATAGCATTGGAGATAATGCATCGCCTTGGCGGAGGCCAGTCTGTACTTTAAATTGTGTTGACGTTTCTTGCCAGAATCGTACCTTAAAATTGATGTTACTGTTGCACATTTTGACTAGGGCTACGTAATTTTGGGGTATTCCAAAGTTTTTCATTGTTTCCTATAGTTCTTTCTTGCTTATCGAATCGAGTACTTGTTTAAAATCTACAAAAACTAAGTGCAGATTTTTATTATATTCATAATGTTTTTCTTCCATTTGTCGAATTGTGTGTATATGGTCGATTTATCCTTCCTGAATCCGCATTGGTAATCCCCTATTATGTCTGTTACATAAGAGTTTAATCGTTCCATTATAAGTGTTGCCAGTATTTTTTAACCTGTGTGTAGTTGAGATATTCCTTTGTAGTTTTCAGGTAACATTGGTTCTCATTTTTTGTATATTGGGAAAATGATTGCTGTATTCCATTCCTCTGGCATGGTTTCTGTTTTTCAGATTTCTATAATTACCTTATGCACATTATCCAACATTTGTTTTCCTCCATGTTTCAATAGCTTTGCTGTTATCTGGTCTTCTCCCGGTGATTAATTGTTTTTAAGTGAATTTACTATCTTTGCTATTTCTTCTCAATTGGGTTCTACTATATTAGGTTCTACATCATGTAATCATGTCTTCTCTCTCATCTGATATACTTTCGGGTCTATTCAGGAGGTTCTCAAAATGGGTTTTAAACATCTCTGCTATTTTTTTTTTTGTCTCTTACCAGTTCTTTGTTATCATTTATCATCATATTTGCCTGTGATTTAAATCCTTGTTTAATCCTTCCACTTCTTTCAAATAACTGTCTTGGATTTTTTCTATTCTCTTCTACAATTGAGATTAACTTTTTCATATATAGGTAGTCTTTTTTCTCTTCTAATGATTGCATGAGTTTCTTTTCTTCCCTGTTTATATTCTTTCCTATTTTCATCCGAGTTAATCTTAGTTTAACTCTTTTTGCTATTGACTATCTGCATTTGCCATAACTGTATTGGTATATATTTGATACTATACAGGGTGATTGATTTATCAAACAACACTCATTATTTAAAAAAGTATTAACTTTATTTAAAATATTTTTTACATAGTTTCAAGTTATTAAAAAACCAATGTTTTTATTAAAAATTATATTTTTAAATATTTTTTATCCTTATCATTTTTTAAGCTTTTTATTTTTTTGAATTACAACATAGAGTTTTAATTTCATATTCTGAAGCAGAATATTTTTTTTTAAGTATTTTGATTCATAAAAATCGAATTTAGGACGAGTAGTTTATGAGTTATAAGTATTTAAAGTTTAGATTGGCAGAGTGGAGTAGTACGGGGTTACCCCGCAAAATGTTTATCCACTACTCCGCTTATCTAAACTTTAAATACTTATAACTCATAAATTACTCGTCCTAAATTCGATTTTTATGAATCAAAATACTTAGAAAAATATTCTGCTTTGGAATATGAAATTAAAACTCTATGTTGTCATTCAAAAAAGTAAAAATCTTGAAAAATTATAAGGATAAAAAATATTAAAAAACATAATTTTTTAATAAAAACGTTGTTTTTTAACAACATGAAACTTTGTAAAAACATATTTTCAAAAACATTGATACTTTTTGAAATAATGAGTGGTTCATGATAAAAAAAATCACCCTGTATACAATATAAACCTACAAGACAGGAGGTTTTCATTTATTACCAATAAACAGTATCCATATGGCACACTACAGGATGGGTGATGGAACTATCATGGCGTGTTTCTATACGACACAGAGAATTAAGATTCAAATTTTATACGACAATTTTCATATCAATTGAATTTTATCAATAACGAAATAATTATAAATTTAAACATCTATTTATTATAAGCAATAAAACATTAGTGATAATACAGATAGAATATAGTGTACATTAACATTTTAAATTGCCACATACATATTAATATAATAACTATAAATAACACTAGGTAAATATAATATAATATAATTATTATTTGTATATTAGGTAGGTTTATGTATTTATATTTTTGTAACAATAATAAAATGCATATGGTGGTTAAACAATATACATCTTCAATTGAATATTAAAAATAATATACATTTGTTACTTGTTAGAAAAAACATTTCTAAAAAAGTTAGAAAAAACATTTCTAAAAGTGTTAGAAAAATAAAGTGCTGAAAAAAATAGATCTATCAAAAAATAAATTGAAACGATATGGGTAATATTATGATATGGTATAAAACATTCAATACGGATACTGCCTACATATATATATAGGGTAAAAATTAATATTATAGAACCAAAATGGACTTTTTTCAAAACCACACACTTACCACTCATCATAACCGAAAATTTCACAACATTCAATACCTACCTACAGCATGCATTGTTAAAAATGGAAATTTGGATGGTTGGTTATTGATAAATACCATTGTGTGCAATATTAAACGGTAAAATTTTGCAAAAACTTTACGGAATTTGCGTATAAAAGTGTGTGGTTTTGAACGACGGCCTTTTTTAAAAGTTTGTAGCTATAACTTACAACGACCTCCATACTAAAATATATCAGAGAAAATCATTGTCTTTATTGTTATTATTTATTGAAAGTATTTTTATATGTAATTTTTATTGTAATACCGTATTAAAAAGCTCATAACAAATAATCTTTTAGGAGAGATGTTTCTCTTTGCACATCTAAGATTAATTATTATTATAATTTATAAGGTAGTTTATAGATTCGTACTTTATGTTCCGGAAAAAAAATTATATTATAAAAATTGTTTGTTTTATTAGAATATCTCTGTGTGAGATAGGAGAATTAATAGTAAATACTAGAAAACAACAATTATTATTATGGTCAACACCGACATATGCCGACGTATGTACATCGAAATTTTAGTCTACCTATAGTATTGAAACAAGGAACCAGTCATCGAAAAAATTTGTTTTAAAATTATATTAAAAAGGGTTTTTTTGCAAACAAGTATACATTATTATTGTATTTTGTCCTATTCTTAATAATTGGAAATGTCTTTGTTAAAATGTAAAAATAATTCTAACATCGTAATTAAATATCATTACAGTTTCAGCGAACAATGACATAAAATAAAATATAGTGCATAAATATATACAGAGTGTTTTTTTTTTTTTTAATAGTCCTAATTTTGAAAGGTATTTATATATATTTTAAATATCCTCGGTGAAAATATGTTATACTATAAATAATTCTAACATTTTTTTCTTATAGATTTAAACAGTTCATCACAGATTTCCGTTTAAAAAATTTGAATTTGTGGTATTTTTGTTAAATAACATAGGCAATAATAAAAAAAATAAATACTCTATGCCTTAAAATATGTATCAGTAGAAGTTTTTGCTGTCTAAAAAATCACACAATGATATCCATTACAGTTACATACAATTTAAAAATATTTAAACTAATTATTACTTTGTACCTAGAATTGAGCAAAAGCATTAAGTGTATGATAATATATATGTTTGTAAGTATTATATATAAATACATATTACGCATCATCAATAAAGTAGGTATAGATCTTTTTATCATTCTTAATACATTTTAAATTAATGGTTTTTGAAAAATAAATCTAATTTCAAAGAAACTTTTGAAATAAAGTATACAATACACATGTGCTTGTTTGATTGTACTGAAACATATTTTAGGGACACAATTTAAAAATCTTTAAAAATCCCTTAACCAAAATCCTAATGATATAAAAGGGCACAATATAACAAAACAAAATAGAGCTTGTACATCTTCACAATAATTGAATACCACAAATAATACTAATTAATAGTATCTATTAGGTATTTTTTGTTTTAGAAATTCAAATAACAGTTGTATTATATTATATGTATACTTTTGTTGATTGTTTTAATTTAGTTTATACCGTAAACACATAAAACTGAATTACGTGTGTGGTTCATGTGAGGTGTAGTTATTGTCGACTTTCACGATACGCGTGGTGGTGCAATAGAGCAGTTATTGTTTTCCGACATTTCATACTATACCTACATAATATTAATATTATTATAATATTTATTCTGTGAGTAATATTTCATGTGAATTCAATGCAACTTACAAACCACGTATTTTAGGGAAAGAAATCGATATTTTCCCAACATTCATGACACCCAACCATCACCCCTATTAAAAAACGCAGTAGCACGCTTCCGGCATTATCGTCGCTTAAAAATTCAAAACGTATTCCACGGACCTGATGAGAATGATAATATTTTAATAATTTTAAAGAATAATATACCTAGTAACAACACATATTATACTGTAAAAATTATTGTCCTAGCTATGAAATAACATTAAGTTGGCATTTGTGTGGTCGGTACACGTGCTTATACCATCAGCGACAATGAGTTCGCTACCAATGACGACGATAGGACCACCAGACCCAACGCAATCAAAACGGTGGGCCCGGGCTCCCCTACAACGTTGGTGGCGGCCGATTCTACAGTTTGATTAGCACAACATTGCAGCGCGACGGCCAGCACCTTGGGGTAGTACTTATTCCAGAACTCAGGCTCCTGGTCGGGTTGTGACATGTTTGGCACCTTGTCCAGCACCATGACGCGGGGGTTGCGTGCCTCATACTCTTCCCACCGGACGTTGACCGCGGCTGAGCGGTGTGCTGGATCGGCGTGCCGTGCGAAGTTTGTCCACATTGCCATCATGGTGTCCGACATCCGTCGGTCGGCGGCCGTCCAGTCGATGGCCGTGGCTGACGGCCAGTAAGGCATGCCCCACATGATGGGCAGCTCGGCCCCGTGCGGTGCGTCCATCCATTCGGCGGCAGCAGGCAGCGCTTTGGTCGCACGTAACTTATATTCGTACCGGTACACGTACGTGGATTTCAGGCGTGACACGTAACTGGCCACCCGGTAAGTGGTGGCCCCGTATACCTTGTTGGCAGCCATGATCACGTAATTCCGTCGCAGAGTTTCTGGGTCATCCGTTTGCCTGGCATACCGAAACACGACCGTATCCACAACAAAGTCAGCGTCCAGCGTACAGTTCCCCTCATCGTTGATGATCATTTCACCGTCCGAAAATCCACTTACCGCTTCCCCAGTGGTGACCGTAGCGACTGGCTGCTGTTGCTGTTGTTGCTGGAACTTCCGGAACTGACGAATCCGACGATCGTCTTCGTCCTCGATCGCGACGTCTTCCCGAACCAATGCCTCAAACCGATCTCTGGTTATGCCTTCACCACCAGCACCACCAGCACCACCAGCACCACCACCACCATCCCCTCTGTCAAATGCATCGAACGAGTCCTCCATTCGGTTGTAGCCGATCATGTACGGGACAGCGGTGAACCGGCCGTCGTCCATAAGTGCGGCAGGCATATCCGGTAAAAATGGTTCTAGACCACTGCTGTCGTTGGCTAGCGCCAGACCGTCGACCACCGGGCCCCAACGGGTCAATGAACCACCACCCTTCACGAGCAACTCGGCGTCCACGTTCCGCAGACACCCTGTCAACGTGTTCCGAAAGCAGTTGAACTTGTCAGCCAACGCATCCAGTACCGCTTCCGGTCCGTCTGCTGTCATCACGGCGGTCCGAAGCAGCGCGTTTCCGCTCATACTGATCGCCCGGTGGAACTTGTCTCGAGACCCAGGTGACACCACGTGCAGGCCCACGCTTACTGCGCCTGAGCCCTGCCCGAACACTGTCACGTTCTGCGCCGCACCGCCGAAGTTTTCGATGTTCCGCTGCACCCAGTCCAGTGCGGCTGCCTGATCCATCAAGCCCCAGTTGCCTGACGCCTCTGCAGTGTTGTCCGTGTAGAAGCCCAATATATTCAAACGATAGGCCGTAGTAACCACGATCACCTGTGGTACAAATCCAGACAACACATATTTTACATATTAATATATACTTATACTTATGACAAAAACACATTTTATCACTCAGAAGAATTATTTAAAGCACTTAATGTTCTAAAATTCAATAACTTTGATGGAAATATTTTCCAGTATTAATTTCAAAATGAATTTACTATACATTTTTAAACCCGAAACTGTTAGTAAAAATAGGTTTAATGAAACATTTATATTATACATATACCTATATTTACATACCACAAGTTATTAGACTTCAGTTGCAAAGAGAAGACCAAGAACCAAAGGAAATGCTAAAGTTGAGTCAAAATAAAAATATATTTTGAAAAAACTGTTAAAAAGTTATAGGTATTCGATAAATTAGACTAAACAAATATTACTTACAGAGTTTTTTATGATAATTTAAATGTTACATATAATTAAGTAGTGAAATTTAAATATAACTTTAAAATATTATATATATTTCGATATATTAAGTCATAAGTGTTTAGGTACAGTTTACAATAATCTATTCGATTGCATCAATTATCTTAACACAATAACTTACATAACAGAAATGTTGTAAATGAATATAATTTCTTCTGGTCTGGTAAAAATCAACTATATTATTATAACGGGTGAACGTACTTTGTGTCTAGCAGCCAAAACTGAAGCGTCCCAATAAATCGGTGATCCCCAATGAAAATCACCAGGATGAAACCAAACCATGACTGGAAACTTTTCTTCCGGTACCGCACCTATGCAGAACAAAAGAAATCAAAAATAATACATTATATTAAATTTTATTAAATTTTATAAATAGGTATAAATACAATCAAATCGTTGAGGTGCTAAATTGCATAATAAGGACTAACAAACTGTAACTATCTCCCCACAGAATTGAAATTTTCAACAAAAAATTGGTATATGTTTAGCCTACAAACTTTTTAATACAAGACAGTTTACATTTTTTATAAAAATCACACAATATTTTATAAATCACAGTTAAACACGAGTTAAAAGTCTTGAAACTTACTACTTACAATCAGTACCTATAATTATTAAATGTTTAATATATAAATTTATATTATATTATGTTTATAAGTCACGTATCTATAGTACATCTTCTCTTTATTTTTGATATCATAACAAACAATCAACAGCATACTCATATTTCTAGGCATAGGTAAAACTAAAGGTCTGCAAGAAAGGCCATATTCTGACCTAATACTGGTTGGAAAACGTATCAGGTTTTTCATATTTTTCACATGATCTGTCCTAATGAAATTTCATTGCTTCGTCAGCTATATTTGTGGACGATTTTCGGTATTTTCTATTTTATCTATTTAAGAATTGTACTGTCTTATGATCGTACTCTCTCACTTTTTATAATAATAATTATAAAACACTTATCTTAAATGTTGCAAAACTTGACTAAAATTAAGACCTGAATAATATAATATAATCTGTGAGACTTAATACACTATTATTAAACGCGCATTACGCTCTTCATTTCTTTTTTTTATTCTTTTTTCTTTTTTATTGTTTTAGTTTGAACGATTAAAAGTTTATTATAAATTAAATTATCAAGGTTTGATAATATTTTTTTTCCAACACGAGTATTATTAAAGCGGCATGCTGTGGCTATTAATTTAAAAATTTTAATTTTAAAAAAGTTCACTGCGCTTGCACTACACAAACACTAGGAACTTGACAGAGACTTCGACTAAAAGTTTTCTTTCTATTCATATCATGCGGTTTCATAAAAATAGCACGGTTCAAAACGTACAGAACAAAATATATAAATACCAATTACTATAATCAAATACATGAACTATAAACTGATCGTGTGCTATGACACAGCACATATTTTGACAATCGTAATAACTAATAACTCAATATAGGTAGATGTGTTTCGACACTACTTTTATGATTTGACGCACTTATACCTATAGTGTAATAATAATTTTTGTACTTGGTTTACTCAGAAAATTTACCTTGTAATACTGCAAAATTAAAACAAACTTCTCGTTTATAAGATTAACCGCGCGTGCTTTAAGAGTTCGTCGTCATAAATCACAATTAATGCAAATATAGTCAAAATTTTTGTCATAATATCTTTAATTGCTAATGCCAAATGAATTGCGTTTTTAATATAATATATACAAACTATACCTTTTACCTTTGTACTATAAACGTAAAAAAAATATTAAAATATTATCATATAAAATGAAAGTCAGTGACCTCAAATAACAATTTTTTTCAAAATCCTGTTCCCTGTGAATTTTCTAGTTTATTAAATACAATAAAATATTAATACAACAACACAATTTATATCCACAATAAATGCTAAGTTCATTCACCTTTGAGCGTGATAATATCGCCTATTTCATTGTTGCGTGTGTTTATGTATCGTATAATATTGTAGTGATCATATCGTATAAATAATTATACAATGCTTGGTTACCTTCTGCAGCTATTATAAATGTATTATACCATCCACCTTATACTTTATAATACCTTGTAACCGTCAAGATAATAAAAAGATTTTAACAACTATCTCCGCAATTATTTCAAATGTCTGCCATTTTATTTTCAAGACTACGTAATATTTTTAATCTATTATTTAAACAATAATAATTTTCCATTAAACTATCTATTTAAAAAATTAATGTGCAAGATGATCATTAAAAAGTAGCATTTTTTATGAAAAAAATTACTATAGATCTCGACAATACTACACCTCAAAACATATGTGACTTAATGGGAGTAAATCTGTTTTTTGCCTTCAAGTATAATAAATAATGTCAATCCAGAACTGTGCGTGGTCGATTTCATTTGTTGTAAATAACCTTTGTCTTTTTCAATCAGACTTTCAAAATTCAGAGTAATTTTGCGCAGATCTAAATTTTGGAAAGTGCCCACAATGTTTTTGGTCACTTATCAGTCGTGTGTAATTACTTGTACAGTAGTATTTACCAACTACCAAGCTATTTATATATTCCCTTGGATCAGTTAGATCCAATATAATTGAAATGCCTATTTATTATTTTTTTTTTGTACTTTTTAGTCAATAAAATCTAGTTTTTATGACCATAACAGTTATTCCACGCATATCAGCGTGTCTTTTTGAGCCAATTGAGTTTTAGGCGTCTTGTGGAGTTAATATTTTACCTTATATTATATTTTTTATCACAAAACATGATTTATTTATTACAACGTATATTTAAAAAATTTACATTGTATACTAGTAACATTAATTAGGATCCTATACCTACTCTAGGACTTAAATTTTAAGACAATTTACAGAATGTCTTATGGAGTGAAGGGGAGCAAGTACACTATATGCACCCCCGTACGCATCCATTTATTTACAGCGTGTTAAGTTTGAACTCCGCCTAAAATAAGCAAACACCTACAGTAAAATGTAGGACACGATACAGAGACAGAATTGCCTATTCTAATTATTAAAATTGTATCACTTATCTTTTAAGTGTAACCCTATCTATATTTCGTATATGCAATATGCATGTATATAAAAACTATGTAGATAGATATAGTATCTAAATTTATTAATTGCTGAAATAATTATATTAAAGATACCTTTTCACGCAGATAAATATAATCACAGTAGCAGAATATTGGAGGCGATCTAAAAGGCCACCCTTTGAATTTTGTTTAGCAGCCCCCCCCCGCCCCCCACTTGTAATTTTATTTTAGTAACATTTTTTAAATATACTCGTTTATCAGAAATATAATAGGCTATAGCCCCCTATATAAATTCATCACGCTACGCCTATGCATATTATTATTTATTACCAACAACATTATACTTTATATAGTATTATAGGAGTGTACCATTTTTCTAATCGACTGAAAGTTCATTTTAAAAGAAAAATTAATGCGCACGTACTTGTAGTTTGACGGAATCGCATGCGAAACAAATGACTTACCTACGCGGGCTGCATTAGTATAACAATTTGTTTATTCAAGGTCAAGGTACCTAAAGGCTAAAATAATAATTTGCATGGAACTACAGATATAAGACATATTATAATTAAATATAAATTATACATTGAACGTTTTCTACCGTTTTATTGGTCCCTATTTAAACCATATTTAATCTAATAAATAAATCTTATTGAATTAAAACATTTTTTTTTCGAAATTTTACTATTTAAAATACAATAAAAAACCTACTCAAACCGAGAAAAATGTTTTTATATATATAAAATATATATATATAATGTTTTTTTTAGATATACGTGTTAACATGTATTTCTTTATAATTTGTTCTTTGTTTTTGCTGATAATTTTTACTTAGAGATAGTTTTCGGTTATGACTAAAGAGTAGGACTTATCATACTGTTATAATAAACAATAAGTAGGTAAACTTTGTTACTCTGTTCAATAAATCTAAACACCTTAATGCTTTGATAGATGGGAAATTGATCACTATATTATTGGTAAAATATACATATGCTTTATAATTTAAGCAAATTTAAATTTCAAATAGATTTTTCAATTTATTGCTAAGCAAAAAAAAATATTTTTATAGGCTTTTCATCATAAAGTAAAACTAACTTGTAAGACGGAGACAACACATGCGGGTATCACGTCCTCTTAAGACATTTATAGCTAAAAATTTCTTAAAAATGTTAAATTAATTTTAATTTTTACTTGAGATATTATTTATATGAATAATTTTTTCTAATGTTTGCGAAGATGTTTAACTTAGTATTTCAATTACATTTTTTCAGTTGTAGGATTATCATAAATTTATTGAACACGTGTAATAAAATTTAATCGTATTACGTATTGCATTTTCAAAAGTTTAAACATTTACCCACGTTTCCGACAGATTGAGGTTACACTCATAATACTCATAATAAATGTGGGAATACGCAGTTCTATACGTATAGGTACCTACGTATACCTACCTTGTATACTATATCGACTCGATTGTCTCGATTCGCTACCATAAGATTTTTTCCCTTTTATTACAACAAACAATAATACCTAGAGATTGCTATGTGCGTGTACGAGAAAAATAAACAAGGTTTATATTTTTTTTTTTCTTGTTTTGGTGTCTTGCGTGATTCGAGTTGACAATTTAGACGATTTTACCGTTCCGTTCCATGTACGTTGAAATAAACTACAACTAGTAAGCGAAGTATAACAATTGTTTTTGATGTGTATTATTATGAAAATTTATTTGACTTACTGATTCCATATTATATATAGATAAAAATATTATTATTTTGATATATTATTAACTTCAAAAATAATAATATTTTTGATTCTAATCAGACGAAAATAAACACATCAAGTTATGTGAATAACAAAGTAAAACTCCATTATTTTGTATATTATACATATATATAATTTACCTATATACTTTTTTATTACACTTACTCATTGCTTGATATACTTACTACCCAACACTATGATAACTGCAGGCATACAGGTGAGATATCATAACTAGATAATATTATGGGTCCATTTTTAGCAGTCACTGCTAATTCACACTGATATGAATTTATATATAATAATTATTAATAAAATAACTGAAAATGGTCCATAAATTATAACTATATATGCGATATTAAAATATTCCTCAAGTAACTGTATAAGTGTATAGTGTATACCAACAGGCAACTACCACCTATACATTTCTCTATTCGTGACGTAATTTGTATTTCGAATTAAAATTGTGATGGTAAACAGTGTTACAGAAAACATTTAAAATTAAAACTAAATCAGATAAACTAAATTAGTCTAAATGATAGGTGACTAGAGTTTTAAAAACCGTACTGGTGAACGATGCCCAGAAAATAATTTTAACAACTGTCGTGACTGTTTCTATAATACATCATGTCAGCACATCAGTGTTCTCACGCAATGTTGTTGAGTTTGATTAATGAATCGAGTAATTAGTACTATCTACACTTCATAAAAACTTTATTTATCACTTTCCATGTTCCATCTGTAATATATAATGTATAAGTTGGAATAGGCAGATTATGACTAATGAAGTTGAGTCCTATGACCTATATAATAATATAGTCGTATAGCCTGATAGTTGTTTTCCTAAAAATGAATAGTTAAAGTCTAAAAAAGTTTAATATGAAATATTTTATTCTGCTAGTGGATACCGCTCTTCTATACAATAGCTGTCGTTATGGATGAGTTAATTTTTTATTCGATGATGTTATAAAATCATTGTATACATGAAACGATTCTGAGGGAAGATGCGGTAAAGTAGCCTATACAACTATGTACATTTTATGATTAAAACCTGGAAGTTTATGCATTTTAATGTTTTTACTGTATTCTTAAAAAAATTTCTGGATCAACTATAAATTTGAATTTACAACCTAACGAGTTCAAAAATAAAATTTTTTCTGAAATTAACATATTATTTTTACTGCATAATTGTTCTTGTTTTAAAATAATATTTCATGAAAATGTGGGACTTTCAGTATATTTGAAAATGTATTTGTTGAAAAATATGTCATTATGAATACCTAATAGTAATAAAAAAATATTCGCAATAAAAAATAAAAACCAGCTTAAAATTCGGCAATACTTTAATATTATATTATTTATACCCGATAATAATTCGGGTCAAGATTAATTTCGGAATACGCCAATAGATCCGTAGAGCTATTATGCTTACAAATATAAGCAATCAATAATTCCAAGTATTCATATCAATTTAGTTGATTTATTTTCCCGTATCAAACATTTTATAGTGTTACCATATTGGACATCACGTTACGGGCGTATATCAATTGCGACGAAATTACCTTCTTACTTTTAAAAAATCTATTAATTGCGCCACGTATCGACTCCACCAAACTTTTTTACATATTGATTCTGGCGGGTGCCGAATGTCAATTCGCTAAGTATTTGTAAATTACAAATTTGCACTCGTAACAAAATAAGTTGAAGTAAAATATATGAAATATTTGTTTAAATATGACCAATAGATTCTCTTGAATAAAACTGGCTTTAGGCAAATATATTTTTGCCATACCTATATATTTTATTTGTATTATTATTTACAACGATTATTGATAATCGTTTAAATTACAAAAAATGAACTGTATTATTATTATTTTGAATATTATCTTTATATATAAATGTGAAAATGAAAACCTATGAGTGATATGTTCTCGGAAACTTCTGAACCGATCGTTATGATTTTTTTTTTAAATTAAAGAGCTCTGTTATATGCCCACCGCTATAGAGTCTATAGAGACGCTTGCTTTACAGAATATAATAACGTCTGTATGTAGGCGTCTTATCTTAGATATTTTGCTTATGCGCGATAAGACTATAGTATCGGTCCTGTCAGCAATTTGAATTGAATTGAACCCGACTCATTCGAGTTAAGTAGTGTGCTTGTAGTATAAATTACATTTTTAAAACTAATAAAGTATAATATTCTCATTCAAGTCTAAAACGTGTATTCTTTTTATTAATAAACTATTAAGCAACGTTTGATTATCACCCGCTACACAGAGAACGGTTTCAACAAATTGTCGTCTTCGGATACAACCAGAGACACAATATAAAATATAACAGAACATCACTGGGTATCCACGGTGACGTTCATAACAGCTCATTGTGTAGAAGGTTTATGCATTTGATCGATTCTCTAACTTAATAAACAAAGGAGTTATCAATTATTATAATTTTTTATAAAATTCAGATCGAAATTTTATTATTCATTAATCGTTTTAAGTCGTTGCCACGAGTACAAACAAACCATTTATTATAATAGAATACATCGACTATTTGTTATTGTACATATTCAATTAGTAAAAATTCAGATCGAAATTTTATTATTCATTAATCGTTTTAAGTCGTTGCCACGAGTACAAACAAACCATTTATTATAATAGAATACATCGACTATTTGTTATTGTACATATTCAATTAGTAAAAATTAACGGATTAAGGGAGACATGTTTTATTGTTTGGGATGAATCAACAATGGCGAATAAAGATGGTCTTGAGGCACTTGATAGAACGCTGAGGGATTTTAAAAATAATGATCACCCAATGGGCGGAGTTGTTATTCTTTTTGCTGGTGACTTTAGACAAATATTGCCAGTTGCGCCAAAAAGCACTAAAAGCGATGAAATCAACGCATGTCTAAAGTCATCATATCTTTGGTCTTACGTAAAATCTTTGAGATTAACACTCAATATGCGTGTACACCTTGGTGGTGATAATAATGCCGAGCTCTGTTCACAACATCATTTGAAAATTGGTGACGGAACTTTTCAGAATGATGAGGATAGCATGATACACATAAATTCTACATTTGCGATTTCGGTTATTGATCAAAATAGCTTTATCAACAAAGTTTATCCTGAAATTTCTCATCTTTCCAATAAATCTAATGAATGGCTCCGTGAACGTGCAATTTTGGCACCTAAAAACGACACCGTCAACATCATAAACGAAAAAGTTCTTAACATGTTCGAAGCTGATAAAAAAAAAAACTAAGAGAAATTCCAAAAAAAAGCCTTGCTGTAGAATTATGCATATTTGTATCTGTATTTTTTACATAAAATATGACCTGAATACTTAACAATATTTCTAATATCTTTTCTGCCTGATTTCTTGAAGTCAAATCATATCTAATACTATATTATACTATAAGTTTTAACCAATCTCAAACTTATGGTTTTCTTATTGTTTTTATATCGTTATTAGTTTACATTTTATGGTATGTTAATTTAAATGTAACAGTTTACGTTTTATTGTTTTAATATAGTATTATGTTCCAACGTTCTGTAATTTTGTTAAGCCTAACGTAATAGTTTTACATAAATAAAATAAGTAGGTATAAAGCATATAGTATGTTATATGTGCCATACATGATTAGCTACACCGTGACCACATTGATATATATTCAGTTAAACGTGAAGACAATAGGTATTTATGATGCAATTGAACTAGTTTAAGGCGATCGGTTAAGGAAGTAAATCCTACGCCTTTCATATAATATGTCTCAGGCCGGATCGACTTTTTTAATCCGATTAATTTTCTTGGCCTGAATGCCATCACCACAATATGTTAAATAAACAGAGTTGAATAAAAAAAAAAACCCTATACAATCCATTAAAAACAAATATTTATTTTAATGATGTAAATTATGTTATACGACGATAACTTATTCTCGCGTAAAATAAAACAATATTTTTTATATTTTACGTGTAGGTACCTCCTTAGAATTCATTATCATTCGATATTTGCATTATTATAGTTTAATGGCTGCGTGCTGGATGAAAAATGCTGTCGAAAGTGCTTATATAAAATGTATGGACTATCACATAAAACTATACAGGATATCCGTTTTGAATTAATCAACACTAGAAAACGTTTAAACTAAACAAAAATAAAAAAAGATCAAAAATAATTTACTGATATAATAAAAAGATAATTATTAAGATCGTATTTTTTCATTTACTGCTCAGAAATGTATATTATTTATATATTTGTAATCAAATTAAAAATACCTGGGCGATTATTTAATTTAATTCATAATGATTATTGCAATAATATCAATATTATAGGTAATACATTTAAGAGGATGTTCATGCTACACACATATTTGTTGTCTTCGTCTTACAATTGCAAAACATAACAAATTTATGTTTAGCAGAACACGTTAACACTATTAGTTTAAAAGTTAGAGGAAATTGACCTATTATGAAACTCGATGTTAAGAACATATTGTGTTTGGATTTCTTACGATAAGGAACTTAGTTTTTAAGTGAGTTATGAGCATTTTCAATTTACGCTTTTTATATACAAATAATTTGCTAGAAAATTGAACTATAAAAAATACCACATACCAACACGGATCATTTTTTTAACATCAAAGTTTCATAATAGGTAAATTCACTTTAATTTTTAAACTGATTGAGCTAAACGTGATTTTCTGAGCGTAAATTTGTTGTGTTATACACTTGTAAGACGGAGACGACAAATGTGTAGCGTCCTCTTAAGGGTTATTGTAATAAGAAAAATTGTCAAAAAATAAGGTTAAATTGAATATATAGGTATTGTATCTAAGAGGCTAGATACGATTGCCTCGTGTTCTTTTCCAAAATAATTTTTCAAACATATTATATCAATTTTTTTATTTATAATATTTGATGTTCCATATTAAAATTTAGGATTCTGAATTTGAAACATTTCACTCAATGTTTTCAATTGAAAATTTCACTATTCGTGAAATATTTCAATGAAATTATGAATTATATTTTTTTCTTCTTTATATGTGTTTGGTCATAGATGATTAAAATTAATTTTTAGATTACACACAGAAAACATAAATAGTGCCAATATTGGATCAGTTATCAACCAAGGCTTACAAATTCAGTTTGTAACTGTAAAAGTATAAAATATGGTACCTATGTTGGATATTGAACCTATTCATAAAATTTTCAATAAATTATAAATAATATCAGTATAATATTAAAGATATTTTATATATTCGTTAAACAAATTCTACATTATATGTAACTTGTTTTTTTTTTGTTTCATATAATAAACCATCTTTTAAAAATGAATGATTATACATTTTTAAATATATCTATCGATGATGCACATTTTTTTTTTTTTCATGCAAATCAAATGCTTCAAGAAAATAAATTTCATTAAATTGTATACATCTATTAACATTACACTCATTACAGGGTTCAGTTTTACTACCACCATTTCTAAGATCCACATTTATTTATTGTCTATCTGAGATTAATTTTCAAACATGATTTTATTTATTAGTTAGTCCGTTATGGGCAATTTTAAATGTTCACTAATAACACTTATCAAAATTTATAGCATGTTGTGGATCTACAAATTATATAGACAATTTTTGAATTTTAATAAAATATTATAAATTATCAACACTTATTTGAGTTCCAGTTTCCCATGCCTACAAAAACACGATGAACAATAGATACCTATGGTCTCTTTTCTTATGTAATGCATACGCTAATTACCTAATATTCAAGGAAATCTATATAAAATAAACGTTTTGAATAAGTATATCGATATGTTTACTAATACGCATGTGCGATTGATAATTATTATATTGACGTGACAAGAATATATTATCATTTTGATTAAAAAAAAGAAAAGTTACACCAATATAGTTTTACTTTTTTTATGTATCAAACATGAAAAAAAATACGGACAAACGTGTTAGGTACTTAAATTATTAAATCTATAGATATCCAGAGTTAATTTAAAAATGTTGGTTAGAAAATTAAACGGAGATGTGAGATAAATATCCATAGTGTACGTTACTAATTCCTAATGTAAGTCTAAAGTTTTTCGATGAACTCACTACTTAGTATAAAAAATTACAGACTTAAACAAATAGTATCAATGGGATTGTAGATATTAGTATTATTCAAGAAAATGTCTAGAACAAAATACCTAACCCTACTTAATATTATAATAAAAATAGATATAGATAAATAATAGCGATATTTAATACTTAAACATGTTCTAACGTGTTTTACACAATACTGATACATGTTTTAATTTTTTATAACTTACTATTTAGTCAATTTTTACGTTAAAAGCAGGCACTTATAAAAAATAATAATATAACATTGAGTTTTTTGAATAATAAAATAGCGATAATTTCATGGTGTTTTTTTAACTCGTATAATATTAATAAAAATATATATATATATATATATATATATATATATATATATATATATAATAAACAACAACTTTAATATTTTTGCTTTGAATATTTCTGTAAGTTACCAACTAGACGAACTTACACGCAAAGTATATGTATACATGGTATACTAGGTACTTTGGACGAGCGTCTTACATTGTTACATAAAATACATTGGTGCACCCGTATAAAAATCAAGTTGACATGCGATTGTCAGATTCTCAGTAAAAGTATGACTAATATTATTAGATAAGCATCAATTTAATTATAATTATACAGCTAAAAAATCTATGCAAAGTAAAAATTATTAAAATTATTTAATTATTATTACTCAACTTTAAGTTATAACAAAAATACAAAACGCATGTCAATTAAAACTAGAAGTATTCTGTAATTTTTTACTTACTTAAAATTAAATTAATAATATTACATTAGTAGAGTTAATAGTTAATAGTAAATTTGTGATAAACTATAGTTTCATATTAAGCATTATCATGCAGAACATTTTGTCAAAATGAACTTCTTTTTAATTTATAAAAACAAATATGTAACGCGTAATTTTTCTAAGTTACTTATAAATAACTAATGTCGCAACTCTTTTACTCAAATGTAAACAGTGTTATATAGAATAACTATAGTTGTAAAAATACAATATTTTAAAAAGTACTAACAATTAAATTAACCTAACAGTACAGTAACGAGTAACATACATTAGATAGGTACGTTTACCTATTATTACCTAGTATTATTGGATAGTATGTAACGGTTACATACTATCCAATACTGTATAGTATATACTGTATAATATTAAATTGAAAAATATTCAACATCTTCTTGCTGCTCAATTATGACACGAGGTTTTCAAAATTCAACAACCAAGGATTTCAAACAATGTACATTTTTAATTTAATATGGATAGGTAAAAACAAAATAATGTAGCTTTTTATATTAGAAATGGATAAAGAAATTTTTGAAATTATTCTTACGAGTATATTGGTTATATCATATGAATATTTATTATATGTACTGCTTATATTAACACTTTTTTTGATATAGTCATTTAATTTGTTAATAAATACAAAAAAAAATTACTTATGGACTCACCTTCTGAAAAGTTGTCCTGTATACGAGCTTACTTAAATAATTTTTCTAATAAATAATTTTATAATAACCTAAGTTAAATTTAACTGTCACGTACTATTACATTTATTAGCTTACGTAGTGTAAAACTCTTTGCTGAGTAGAGTGAAATTTTAAAGAATCCAATAACTATTAACTAATATTCAAAATTTAAATTCTTGAAACCCAAAAGAAATACCTAATTTAAGAAAGAACTATCTATGTTGTAATTAACATAATATTGCATTAGGTACTAGGTATGTACTATTACCAAAACAACGCATAAATAAATAAATAATAAACCTACTTACACTATTCATAAAAGTTAAATTGTAAATTTACAAAAATGAGTAATTCAGTTGAAATATAATCTTGAATTTCTTTTGAATAATACTTTAATACTTTAAAGCTAAATTGAAATGTATTTGAATTTAGATCGAAAAAAATAAAGAGATCATTTAAATATAATTTGAAACAAAACAAATAAGAAATATTATGTACGCAAAAAGCGGTTTAAATCTCATAGTAATATCATAGCTTAAAAAAATAAGCATTTTTCTGTTAAAAATCGAGATGTGAGAACCAACTGCTATGTTATTTATTTTATACATGGATCTATCTATAATAAATAGTGTTATTTTGAATATAAAAAAAATCCTATGTTGTTTTGTAATCTCTTAGTTGGTCTTATTGGGTTTTCTCGGCTCAGCTAAAAGTTTTATTTTTATGCCACATAAATGACGACTATTTTTTAATTATTTTTTTTTAACTTAGAAGGTTGCATATGGGATATAATTTTATACATACCTATGTTAATGTTAGGTACTGTGAATGTAAGTAATTGGTGAGCGTTGTCAATCACCTAGTGAATGTCGACATACACCAATTAAATTGGTAAATGTTGAAATGAAAATTTTAAATAATATAGACATATATTACTGATTGTGAGATATACATGATTTTAGTCAACAATTATTAAGCATTTTTGTTTTGTGAAATGAGAATCGTCCGAAAATGGTATGGTACGATTTTGGTAAAAAAGTTTCTCTAAGGGGACTACGTGACTAACTAACTCGTTACCTTCCGGTCTATAGATGTTCAAGTACAAGCAGTCCTCGGAAATTTTGACTGGACCTGGAGTGACGGTTGAGAATAATCGATGGACAGGATGTGACCGGACGGGTGGGTCCGGGATGCATGCTGGTTTGTGTGCAGACCCAACGAGGACGCCGCTCCACGTGGGCGGAGGATCGACATCAGGCGGCGCGAACCGCAGGTTGCCAATGGGTGGCTTGGCGAAAGGTATGCCCAGATACATCCAAGCCCGGTTTCCGATCTTGTTAAGCTGCACCTCAACACCGGAAACGGCGCCCTGCCTGGGGATGTTGACCACCGGTGCATCCCGGTTACCACCGCCGGCTCTCTGAGAACGGACTTGGCTACCATAGATACAGACGCACGCATAGGCCACCAACAACAGCGAAGGTCCTCGGATCCGATTGCGACGTCTAACGGCAGACGATCGTGTCTGGTTCAACGGTACCATGGTATAGTTGCTGGTGTAATATTTGTATAAATATGTTATATTATAAAACGCGTTTGCAGTCGTGTATATTATGATAAAATATATGAATATATGAATTGTCGTATAGCAGCCAGTGGTAGTGCACGGACCTCTATGGACTGTGCGTGATTACGACGACAACGAATGAAAGGAAGGAAAAAAGAAAAAAAGAAAGAAATGAAAAACGACCATGCGCCGGGGCAAAGACTGAGCGCAGCACTATCCGCCGCGCCGTTCTCAACCGACCACATGCCGCGTTTATCCCCACCCGACGTAATAATAGCAGTTTCACACGAAACACAACGATAGCGGGGGCCGAAAACTTATCGTACGCAAGTTTATTTCGGAGAATGATATTATCAGCACAGAAACAGGGTGTGAGGTGTCTGCAATTTAGACATTTTCCATATTATGCAGCAAATTTGCGAATGATAATACGAGTACAGGGTATAACAGAAAGACCTGACAGAAAAAAAAACCTATGCCAATTCATCGTATGATAAAATTGTTTAATAGTATATGATAAATAAATAATTTAAGAAATATAGGTACTCATGTCAGAAAATTCTCAAAAATCATATTTTTTTAAAAGTTATTGCACTCCAAATTAATTTAACCAAAAAAATTCTAAAAAATAAACTACTTGACTTAGATAAATCTTTTTACCATCAAAATTGTTTTTATAATCAAATTCACAAATAGGCTATTTTATACATGTAGTGCTAGCCGCTAGGTTCACTTAATGAACAAAAAATAAATAAATAATATTAATGTGAAAAAAGTTAGCCCTAAAGTCAGTTCTATCTGCTACACCTTGTATAAACAGCGATGGAAATGAAAGACGTGATGATCAATGTACGCACGCAACATATTCGTCGATTATTTCACGCGCTCGCACGCTGTTTACGGTATCCCAAGTTCCAACATGTTATTAAAGATACTTTATAAACATATATGCGCATAAAGAAGTATATCTATAGTATTTAAAAAATCACGTACCTATATAACGTTGTCGAATAATTATTATTTTACGATAATTTTCATCGATAACGATACCACGGTATAATATATAATATACGCTTAGTATAATATATTATAATAGTTACACTGACTGGGGGTGCAGTGTCGGGTGATCAGCGGAAAAAATGTAAATTTCCTGAGCGGACGCGAGTGAACGACAATAACAATATTATAATATTAAAAATAATAGCCGGAATTACATCCTTGCGGCCACCCCTATTTCAAACCCAACCGCACCCATCACTAAATAAGTAGCCCTTATTGACCTTGACGTAGCCATCGCGCCGTGTGGCAGAATTTCATTATCGCAGCCGTCACGCTCGAACCTGATTGAAGTCTAAGATACGTAGGTATAACATTATACGTAATTACACGCCACCTCGATAAATGCGAACTTAAATACATATATAATATATACCACTGGTAGTATAATGCGCAATAAGTCTTCAAGTCAGTCGATCGCCTTTTTAATGAGAGTTTTTCCTAAATATTTATTATTTAAATATTAATATAATTTATTGCAGAAAAACTACACTACTCTAATCTATAGCTTAGTCAGGGGCGGATCCATAGTTTGGGAACTGTGGGTCAAGCCATTTCAAGAGGCCATTTATTAGAGATGAAATTGGATTAGAAATTAATACCTTGAACAAAAAAAAACATTATATGCTTAAAAAATGTAAAAGTATATTTATATTACCTACAGTTATTTTATTATAATAATTTTCTTCTATTTTTCATTTCTACAAATGTTTCAATGGACAATGACTTTGTCAAAATCAATTTTTTCTGCAGTACATTTTTCTATACTAAGTACTGCAAGGTTTGATAATTTTTTTTCAGACATAGTAGAGCGTAAAAATGACTTAATAAATTTAATCCGACTTTCTTTAAACTTGGATAGGACGAAACCATATCATTAGTTATAATAAATTTCAAAATTTCATTTATTGAAATATCTTCACAGTCCTTATTTAAATGATAGTAAACACAACTAAATGACTCATATTCTGAAATAAGATCATCTTGATCAATATCAGTTTGGTAAATTTCAGAAAGCTTCTATGTTCACCAATGGATTTTTCATTGGGTTTTTTTTTTCTACAAAATATTTTTTTAGATCAAGGCATTCAAATTGTCTTACAATATTAGAAAAATCTTCAAACCTGTGATTTAAAACATTAATGAATGAATCTAAAATTACAAAATATGTTTTAATTTTGAAACTTTGGTCAGCTGATTTATTTAAATGATCATCTAAAGTGTAGATTCTACACCCATTTCGTCAAAAAATTGTTTTGCTTTTTTGTTTCTTTGTTCATCAAACTTTGTGATACCATTAAATTTTTCACACAACACAATCACATTTTTTTAAATTTCTATAAATTGTTCAGTAGTTCTCGTGGATTTAATATTTTCTGAACAAGCTATAATCATATTGAAGGCAGTTGTTAAATCAATTTATGCATTTTGTAAATAGTTAGATAATATATAAGCTTTTGCTAAAACATTTTTCCACACAACCAACATAAAACTATTCTTCAGTCTCATAACACGAAACAGCAAACCTTGTGCTTCTGAAACTTTGACAGTTGAAATATTGTAAAATGTAATGAAGTCTCATACAAATATACAATACATATTTCTTATTGTAACTTTTTTACAAATCTATAAATTATTTAAAAATCAAAAAAATCATATTTTTACTTTTGCTCTTACAAGTTTTCTGGCCCCACCGGAAAGACGAGTTTTTTTTGGAGGAAGCTGACATGGTCCCAATGGTTTCATACTTGTAGTTAGTTATTTTTTCACGGTGTAATCGATTTATTATTTATTAAAAGTTAAAACCACTAATTACTAGACACATTAATAAGATCATATAAAAAATAAACATATTCTGAACGCCTGAACACTTTTCCGTCAACAAAAATCGAGATAAATTATGGACGTCGAACAGTTGAGTTTGGTGCGATTACTGCGATTGTGATAATGTGATCCGGGGAGAGATATAGAGATAGACATAGACTTATTGGTTATTATCCAACTACGGATTTACATTAGATTATATAATATATACTATATATTATATATAGTTTTATTAGTTCTGCGAATGCACGTCGCAACCGGCACACACGATAGACATTTGTATAGGTACTATTAAGTATAAATAGACACAATATACCCAATAATGTTTAGTCATACCACAGAACTGATTAAATTTAACCTATTCTGTGGTCATACTGCCGATAGAGACTTATTTACGAATTTACGATTTATAAATATAATCTAATTTTATCATCACAACAAACGTACGGAATAAAATATGATTTACTCAACTTTCTACTAAAACGATATAATTTAAAATATAAATTATGAATTGTAATATTGTAAATTTGTAATATACATGGCATTCATTTTTCAAGTAACTCTGATGGGCCAACTGTCCAAGAGTTCATTCCAAGGTCTAAAAATAGACAAAAGTCGCCAAGAGGCCAATTTTGTCAACAAATTTTAATTGTGGGCCAGCTGACCTACTGAACCCCCCCCCCCCCCCTTGAGCTTAGTGCTTAAGTTCTTTAATCTCATACTGTAACATGAAGCAAATATAAGTAGGTATATTATGAAATTTTAAAAGGATGATCCATGTATCATAAACTTCACTCAATTGAAATTATTAAGTTTTATAATTCATACCTTTGGAAAGAATTTTAATAGCATTTCATTTAAAATCTAAATCATTACAACCTATATGGATACAAATTCACTTAGAGCTAATGAAGGTTTCATCTTTTGTATTTGTCTTTTACAGATAAAATCTTTATAATTTACTGTTAATGAAAATGTTTTGTGGAGTTATATAGAATTTTGATGTAACAGCTGTAGTTCTAGTGACATGATTGGAATGTGGGGATAAGTCATAATTTTCAGAAAATTTTTGGTAATATAATATGTATTTTTCGTAGTTTTATAGTTTTTTACAATACACAATTTTTTAGAAATGAAGACTTGGTATGAGACCGAGTACCCTAGTACCCACTCCTGGGGCCCCCTAATAACGAATAAAACTAATCATGATGAAATTGATAAATTAGGTAGTTCTACAAATTAATTAAATTGCTTTACTCGTTACTTAGCGATGAAAGTAATTAATTTACTTAATCAATATTTACTATTCGTTAGTTGTTGTTACTTAATCAAAATTGTAGAAAATTTGCTTTATTTTTCAATTGGATAAGTTTATTGGTATTTCTATAATTTCTTCACAAATTGTCTCTCTACAGGGCCTGCAGTACAGGCAACGTATGAAGAAAATATAGAATACACTATTGTACCTATATGTTTACATAGTTTACGTTTAAATGAATTTTGATCAAAAAAATTTTAAATCATATACAATTATTACTAAGGCTCGGATGTTGACGACCTTTTAAATATTTTTTTAGAATATCATATATGGAACTTTCTTAGCTTAAATATGTTTCAATAACATAAAAATCCATATAAACTTTGCCCATTTTTATTTTTCAAAATTTAATTTAAAATCAAAATCACATATATTTACCTGTAAATTGTTATTTATTATTTTGAAATCAATAAATATTTGTTTAGCTTTAAACGTTTTATGAGCAATTTTAAGTATTTCGGTAATCACAGATAAAATTGTTTTGGATACTTTTTGTGTTGTAATGCCATATATGCAATTTTAAGGTATTTTTATTAGTTTTTAAGGCAAAATATCCAGGTCCTAAAGTTATTACATGAAAATTATTGGTTATTAACTTTACTATACAAATATATTAGTGTTAACCGTTGATACGCAAAAAAATATAATGTCGTTATAAAGTACTCATAATAATCAGGTGTTGAAACATAATTTACATGTTATTTGTATTTTAAAAAGTTGATAAATTATTTGGTTGATTAACTTTTATCCTAATCTATGGAGCAAATATCCATATTGTCCAAACCACTGAAAATTGAATTATAAAAATTATTATGTAATTATTGATAATGCATAGTGCATTAGAGTATATCCGATTATACCCGTTTAATGGACATTCGTTGTTATTAGGGCTCAGAAATTGATAACCATAAAAACATTTAAAAAATGACAAAAAAAAAATGCAAATATGACATAAAAATTACAAAAAATGTCATTAAAACTTACAAATATTTGTTTTAAATTAATAATATAAGTTTAAGATAAATTTGGCAGTTCATTAAGGAGAAATAGGTACCAGCGTTCTTAAGAAACTAAAAATAGGTAGACAGAACAATATAGTAGATGAAAAAGAAGTCTTGCAAGTCGAATATTATAGAACATTACAACAAAATGTCTAGACAAACAAACCAAAAAGATTATAAAACCAGAATAGGTAGAAAGATACTCAAATCTAAAAAATTGTTACTTATAAGATTATTTAATTAAATTAAGTAATTAAATTCTAATTTAAATGTTATAAATGTATATATATATATATATTATCATACACTATGAAATAAATTATTTCTTTGAGTACCTAAATAATATCGATCAAGTTAGCACCGGGACAATACGCTAGGACTATAATTACAATATCAAAATATTGCTAGGAATTTGTTATATTTTGCTAGCTCATTTTCAGAATTTGCTAGTATCTCATTTAAGTGTAAATCAAAATTTAAATATGTCGGTGTCAACTTGACTCAGCACCGGCACATTTTCCGAACGGCTCGAAAGTGGTATTAAAATATTACTATTGAATTGCTAGATTTTGGTAGGTGATTTTTGGAATTTGTAGATTTTGGTTTTTCCGGAAACCCAGAAAAAGAAAAACGGCTCAGCACCGGCACATTGTCCGATCGATATCCGTAAAGTTCGCAACGGCACTTAGTGATAAAACATGAAACCATATATCATTAATTTGCTACGAATTTGCAACATTTTGCTACGATAATTTCAGAATTTGCTACTAGCTTGATGTTCCGGAATTCCGGAAACAAACATGCCAGTATTAACTTGACTTAGCACCGGCACATTCTTAAATCAACTCAAAACTGGTATCAAAAATTTGCTACATTTTGCCACGCTATTTTTAAAATTTGCTACAGTCTGGTTTTTCCGTAATACCGGAAAAATGAAAATTTTCCAGCACCAGCCTATTATTCGAATACCACAACATTGGTATCAAAAATTTGCTACATTTTGCTACGCTATTTTTAAAATTTGCTACAGTCTGGTTTTTCTTAATTCCATAAAACATTCCTTTCGTAGGTCGATGCCTACTAATTCGAAGGTTTGATCTTGGGACTTGTTAATAGTCAACGCAAAAGATATTTTCACCGGAAATTGAAGCCGTTTAAACTGGATTGGCAGATCAGTTGGGATCATCGGTATCATTGGAATATGAGCTAGCTGACCAGCTGCTGGGCCGGTCATAATGATCGCTAAAATTAAATTGTCCTTTAATTCTTTAATATGCAATCTTGTTCCATTGTACATACTCGGGAGGCTTAAATTTCTCAAAAACATGAATGGAATTCCGATTTTTAATGTCAATTCATGTGTTGGCAGTCCAAAAGAATTCAGTGTATTTAAAAATTCCTGTGGCTAATACACTGCATCTTCGATGTTGGTGGCGGTGTCGATCGATTTGTAGTTTTTTATTTGGCTTATTTTTGTAAAATCAGGTTGTTTATTTCATTGACAGTATCATTCCTAGGTGACACCATTTCCGTCGAACACAGCCAATGAAATTCCTTTTCGTGCAAATTCTTCATGTCAGGGTAAACTGCATCTATTAAATTATTTAAATTATGGACTATCTGACCTAGTGACCCATCCAGAAGGATGCCACAATTTTCGCTTAAATTTGTAGTGGGAAAAATTCCTTCTCCAATTTTCAGCAATTGTTGTGGAAAATCATTATCTGTGATTCCATGAAGATGTTCTCTCATATTTTTTCGTAATTTTAAGTTTTCAATCAAAGCCCATAAAAGGGACGATTTCAAGCATGCTTTAATGATATCTGCTCGCGTACCTCCGTTAATGACGGGAAGTGTCTGTTGGAAGTCTCCAGCAAATACAAAAGTAATCCCGCCCATGATAGCAGAGGAGTTTTTAAGGTTTTGTCCACGGTCTTGAAGTAATTTACCAAGAGGTCCATTTTTATGGATAGGCCATGTAGATTGTTGCTCAATATTTACAGATAACGAAAGTTTAAAAGTAGAATGAGCAGTTTTTTCATCCTTTAAGAGTGTTGCAGCAATTCCTAAAGAAGCAACTGCTATTTCTATCTTCACTGATTATCTCATTTTCACAAGTATCAAATTTGCAAGGAACGTCTTTCCAGTACCCACCTGGGTTATCCAAAAAGAAAATGTTTCCCTTGTAAGTATGCACGCTATCGACTATAGTCTCAAAAGCATGTTTTTGATCTGGGACTAATTTTGTCAGGTTTTCATTGACAAAGAGGTCAAATCATTTGTATTATAGTGATGTGCCATTGTATATGATACATTGTTTTCTGTACGAAGTGAGGAAGGTAATCCAAAACAATTTAGGGTTTTATCATTTAATTGCAATAATTTTTTTTCGATTTGTATCAAACCTTCGTTATAAATATACTCACTATATGATAAGGTGAAATCTTGATTTTGCTGTCTGATTCTGTGTCTGATATCTTCTACAAAGATCGTCTTTGAAATTGTTCTATAATTTTAATGGTTCCGATGGCTGACAAAATAAAAGTATGACAACAAACAGCTCTCTCAGTTGCACTGGACATTTCGAAAGCAATGCTTCTATTCAAGTATTTTCCCAATGGTCATCGTTTTCTAACAAACCATTAGCAAGGCAAGCTGCTTGATAAGTCTCTTTGAGAACTCCGTTAACGGTTTTTAATTACTCAAATGAGGTTGAACCGCGTACGCGATGTAGCAACATCCTAAGATAAAAACACTCTGATTGAGAAGGATTCACGCCGTAGACTCTACCTAAAGTGGCATGATTTTTTATGCGTGGATGGCCAAAAACGGCCTCACGTCCTCACCACGCATGAGAACCGTGATCACCTTGTCACCTTGACAATTTATTATTGGTCCATGTGTAGTACGTATTGCGGGACTTCATGGTATAGAATTATTTTTGCAAATTCGTCTTCATTACAAAGCTCAAAGAAAACCAGCAATGTGGTTTTACGTGGGTTCTGGGCTACTTGTTCAGTCGTTTCTGCGGTAAAATACACTCTTTGGCCGTTTTCTAAGTGGACTGACCGTCTTGCACACGATCGTGATGATGTGTGTGAAGTTGGCCCCCCGACTTTGTTCAATCGATTCCAAAACTATGTCAATATTTTACAAATTAATTGCAAATAACTGCAAATCAGTTTTTAGAATTTGCAAATTACTCATAAAGAAATTATAAGCAAAAAACCATTACGGGGGGCCAACTTCACGCCACCAGACTTTGTCCGATTAATTCCAAAACTATGTCAATATTTTGCAAATTAATTGCAAATCATTGCAAATTGGTTTTTAGAATTTGCAAATCGATATTTTATTTTTGGCGAATTTTTCAAGTTTTTATGCCAGCTCCCCGACTTTGTCCAATCGATTCCAAAACTATGTCAATATTTTGCAACTTAATTGCAAATCGGTTTTTAGAATTTGCAAATTACACATAAAGAAATTATAAGCAAAAAACCATTATGGGGGCTAACTTCACGCAGCCCCCCTACTTTGTCCGATCGATTCCAAAACTATGTCAATATTTTGCAAATTAATTGCGAATAATTGCAAATTAGTTTTTAGAATTTGCAAATCGATATTTTATTTTTGGCGAATTTTTCAAGTTTTTTGTCAGCCGCCTGACTTTGTCCGATCGATATTCCAAAACTATGTCAACATTTTACAAATTAATTGCAATTAATTGCGAATTGGTTTCTAATTTATAATAATAAAAATTAAATAAAATGCCTAAATAATTAAAAACTATAATAGCGATAAATGAAGCTGCATTTTTAAAAAAAAGTAAGTAATATAAATACAAGATTGGAATAGACCAAGAAAAAAATTAAATAAAAAATAGAAATTTAATAGAAAAATATAATACTTACCAATAAAAAATATAAAATGAATAAAAATTATTCTTAATGGGTTGCCCCTAACTGTAATTGTCGGTCTCATTCAATACCAGTTTCATGATTTCTCTCTTTAAGTGCAGGTCCATTTAATAATAATAAGTCTATGATTTTTAAGAATACACCATCAACTTATTCTTATCAATCATTTTGTTCTATTATGTTTGATATTAAAGAGCAAAACTTCTAAAAAACATTATAGCTTCGGTATTATCTATCATACTAGTATAAATTATATTTTGTTAGTTAAAAAATTATTAAACCAATAAGATTTTATTATATTATTTTACTTCTGAAATCTCTTCTTCAATATCTATATTTTAACAATAGCAGTTGAAAAATAAAATAAATTCAGTCACAATTTTTTTTTATAAGCATTCAAAGTTTGAATTTTGACAACATATGTAAAAATGTTTAAACAAAACATTTAAAGCCGAGCTAAGTACACTTACATACACTTCTTTGTTCAATCCTGTTTATAAGATAGTGACTGGGAGTATATGTCAAGTGTAAGAGTACCACACACTTTTAAATTTTTCATTATTTTTTTTAATGTAATTTTTTTTAAATATTTTTTGAGAATTATGTTTTTAAACAAATTTTTTTTTCTACTTTTTAGTTAAAAGTAAATTTTTTATTAAACGTTTAAAAAATATTTAGGAAACAAATTTCTTATATATTAATAAAAATAATTTTTTAATTTTTAATTTTTTGATCGACGATCAGCGGCGAGAATACTTCCTCGGAGATGACTTTGCACACCCGTCATCGCCTACCTGGAGGTCCGTGTCCCAAAATGACAACGGATTATTGTATTATCATCCAAGACCAAAAAAACTTGAAAAATTCACCAAAAATAAAATATCGATTTGCAAATTCTAAAAACCAATTTGCAATTAATTTGCAAAATATTGACATAGTTTTGGAATGGATCGGACAAAGTCGGGGGGCTGGCAAAAAAACTTGAAAAATTCGCTAAAAATAAAATATCGATTTGCAAATTTTAAAAACCAATTTGCAATTATTTGCAATTAATTTGCAAAATATTGACATAGTTTTGAAATGGATCGGACAAAGTCAGGGGGCTGGCAAAAAACTTGAAAAATTCGCCAAATATAAAATATCGATTTGCAAATACTAAAAACCAATTTGCAATGATTTGCAATTAATTAGCAAAATATTGACATAGTTTTGAAATGGATCGGACAAAGTCAGGGGGCAAAAAACTTGAAAAATTCGCCAAATATAAAATATCGATTTGCAAATACTAAAAACCAATTTGCAATGATTTGCAATTAATTTGCAAAATATTGACATAGTTTTGGAATTTTATCGGACAAAGTCGGGGGGCTGCGTGAAGTTGGCCCCCCGTAATGGTTTTTTGCTTATAATTTATTTATGAGTAATTTGCAAATTCTAAAAACCGATTTGCAATTATTTGCAATTAATTTGCAAAATATTGACATAGTTTTGGAATCAATTAGACAAAGTCGGGGGGCCAACTTCACACATATTACTCGTACATGGGAACGAGGTCACCGGTAATCTAGTAAAATCAGCGTCCAATTTAATATGTCCCGCTCTCACCCAACTTCATCGTACCGATTTCATTCCAATTTCACAGCGTCATTGGTCTACATACTGGTCTAACCCCCCAGCTGAGTTTGCCACCAGATACAAAAACATCGTACCAAATTTTCTTAACAAAACATGATTTAACGTCCTCAATTTACCAAGATCTAGTATCATACGATTCAATCGCCTGCGTTCTGATCACACATCACTACTCATACCTTCCTACACGTACAAATTAGGACTAAACGACTCCCCATTCTGTACTCTACATTCCAATGAAAGTGGTTGCGATCTCTCCCACCTTCTCTTTGAACGCTTTTCTCTGCACGCGAAACGCGTTATTTTGTTTAATTCTCTTAAATTCATCAATGTCACCCTCGATCTTTCCTCTATCCTCAACTCCGATTAGGAAATAGTCAGAAATATACTTATTAATTTTATTTTGTAGGCTGGTTCTATCATATAATTGCTTTCAAGATAATTGCTGTTTTTAACTCTTTGCATGTTTTGTAATATTTTATTATTATCTAGTTATATTATTTTATATAATTGTTGAGCTATAGTAGTAAAACTAAAAGCTAATAAAATAATAATAATAAGTATGCGAAATTTTGTTTAGTGATTGAACTAAAAAAGAGATAAAATGGTTTCCAAACACCTTAAAACTTAATTCTAAAAACAAAAATTACAATTCATAACATTAAAATCTTTAATACAGGTATCAATAGAACTGTTATAGTATACTGTATATTTCAATGAATTTAATAAGCGTCATTACATTTGGCCACATCACATACTCTCAAAACGAAAATAATATATATTCGTAGGACTTGAACATTTCAATATTTGTATCGTTTCATCACTGTTGAAGTATCTGTTGGGCAAAAAAAAACACAAGAATATAAAATTGATGCGAGTATATAATAATAATAGCGTTATTGCTGCAGACCTATTGTGAGGTTAAGGAATTTTATAACGTAATATTATTTTTTCGGGATACATATAATTTGAGCTATTGAAAGTGAAACACAAGATTATCTTGCTTTGAATTTAATAAACCGATTATTAAATGGTAAACCTGTGTTATTTCACAAATTACAACATTTGAAAAAATAGGGGAACTGGGGGAATAATTGTCAGTGGGTAATACTAGTTAACTCGTTAACCAGTGCATCTAAAATAATGTTGGTCATACAAGAATGATACCAAAACCTTATTCATATCAGACTGATATTTTCAAAAAACGTTATCAAGTTCAATGTGCACAAGCAGATTTTTTAGTCAATTTATATAAAAAAAAATTAGTGATGGTCCAATTAAGATAAGAACATATATAATATATTTCTAATTTATAAATGTACGTATATATCAAAACATAAGGATTAAGATTCTTTATTATAAGAGGCTTAGGGACTTCTAGCTCTAAAAAATACCTAAATATGCACCAAAAAAATGACCGAATATGCTCTAAAATATGCACCTAAAAATAACCGTATACCTATGTATTAAGATATGGCCCCCAAAAAATAGGTATAACAAATATGTGATAAAATTAAATATTTATTTTATTAGAATTTATATTATATAAGAATATTATTACTTGAATTGAAAATGATATAATAAATTGAATTTTTATAAGATAATTGGTTTAAATTTTAGTGTTCTTCCGACTTTTGTACTTTCGGCATTTCAACAATTACTTTAGGTTTATTTAAAAGTTTTATATTTTGCGTATAAAAATCTACACTAGTAAAAAGCACGCGACAGGCGAAACAACGACGGATAATAATCGACTAAACTGAAATAATAACTATTATCGACTATCGGTCGATGTCGAGCGGGCGATACAGTTTTATAGGATTATTTAAGGTTATATTTACACAAAAATTATAACGAGATATGAATGGTAGATTTTCGGAATAAAAGAAGATAACCAATTCATAATATTATATTACGGCTCCACGTGGAGCCTCGCTGATTACTTTCTTCACATTAACCAATAAAATAATAATATTATGTTCTAAAATCTAAAGGAACCTTTTCGTTACCGACTCGCGGTCCAGTGCGATACAAAAATGTGCCGCACACGTCGTCGCCCGGTTCAACTCGTGCCGCAGTCAACATGTTAAATATCTATAGTTTTCAATTTGAAATTTAAAAAAATTGCCAAAATATGCAAAATAAGCATAAAAAATGTTAAAATAAGCACTTTCCTGCAAAATTTATCAAATATGCACATTCAAATTTTAGATCTGATATCGTGGCACCGAGAAATAAATTTATTTCGCACTCTGCTATATTTAACAATAATTAAACAAAGTATGCAAATGCTATAAGTCCCTAAGCCTAATTATAACTATATATTTTTTTTTTTTTTTTTTTTATCAACCCGAAGGTTGGTTTACAACTCCAATTCTCCATTCTAATCGATTCCTCGCCTTTTCTTTGAGTTCTTTGAAGGTTTTGACTTTTGCATCGATTTTAATTTGTCTTATATACGAGTTTCGCGGACGTCCTGAAGTTTTCTTTCCTTCTATCATACCCTCCAATATTATATTATGCAGTTCTTCCGGGTGTCTCAGGGCATGTCCAACCATTTTCCAGTGTCTTCCTCTAATTGCGTCTACGAGTGTACGTTTTTCTCCCACTGTTCTAAGTACTTCTTCATTCGTTTTCCGCTCTATCCAACTTATCCTTTCCATACGCCTCCAGCACCACATTTCGAAAGCTTCTAATTTTTTCTTTTCGGTATCATTTATTACCCAAGTTTCACATCCATATGTTGCAACAGTCCATACATATGTTTTTATAAGTCTCTTCTTGATATTAAGATGTATCTTTTTTGAAGTGAGCATCTTATGTTTTTTACTAAAGGCAATTTTTGCTAATGCTATGCGTTGTTTAATCTCATGGACATTCTTGCCATCAGATGTGATTTTACTCCCTAGGTATACCATTTCTTCTACCTTTTCCAGTTTTTGATTACCAATGTATACATCAGCTTTTATTTTCGAGTCTCTGGCACAGACTAAGATCTTCGTTTTTGTACTATTTATTTTCATTTCTGATATTCTGAGCATTTCATCCATTTCTTCAATTGCACGCTGTATGTCACCTTCACTCTCTGCTATTACCACAATGTCATCAGCAAATCGTATCATTGAAACGATTTCTCCACCAATTTTGATCCCAATATTTAATCTTGTTAGTTTTGTTTTCACTATATTTATAACTTTTTCGATGTAGCAGTTAAAAAGTGGTGATGATAACGTACACCCTTGTCGGACTCCTTTTTTTATTTGAGCGTTAGTTGTGATTTCTCCTTTTTTTATGCAGGCTGTCTGGTTCTTGTACAGACTGTGAATGATTCTTAGGTCTTGTTGTTCAATACCTATTTCTCGTAGTATACGCAGCATCTTGTTCCAATTTACTTAATCGAAGGCCTTTTCCAGGTCTATGAAGGCCAAATATGTGGTTTTATTTCTATCGATCTGTTTTTCAATTAGCACTCGCAATCCTAAAATTGCTTCCCGTGTACCTTTTTGTCTTCTGAATCCATATTGGTCATTTTTTAAGTATTGTTCCACTTTTCCTTCTATTCTTCGATTTATTATTTTTGTTAGGATTTTTGAGGCATGTGTCAGTAAGCTCAGTGTTCTAAACTGCTCACAGGAATTTGCTCCACTTTTCTTTGGTATAGTTACAGTAATCGTCTGGTACAACTCCATTCTCATATATATCCTGAGTTAATTGGTATAAAGCATCCTTTATCTTCATACTAGCACATTGTAATAGTTCTGCTGTTATGTTATCAGTCCCAGGAGCTTTATTTTGTTTCAAGTCATAGAGCGCTAGCTCAAATTCTGATCTTAAGATGGGTAGTTTTATTTTTTCCTCATTTGTTGTAATTTCCTCCAATTTTTCTCCCTCATAAAGCTCCTCAATATACTCTTTCCATCGTTTTTTTATGTCCTCATCATCAACTAATAATTGGCCCATTTTGTCTCTGATATTAGTGACATTTCGTTTTCTCTTTCCTACAAATTGTTGAATCTTGTGATACGCATAATCTATTTTGTTAGCTTTGAACATTTCGTCAATTTTGCTACACTGCTGCTCCAGCCATTCTTCTTTTGCTTTTCTGGCTTCTCGGTTAACCTGGTTTCTTAGTTGACGATACTTCTGTTATCCTTCTTGCGTGTTATTGTTCTTATATTTTCGTCTTTCATTTATAAGTTTTACTATTTCCTTGTCAATCCATGTTCTTCTGGGTTCTTTATTTTCTTTTTTTATTAGCACAGAATCCGCCGCTTTTTTAATAGCTGATTTTATATTCTCCCACTTTTTATTCAGTGGATCATCTACATTTTGTTTTTGGTATTCGATATCCATATAGCGTCCATATTCTTCCACAACCTCCGCTCTCTTAAGTAATCTAACGTTATAATTGTCTTGCTGTACTTTTGTTCTTTGTGGTTTTTTATATCTGAGTTCACATTTCGCTATTACTATATTGTGATCACTGTCACAATCAGCACTTTGATATGTTTAACAGAATTTAACTTGATTTTTAAATCGATTTTTTACCAGTATGTAATCTATTTGGTAGCGGGCAATATCACCTGGCATTTTCCATGTATATATTCTTCTCTTAGGGTTTTGAAATCTGGTGATTGTTATAATCATCCAATTTTCTCTGCAAAACTCCACTACTCTTTCTCCTCTTGCATTTCTCTTACCTAAGCCGAAGTTTCCGACTTATCTACCTTCCCTGCCTTCTCCAACTATAGCATTAAAGTCTCCCACGATGATTACGTTATCGAGTGGTTTAGTATGTTTCATTAGCTCTTCAATGCCTGCATACACTTCTTCCACTTCTTCATCATCTGCTTTTGATGTTGGCATATAAACTTGTATAATTGCAAAGTTGTTTGGTGTTGACTCCATTTTGACCAAACATAGTCTGCTACTATAGGCCACAACATTCGTAATCCTTTTATTCCACTTCTTATTGAGAGCAATTCCAACACCGGCTTGTCCTTTTGTACTACGAGTATTTGTATGAATAACTCTGATGTCGTCAGACCAGAAGTCACCATTATCTGGCCAACGTATTTCGCATAATCCTAATATGTCTATATCTAGTCTTTTCATTTATATTTTTATATGTTCCAGCTGTCCTGTTTTCAACATTGTTCGTACATTCCACGTTCCTATTCTCTGCGTTTTGTTCTTCTCACATGCATCCTGCAGGGTAGCTCCCACCCGGACATCCGAATGGGGAGCTATTTTACGTCCGGAAAAATCTTTTACACTGCGAAAATTCATTTTAGAAGACAAAATAGTAGTTGCCTAACTAGGGATATTAATGTGGTAGTTTCCCCTTGCTTTCCACATCGCAGTAGCATCCATTATTACTAAAGGATGCTATTTAAGCATAAATTAATTTATGCTTGATACTAGAAGAGCTGCTGCCCTCTTCTAGGTCCATTTTGGTCGCCTCTTACAACGGGCATAGACTGCCGAGGGTGAATTCTAATCCCCACCCCAGGGCTAAATTATGAAATACCTAGTATAACCGTTTGTCAATTAAAATTGGTTTCTTATTACTATTTTAAAAGGATAATAGCAGTCACTTTTTGGAATGACTGGCGTTACCCCGTTTCCAATTAGTATAGGAAAATGTATGTAAATTGCCAACTTAAATAAGTTTAATAAGTTTTATTTTGTTTTGATGCCTCGGAATTATAAAAAGAAAAGTACTAGGGGTAATTGGAGTCCACTATCTTTAATAGAAGCAAATCTTATATTAAAAATAAAACACTCGTAACATCCGTAAAGCAGCTAAACAATATAATATACAATTCAGCACTTTAAACAAATAATATAAGGCCAGCCATAATAGGACATCCCTCTATTTTCACTTTAGATCAAGAATTAGAAATCGCTAAGCATGTTTTAAATTTATCAAATTTGTTTTATGAGACTGTCACCCATTGAGTTAAAACCAGCTGCATTGAAATTTGCAGAAAAAAACCATATAAAACATCCTTTTAAGCTTTAATATACAAAAAAAATTAGCTAGAATAGACTGGTGTTATAACTTGATTCAAAGAAACCCAACAGTCACTGTCCGAAAACCTGAGTCCACAAGTATGAGTAGAATATCAGCTTTCAACAAAGCAGTGGTAGGACTATTTTTCAAAACCTATAAGGGTTAGTTATAAGTTTTGCCCAACTAAAATATTTAATATAGATGAAACAGGCATATCCATTATCCACTGTTCAGGATCCTAGTAATATTATGTCACCAAAAGGACAAAAACGGGTTGGCTCTGTTACTAGATGGGAGCGTGGAAAAAATAATACTGTTATTTGTGATACGATTGCATCCGGGTCATTCATACCACCACCATTTATTTTTCCACGTAAAAGGATTGATATTAAATTGACTATAAATGGTCCACAAGAGCAATTATGAATGTATAAAAAATGGGTTGACAACAAAAACATTTTTATCATTATTCAAACCTCACAGATGAAAATGCAGTTCTATTAATGCTAGATAATCATGGCTGTCACAGATCATTAAAGGTTTACGAATTTTGCAAAGAACAGAATATTGTCATGCTATCATTACCCCCACACACATCACACAGAATACTGCACTTAGATGTCACTTTTTTTGGACAATTCAAAACAGCTTTTAGAACAGAATGTGATTTGTTTATTAAGAAATATGCAATGGTTAAAATAACGCCTTATGGTATTGCAGAATTTTTTAATAAAGCCTCCTTTAGAGTTGCTACACTTTAAAATGGTATATCAGAGTTCTCTACTACAGTGATTTGTCCTATGAATCCAAACATATTTACCGAGGTGGATTTCTATGCCTCATCAATATTTAACCAAGATGACACACAAGTATTTCTTTAAATAATACCCATAATATTAACCACAAATCAGCAATAGCTTATGAACCAAATGGTGTATAGCATCATTCACTAAGTACGTATTTCTATACGAGATATAACGCCTATTCCAAAGAAACTTCCTCAAAAAGTTATGAGACAAGCAGCTGCAAAGCAATATTCGAGTATACAACATCCATAGCATAAAATCTATGCTCAAATAAAGAGAAAATAAAAGAAAAGGAAAAAATAAAAAAGCTGAAGATAAACTAAAAAAAATTAAAAGAGAAACTAAGAAAGGACATGGAAATAATTGTAAGTATTAATTAATATATCAGGCAGGTATTAACTACCTACATCCATATATTTTATATACTTATACATTTATATTTACACATATTATTATTAAATTATTATTTTAATATCAAAAAAAGAAAACTTTACAATGGATTTGATGAAAGCTGCTCTTCTGATGAAGATGTGGATATTTTAGACATTTTTTATGATAATAGTGATGATGATTTTGATGATGGTGTAGAGGTTTGTTTTATATGTGAAGAAAGAGGAAAGGATACAATTTGTTATAGGTGTACGTGTACAAATTGTGGTTATTGGATCTATGTTGAGTTTAGTGAAACAAACGCTGCTGAAGAATACACATGTAATATTTGTGTTTGAAGTTTTAGAAAAAAACAAGTTAAAATGTTACCTTTGTTTAATGTAATACTTATGTTACCATATTGTTGATTTATTAAAACTATATATTTGTAAATAAAATAAGGTTTGTTTTTTGAGAGACTCGAAAGCTGAGCTAAACCAAAAATTACTAAAATTTAAAATTTATATTTTATTTTTAGTTAGATGCATTTCGAATATATAAAAAGGACTGATTATTATATTCATCTCCTATAGTTGTAGCACATATTTAATTACTAATGCAGTAATGCCAATTAATTCTAATTAAATTCGTAATCTGATAGACTGATGATAAACTTAACTAAAAATTACTATGAATTTTTGAAAAATCCTGAGACATTAACATAATGAAATCAAAATGTTCATGCATCCATTTATTGTAAGAGCATAATATTTAGAGTCTTAGACCCTGAGATATAACAATTCTTGCTTAGATGACCGTACTTTCTCCAGTCTCCTCTCTAACAGAATTAACCTTAGCTAAACTTTAGCCTTTGAAAGTTTCATCTGTATCGAATTTTCCATTTATAGACAACTGACCACTTTTAAAGCACGCTTTCCAAAAAAAAAAAATTAGGTACCTACAAAAAAAATAAATCAATAAATGCATCATTATTGTACAAAACCCAAACGCATTTTAAACTTGTCATGCAATATATGTGCATTAATTGAAATCCTGATCCTGATTCATAATCAGTTAAAACAATATTTAATGTTACCCATGATATATAAACAAAAAATATAATATTGTGCTCAAGTAATTCAAAAAGAGTTCTATAATCTATGTATAAAATTATTTTGTCAGGAAATTCCTAACCAATACGACAGTTATATTATATTACAAAAGATTTTAAACATCATATATAATAAATATGTATAGGTATGTATTTGTTATTTACCGGATTTAACAGAGCCACTTAAAGCAGTAGGTCCTAAGTTCACTACGGAATACGAACATTGCTTGTCTTCATCCGAATAGCTGTAATTTAAATATAATATTTCAATTATTCATTAAAGTATATTTTTATATTATGATTTATTTTTATTTTCTTATCTAATGTAAAGTTTTTGATTTTTTTTTCAGTTGAAATATTTTTCAAATCAAAGATAAACACATAATCTCTATATACGCATTTGAGTATAGGTGCGTTTACAAATATGGTTTTGTACAAAAAAAAGGAAACTGTATTTTCCATTAAAATCTATTGCTTTTCTTAAAAATAGTTAGGTACTATAATTAACAACCATAATGTTTATTTGTATTACATTTATATAGATGGTAAGAATTACTTAAAATGAAAAAATATAAAAATTAAATTAATTTATTATATGATATTTTAATTATATTTAATTCTTAGTGTAAATTTAAGTATAACCGTTGATATTAAAATTTTAAGTGATTAGTATTTTATTTCATCAATGTTTATAAGCCAGTTAATATGGCATAGATGCATGATACATAATAAATCATTAATGAAATTTACATTTTATTACTACAATATTGTGGATAATAAAAGAACATAATATAACATTTAACCATTATTTTATTTATTATATATAATAATAGATCATTTAGAATAATGCCGTTATTCTAGATAAGGTCGATAAGGAGGTAAAGTGATATTGAAATTACATAAATGTATTTACAAACATTAAATTAAAAACATTTTTGGTACATTTAGTGTAAAGATTTCTAATGTAACATAAGAATAATTACTAAAGACAATGATTTCACAAAATTTCAAGATTTTTGGTCTTTTATTTAAAAATGTAACTATCAATTAAATTCATAAGTTTGTCAACTTAGGTAGGTACCACACTCTTTCCTATATAAATAAATAGTAACATTGACCGTCATGAGTTCTTGTATGAGATCTCACCAGTTTACTCCCTGCCGCCAAGGGGGTTTTACTTTGCAACAGTTTTGACGATTTAAACAAGTATTGACAAAAATAAAAATAAAAATTATATCTGCAAGCTTGTTACACCATCTGAAAGTGGCAACACTGTACTTTTCAAATCCGACAAAAAGTACCGAATATTGAGACTCCGTATGAGATCTCACCAAAAATCGATTTCGGTGAGATCTCATATGGAGTCTCGATATTCAGTACTAATACCTAATTGTTTTGAGATCTCAAATAAAATCTCATCGCGGTTATGAGTTACAAGACAAAAAAAACCGTGGCGGTCAACGAGTTAAATGTTTTATCATTGGACGATAGTAAGTTAGTTTATAATACAATAACATAAGAATAGACTATAACATAGAACAATTTATGTATGTATATATAGATTGTTGCATTTAAAACTGTAAATTACATTGAGATTTTGCACCTTTTAACGCTGGAATTACTACTGATCAATGACACCGAGCTAGACCCGCAACTTGATTTTGCTTTGTTCAAAAACAGACCGGACACGATGGGTAATTCCAAATCCTTTTCCAACAAATATTGCTTAACAGTAGGTTCGACTTCGATGTGTCGAACAGACATTTCTGACAACTGCTCTAAAACGCACTTGTTCACTTTTTTCATCATTCTCACCACAATATCCCGCTGTGAAAACACGAGTCATTAAAAATATCCTAATAAATTGAGTGTTTGTACAAAATCATCATGAAGGCATCATAAGGTTAAATATAATAACCAAAGAATATTTTGTAGATTTCTATCACTATATTGTTAAAACTAACAACTAATAAATAACATAAATTGTTTTCAGACTTGGATAGCATTCCGAATACTTTTTTTAAGTATTCAATACGGGATTTTAGAATACTTTTTACAGTTAATTTATTTTTTATGTGTAAACGCCGCTTTCTCAGGTTATTATAATGTTCATTTATAAACAATGAAATGAAAATATATGAAAATATATATATATATTTTTGTTACTAAAAAAAAGTAATCAAAATATATTCGGAATATTTTTTGTGAATTATTCCGAATACTTTGGAAAATTATTATCATGGAGTATTCGAATAAATATTCTAAATACATTTTTAAGTATTCTGAATATATATTCGAAATACATTTTAAAAGTATTTTACCCAAGTCTGATTGTTTTAAATAGCCAATTAAAGTTTTTTTTGTCCAAGCAAATACGTTTAAAATATAAACCTATAAAATTAAGTTAACTTTAATATCTTTTCTCTCAAATTTAAGAAATTAAGTATGATATATTAATTGCAAATTATTCCATTATAATTAGGTATGCATCATTGATACTTATCATACTTTTATCAATTCAAGTGCATTTCGTTTATCGGGATTACAACACTTGTCAATTGTTTTCATATCAAATTCAATTCGGTTATTTGCTCGGTTTAATTTCATTATTTGTTCATTGGACTCTTTGAGTACGCGTTCACGTTCACTGTCTTTAATGTCTCGAATGTTAATCAAATTCTCTAGTTCTTCACTCCTTAACTTGTATTGATCTTCTAAATCCTGTAGTAATGTATTAATTATTATAGAATATATTATGGCTAAATGTCAAGTACTAAACTTGTTTAGTTACCTATCTAATTATAATACCCATTTCTACGATAGAATCGATTCCTGACATTCTAGATGGCACTCATCTGAATTGGTTCCCAACACAAAGACTTTTAAATTTAAACACATATTTAACTACAAAGTAGGTACCTACTAAAAACAAATATGACTACGAGACTAAAACTAAAAAATGTTATTAGATAAAACAAATATAGACAAACACTCGTTTTGGGTGATAAGGGGGAAATATCGCTTATAATATGATCGATTTATTTTCAAAATTCAATGATATCAATTTGCAACTTCAAGGTAACGACCTCAATCAACTATATCTGCCCTCCAAAAAAAAAACTAACTTTATGGAATCAGCATTTTGGTCGCAGCGAACTATGCCAGTTTCCAGTTCTGTCAGATTTACACAAGGACAGTAAAATATCTTTTTATAACTCAAAAATTTACTGTCAACACCTTCAGTCTTTGGATAAGGATTTTTCACAACGTTTAGAAGATATTTTGTCACTGGAAGTTCCTGAATGGGTCATAAATCCTTTTGTAAATATTTAATCGTCAAAAATGCAGTATCAAGAAGAATTGAAAGACATTTCTACTTACGAGATGTTAAAAGCAACTTTTTAGAATGGCGAATACCTCACATAATTTTGGCTACAGTCTACTATCAGTCGCATCTATCCCGGTCTGTGGACTGTAGTACAAAGGAAGTTCCCTTCCTCTTACCTCGTTGAGTGAGGATTTAGTACTGTGACGAATCTATAACAACGAAAAAAAGAAATCGACTGGATATCGTCAAAGAGAAAACTTAGGCTTTGAACCAAACGTAAAAAAATCGGCTTTAAATCACTAAGTACAGCCATCTCACTGATCAGTGATCAATACATTTCAAAACATTTTAATTAACCTCTTAAATTATATAAGCATATATTTAGATTTTATTTTCATTATATTTACTTTATATTATTTATTATTCAATATTATAAACATTTCATGTATACTATTAAACGCATATCATTAAAAAATTAAGCTATTTTTAAAAACTATTGTGTTCTATATGGGTACCTATTTAAACAAATAACACAAATCCTAAATATTTATAGAATGGAAAGTAAAATTTAAAACACATTTAAAATAATTAGAAACCAATTCAGATACACCGTAAATATATTATTACAGTTCAGTTTTTTTTTTAAAATACAAATTTGTGATACAAAAGCCCAGGTTCACAAAGGACACTTATCCCCCCCCCCAAGTTGTAGATTTTTGTGTATATAGTGGTTCCTAGTAGCTGGTAAAATATGATATAATAATTATTATAACTATATTTTAAATATAATATTCTATCATAAACTCAAAAAATTCATAATGATTAATGATGGTAGGTGGTAAATGTCTAAGATTGCTCCCTGTAAAAATAAAGCGAATTGCACTGATGTACAGTCCCATGTATAAATATAATTAAATAAAAAATATAAATATGAATATCTATTATCTATAAACTATACTATTTTCTATGTTATAAAAAAAAGTGCGCTGGAAATATACGTATACAAACCTGAAATATCCATTAGGTAAGTATAAGTAATAAATTCTTTAAGTTTGATCAAAATATCGTTTAAATATGTATCAATTCAAAATATTAATCCAAGTTATGAAACATATTATAAATACTATATATGTTGTCTAAAAGATATATTATAAACTTCGTCTAAATAATTTTTATTTTTATTAGGTAAATTAAGTAAATATACAATCTGTAAGTTGATATAAAATCATTTTACCTACCTATATAAATAATAGAGAAAACAAAAACAAAAAAAAACTAACAATTTTGAAATAGAGCTATCTATTAACGTTTCTCAATTTTAATCCAAAATTATAAACTTAAATTGTACCCTAACTCCTAAAATATAATAATAACTCCAAAAGAAAAACACAGAACATATAGGTACTATGATCTTTGATACAATTGTACACAAATAATTACATCTTTGATTAGGTATCAACAGTTAAATTTTAGCACCTTTTTTATGTGAACAAAAACGAAACCAAAAACCTTTCATTATTAACACATAACAATATTCAAATATGATAACTCAAAATAAAATACTCTTACAAAAGTTGAAAAGTATAGAATTCGCATTTACATTTTAGAAGATCCAAATAAAATGCATCATATTTATTTATAATATATGCTGTAAACAGCTCAAAACCTGTCAAAATATGTTGATAACTTTATCAAGTGTAAAAAAAATTTTTTTTTCATGTATTTGAATCGAAACGACCCCAAGGTCTTCATCGACGTCTTTTCACTTTGGGAGGGGTAAAGTGCATGTAGCTCTTGTACCTCCTTCTTTAAAAAGAAAATATACACGTGTGTGGACATCACTCCGAGTGGAGTGGGTCCGGTGGGGGGCAGTATGGGCAACCAGGACGACGGCAGGGGAGAGACTACAGAAAACTCTGCAGAATGTTTTTTTGCACTGAGCCGGGTTCGAACTGGTGACTGCGCACATCGTGACCAACTTGTGTGACCACTGCACCACACTGCCTCTTAGTGTAAAAATGATAAAATAAACTTCGGTGTAAATTTCAGCAATAGCAAAACCATTGCTTAAGAATTCGAGTGAATATCAAATGTCTTAAAACATTTCACTTTAAACGCCCATAAAAATATGATTTAATATTTCAGTAGAATTTTTGTTTGTTTAAGTTAGACAAATTTTAATACAAAATGATTTGCATATATTAGAGATTTTGAAAAACGTAATTTAATTTCTAACTTCAGACTCTCATTAAAAATTACCGTGAACTAACACTAAATATTTTTTTTTGGTTTCCATTAACGACAACTTAAAAGAAACCTTGTATTTTGACCTAACAGAAAATTGTTTTATCAACGATATTTTTTAAAAAACTAATCAAATAAAAATTTTCATTATATGCCTAAACAATTAAATTTTTAATATTTTTAAATGATCCGTTGGAAAAATGTTAAGTATTAACAGTTATTCGTTTTTTATTTACACCAAAAACAGACATTAATAAATTCATTCACTTAGAATTTAAAATGTATAAGAAATAAGTAAAAAGGTCGCTACAAGTTGGTACTTATTCACCACAAGGTGTTCTAAATCTGATACCACAAATTTATTTGAAACGATATACCTATAAGAACGTGATTTACTGTGTGTGAATGTTACCAAAAATATACCGTCTCAATTAGCTTCCGTACGCCAACTCATTTGACGCAGAATCTAGACATTTTTTTAATAAATATTTACATATATAAATGATATAATCCTCTATACAATAGATTCCTCAAGCCCATATCGTTTAAGTAGGTACCTACAGGTACTCACTCGAATCTCGTTCTCTAGCTTTTCAAGCGTTTTTTTTTTCTGTAGCCACATGCTATTGAGTTTTTCGTATGTCTCCTCTAGAATGACCTTTTCCTTGTACTCCTCACCTACATCAAACACACATTAATTTAAAAGATTGTGATGGTAACCGAGACCTAAGCAAACTGACTAGCTGGGTTAACAGAAGACATTCCGGACTTATAACAGCTGTTGTTGGCGTTGAGCACATGCAACGTGTTCTCCATGGCCCGGATCTCGGTCTCCAGTTTTTGCACGCGCTCATCCAGCCGATCACCAGTTTCCTGTAGTTCAAGCTTTTCCTGGGCCACCCGGATTCGGTGCTCGCTCATTTTGAACGAAGATAGGTCTTCATCATCGCCATCACAATCGTCATCACCACTACCCTCCAAGGTCGGCCGAGACGAGGGACCTCCCATTGTAGACAACAGTATCTGGTGCTTAGTTTTCCGTTGTTCGATGTACTGGATTATCGAGTCTAATTTGCGTTTTATCGTTGACTTTTCATCAGACAGCAATTTTTTCTCGTCGCTGATCCGCTTGTAAATTTCCGCCACTTCCTTTTTCCTATTGTTTATGCCCTATATGTACGAGCGAAACGAGATTCTCATAATATTTCAATATATAATGCATTTCAAGTTTAAACATTAAATTTTAATTTGACTTTTTATTTTAATTTAAAGTTGTCATCGTAAAATTTTGTCATTCTCTAGTCTCTAATTTGATAAGTTATGAAAACGTGTACCTACCGCAGTTAATTCTTCACGCTGCTGAGCTAATGAATATACTTTATCGCATTCATTGTTCGTCAACTTCTTCATTTGTTCTATCTTAAGCTTCACCATCATTTCTTCCATGTGATACCGATGATTGGTTTCCTTTAAGACTTGAATTTGTTTTACACCTATTATTATACAAGGAAACAAAAGTAAAATGCCATTATAGTTTAACCTCAAAAACATCAATGGAACAAATAGCAGTCGTATCGCACCTCCTTCATTAGTAACGTTCAATTCTTCTACTCGGTTTCGAAGCATTTCTAATTCTGAAGTATTTTTTTCGATTTGTTTAGTTATACGTCTGGTTTCACTCTAAAACTCATAATATTCTCTTTATTTTAAAGACACATACTCGTATATGTATATATAATATATATATTTATTTTATCGTCACCCACTTCAGTCGACTTTAACTGCTTTTCCAACTGATGCTGGTGATCGGTGGCCTGGTTTAATTCTTCGTTGCACTTTTGCAACTTTTCTTGCATAACTTTCATCTCTTCGATATCCGTAGTTCCCTTGGCTTCAGCAATTCCTATACGTATAGTTTCGAGCTGAAAGCTCTAAAATAATCGCTGTGTTAAATCTGTATAGGTACATTATTTTTTTTGATATTGTAATCCTATTACCAAGTTATATACGATTTCTTTTTTTTCCAAAATTAATTTTTTTGATTTCGATTCTTCTTTACTCAGTATACTTTGTTTGTTACAAATTCGTTCTAATTGACTTGTCAACAAATCAATGTTAATTTTTTCCTGGCTTATCTCATTTCGTACGTTATATGCAATATTAAGCAATTTATTTTTTTCCGATAAGAATTTTTCTGCTTCAACTTTTTTTTGCTAAAACAAGAATAACCAAAAATTACCAAGTAATTTTTAATAATAAATTATATTTTTTTTAAATTTAAAATCAAACGACTGTACGTTATAGATCGAATTCAGTTCATTTAACCTCTCCTCCGTAGTCATAGATTGATTTTTGATTTTAGTCAAATCATCCTTTATTTTTGCTAAGCCATTTTCCTTTTGTTGTATCTGGGTTTTTAATTTTGTTAATTCATTTTCCATATGCTTACGTTTTGTACGCTCATTTTCTAACTTATTACCCATAACACTAAGGGCTTTTTGAACCGACAACACCTATAAACATTGTAAGGAAATAATTACCTTGATAGCAAGCTATGTACATAAAAAATATATTAAATTTTAAATCTTAACCTCTGATTGTAAATCTTCAGTTTCTGAAAGTTTATTCAGGGTTGATAATTTCAGCTCATTATTGACTTTATTTACTTCTTCTATTTTATATTCTAACTCTTCATTTTTCTCTAAATATTCTTGATACTTTTGTTTATTTTCATTCATTTTATCAAACACTTCACGAGCAGCTAATCTAATTTTATTAATTTCCTGAAATTGTCAATAATTATTAATATTTTGAATGATAATTACATTTCAAAAAAACTGACTTCGACAGTATTCTGTGAATCTTTCTGATTAGAGTTCAAAAAATTAGCTGCATTTTCCCACTGTTCAAGTCTGTGGTTTCTTTCATGTTGTGCTTGCCTAGTTAACTTAGAAGTTTGTTCCAGCTCTCTTTCTACTTGAAGGAGTTCATCTACTTCTTTTTCCACGATCAACTCTCTTTCAATAACATCCTGTTGAAGGCGCTGTCTTCGTAATTCCAATTCCTGAATTATACAAATTACATAAATGTATATATTTAAAACTATTTATGCTACGATATATCTATACCTTAAACCTGTTATTATCCTCTAAATGATATGTCTCGAGAATATTAACATCTGTACATCGTTTAACCAAGTCATTATTCCACGCCAAAAGCGTTTCTTCGCCCCATTCGATAGTTTCCCTCATTTTTTTTATTTGTTCTTCAGTTTTTTCCAGCTCATTCTAAACAATTTCATTTATAAGGATATGTAATATAATAAACATATAATTAATTCCTAATTAGTTTTAAATTAAATTTCATCAATATAAATGTGTAACAGTAAAGATCTAATGTAATGGTACCTATCTATAACTATACTTATACACAACTTGCGTGTTGTGCATTGATTTATTTTAAAATTAATTAAATATTAATTAACATAAAGATGATATAACTCCTAAATCGTGAAACACTTTTATTAAAATCCCAATGACTATTTTTTAATATATTATACAACATATATCCATTAATAAACTATGAAATGATTAGTTTAATTATATTTATTATTTAAAAACTATAATTATATTACACAATGAAACAATGAATTATTGAGTTAATTTTTACCGGACTATATATATATATATATATATATATAAAGTATTGTTAGATATTCTGGCTATCCTACATTCCTAATTCAAAAAATAAAAAGCGGGTAAGTGGATGTCGTTCTGCTGTCTTCAGGTACCTACAATACTTTACAAGTAGAAGTAGGTTACTGTAATGGATGGTATTAAATTTGAATTCCATAATAAAATGTCGTTGTATACGAACAATCCTGAAGACAGTTGTCAGTCTAGGATCAGTTATATTAACTATATTTTTATTTTTTATTATTGATTATAAGGCTTCAATAGTCTGCGGTAGGTTTACATTGTTAAATAGTTGGGAATTACATGATTATTAACTATATTGCTATTATTTAAAAAAATGAAGATACCTATAAAATAAACTTCAAATTAATCAAATTAGATTCATTACGTATCTCATTAACTCGGTCGTTCAAAGTAGCCAGTAGGATTAGGTACACAATTTATTATAAAATATTAATAGGTATAATGGTTAACGACATTAACTATTAATATTAGAATATAAAAATAAACTCGATACATTTTAAATACCTACGAATATTATTTTTAAATTACAATAATATTGAATTTTGAATTTTAATAAATTTTTATGAATTTCTAAATCAAAATAAATTGCAAATTTTCGGAATTTTTACGTAATTTGTCAAAATACGAACTTTCAATGCTTATTTTAAAAATGTGTATTAAATAACAATGCATTTTTTATATTTTTTAACTACCATTACAACAATATAATAGAAGCCTTATATTAAATTGTATAGCTTTTTTACCAACCGAATAAATTTTATTGTCATTTATATAAAAAAAAAAAACTAAAATGTTTGAAAATTTCAAACGTCTATAAATATTTAATGATAGTAGATGCCCAGATGCCCAAAAAAGTATAAACAATAGTCGATCACAGTTCTGGTTAATAGAGTTAAACAGACCAAAAGCTGTATCATGGGGTTTGCAATGTTTGCAAACGTTTTAGGTTTCATTAAGTAAACAGACAGTCCGAATTTTTCTTTTTTTAAACGTTTGCAACGCTTTCCGCTATAGAATTTCCTCTATATTAATATTATGGACTAGAATAAACACTATAGTCTATAGTCATAACTCATAATCATTAGATACTCAGATACCTGAAAATGTTGTATCGCGTATGGTGAATGAAATGCTGTAGGCAATTAATCACTAATAAGTTGCAGAAAATGTCTTTTACCAATGTATTTTCTTAATCTTTTTAATATTTGTAAACATTGATGAAATATATGCATTATGTAATATAAATAGGATATATAAAAATCTGGTTCAAAATTAAAAACTCAGAATCTAAAATAAAATTAATCTAAAGATGTATTTACTGACAAACTAAAGTAAAAACTGAAGCTTAAAAAGTCAGATAAATATTAATCAAGAAATCATATAACATCAATATAAATATATATAATATTTGTCTTACATCAAAACATTTTTGTTTGTATATATCTTTTCGACAATTATATTTAATGTCATTATGCTTCTAAATTCAGATCAGAATGAAAGAATAATATTATATCGATTTTACAATGATGTGTGTTAATTAATTAATTAATTTTTGTTTTTTGGGTTAGTATCTATACATGATAAGTTGTCGAAATAAACCTTCAATTTTAATGTTCAGTAATTTAAATAAGCAATTTGGTAAAAAATAAAAATGCACAGTAGTTTTCAAAAGCGTCGAAAAACAATAATTTTTTTTTATAATTTTTTTTTTTTTTGAAAAAACCCATTGAAGATAGGTATTTTAAATTATCACCAAATTTTAATATGACCATTTTCCAAATATGGTAAAATAAATTCATTTAACTATTTGAACCTTTTGAATATAAATATAATATATGCAATTAAAAATAAAAAGAAATCATAAAAAATTTTTATCATCAGATAAGACTATTTCGTACAACATGTTTTCACAAATTATTGTTTAATGTGGGTATGAAAAATTGGTTATTATCGTTTTATTTTAACAATTTTACGTTACAACAATTCCCAAATATTTTGTACAACGCAAAAATTAATTTACCGTAATTTAAGTCAAATTTTAAACAAAAATGCGCTAAATATACCCAATAAAATAAAAATAATAAATACCCCAAATATGCAAAATAAATCTTCATATACTTATCCATGGTACCTTGAAATGGATTTCTATGTCAACTACGACTAAATATTTCATAACAGGATTGATATACAAATGCATAAACATATGAACTCTGCTTATAAGTATAATATTCTATAATCATTTTAATATAAATTCTAACATTTTTTATTATTATTTTTACAAAATGTACTTACAATAATTCATCAAAAAGATTTTTTGTTGTAATTTATCTCCATAAAATATTAGTTATACCTATAGGTTATCCTAAATATGTTTAAAACAGATGCATATAAAGTAATTTACAGCAGTTTATTATAAAAATTAACATGAACATTTTGTTGGAATACGATTACCTACTGTAGCCGTAGTTAAATTTTTAGTATCTCCCGGATTATTTTTTTTTCCTTTTATTTTTTCCAAAAAATGCTTACACCATACGCTGCACGCCATAACTGCCTACTGACACCATGTGATCCTATCTCATAAAGTAAAATAATTTAAGGGTAAATTGTTACACAAAATTTAGTAGAAAGAAATTAAATTATGTACTCGTTTACTAAAATTGTATAAAGATATTATGATTGGAGTGGAACGACTCATTTCATTTTTTTAAGCTAAATTAATAATACTTATGTATAAAGGTTTTTTTAATATTATTAAATCTAATCAAAATTAGGTTAAAAATTAAAATCTATCTTTATTTTTCTTCTTTAAATAAGTAGAGAGCCAGATTCTGATACACAACAATGATTTTTTTTAATAGATAATATGATATAATTATTATTAAACTTAAATTTTTTAATTATATTTTGCAATAATTCTCAATTTTTAGTTCTATATAACTTTCAAAATCTGCATATTACTTATTCTCATTATCTAATAATCATAACGAATATTGAGTAGTAATGTAGTATATAATACAATAGGTAGGTCATAAATAAGAAGGTACCTAATAATATTAAACAAATATTTATAATTTATAGTTTAAATTGATTTAAATTAAATATTTTTTTACTTTTTTATAAATTTACTAAGGTATGAATAAAAATTACTCATTGGATATAACAATCTGAATAATGAAAACACTATTTATTTTTCAATACTTGCACAATTACGTAAGAAATTAATTAATAATTTTGAACTTATAAATTGATGGTTCATAGCTCACGATTTGAATAAGCGATATCTAATAACCAATAAGTAATAATCATAAGTATAAATATTCAATATTGTAATAAATATAATACATTTTAAATATTATCCTAATATTCCATACTTCCATTTTATTTTGATTTTCGATCAACTCATTCAAATTATTTTTCAATATTCTATTTTCCCTGGATAAACAGTCGTTGTCTCTTTGAGCTGCAATCAGCATATGCTGTTCCGTCTCGTGTTGTTGGCGGTTGGCTATGATCAATTTCTATCAAAAAAATTGGAGTATACAAATATGAAAAAATACAAAATATAAATATTTAAATATTATAGTAGTTACAATCACTATTATTCAATGATTCGCATAATTGTAAGAATATTATTGAAAAATATTTTAATAATACAGGTCTCTATTTTAACTGATTTTAAATAATTTACAACAATGCATAAAAAATAAAATTTTAATAAGATTACCTGATTTTGATTCTCATGATTTGATAAATTGGTTAATATATTTTTACTATCACGTAATTCATTATCCATTGATTCATCGATAACCAACAATTCGGCTTTTTTTTTAAGCAATTCTTTTATCTGTTAAACATTTTATAGGATTAGAATAAAACTTTTATTAAAACTAAATTATTAGTAAGTATTGTAAAATAAAGAAATATAATGATATAAAATGATGTAAGTATATTCCTATATTGCTACATTTAAGTTCAAACAAATCTGATTAAAAAAATCTGAAAAAACCGAGGATCTCGCTTTGTCATCTATTAGACACTTGTTGGTATCAAAATCAAAATGTACTTCGACACCTCATCATTGAGTATATTGAGTATATGCCTACATAATTTCCTAATCTAATCTAATCTAACAAGCAAAATGTCACAGTAATTATACCTAATGCCCTGATCATTATATTTTGAGATTTTAACCTAATACTGCAGCCTGTCCGCTTATATTTCTAAGAATGTTTGATTATAATTATATAGTAGCTGATAATCCCCGGGAATAAATGAAACCTGGATAGGAAAACAATTTGCAGTCGATAGAAAATAAAAGTAGGTACTAATAAAAAATAATTTTTTTACGTTAACTAATTTTAAGCAATATTAAACTAATGTTTAATATTACCAACTTTAATATTACGTCAAATCCCGATTACCAATGGGGGAAATACGTTTGGGCGCATTTACCCAAAGCAGAACACTTTAGGGCGTAAATCCATAACCAGTGGCGTATTTACGGGGGGGGTCCAGGGGTATTGGACCCCCCCCAGAACCTCTCCAAAAAAAAAAAAAAAAACTAAAACTCTTACATATTCGCAGAACCCGATTTACGTAGGCGCGCGCAGTCACGCGGACATAGTATTTTCCCGTGAACAAAATATTATATAAATATACATATATACATTTATAGTAATGTTATTCTGACGACAGTTTCCAAGTTACGGCTTAATACAAAGTACGATAATATAGTGCGAAGTAATAGGTATTAAGTAGGTACCCATATCTTTGAAATATAAACTTTATCGCACAGAAAAACTGATTATTGATGGATTTATGTGTATAGCGATTAGCAATAGTTGTGTAGCAAATAGCCATATACGATATACGGATATAGATATAATAAAATATAAATTAGTGGCTTTTTATCTTTTATAAGATATTACACATTTTCAATTAGTCTCATTTTGCCTTCAACAGCTACACGAATACGAGTAACGAATGAACCAGTGAACAAGTTTATTGTATTTTTTTATTGTATTAAGTAAGTACACAATATATTTCTTTTATTATGTCTCAGCAAACTTCGTTAAGCCAATTTTTTAAAAAATCCAACAATACAAATGTTCTGCAATTTGACCATCACAAATCTTTAGTTTCCGTAACTTCTCCAAATAAACGACCAATTTCACCAAATATAGATAATAATGTCAAACAATCTGACAATACTGAAACAGAAAATGAACATAATTTTGACAATTTTGATACCTATTGGATTTTATTTTAACCACTCGTTAACAGATGTAGAGAAAGAAGAAGTTCTTAAAAAAATTTGGAAGCCTGAACCTACTTTTGAATTTCCTAATACTGTGATATTCAGTGGCAAAAACAAACGATCCAAAAATTTAAAATTTCAATACAGATGGTTGCATACTTTTCCGTGGTTAGCGTACTCCGCAAAATTAGATGGTGCATTTTGTACGTTTTGTGTAGCGTTTGCTAAATCAGGAGCTGGCATAAATTCTCAAACACTAGGCGCTTTGGTTAGAAAACCTTTTAAAAATTGGAAACATGCAATGGAAACGTTTAAAAATCATGTAACACTTCAGTATCACAAACAATCCGTCTTTGATGCAGATCATTTCATAGATATAAAAAAAAACGTACATTTATCTATTGAAAATCAGTTAGACACTGCTAGGGCACGTCAAATTTTTGAAAATAGAAAAAACATTTCACCTGTTATTGCAACAATTATTTTATGAGGTCGACAAAATATACCTCTACGAGGTCATCGGGATTTCGGAAAATTAACCGTTGATGATTATGATGTTAACGATGGAAATTTTCGTAATTTATTACGCTTTAGAGCTCGCGGTGATGCTTTGCTCAAAATACACCTTGAAAGTTCTGGTACTATAAAGTATACAAGTCCTATTAGTCAAAATGCTATAATTGATTCGTGCAATTCAATTTTACTCAATAAAATAGTAGCCAGAGTAAATGAAGCGAAATGTTTTACAGTTCTTGTCAACTTCCTACAAAAACTGCATAAGGACGTAACTATTACATGATATCATAGTTAATATTAATTATGTATAAACTAAGGCCCCCCCCCCCCCCCCAGAAAAATTTGAAAATACGCCACTGTCCATAACACGTTTGGGCGTTTATTTCTTTTCATGTATTAACATATTTTACTAAAGTTTAGGTGTGGTATTTTCCAATAGTATTATGGTCTAAAAATCAAACGATTAAGTACTTATTAGATTAGATTAATTTTTCATATACTTTCGAGTACTAGTACTAGTTGTAATAACCATAGGCGTGCAGGTGGTGTATTCCTATTTTACAATTTATCACTATTGACTACAGTATTCACTATACTGTTTTTGCCACCATGCCAATAAGGCAATAACATACTTGAATAAAAAAATAGTTTTCAAGTTTTCCGCTGAACCACCCGTGCGCACGCCTATGGCAATACAAATTGTGCCCAAAGGTGTTTTCATTATATGCGCCCAAACGTGTTAACAATTTACAGGTAAATTATTTATACTGTGCCCAAACGGGTTCTCCCCTTACCAATAATACCCACTTTACACTTACGCATCTTTTTTTTACCTTCTTCAAATGTTAACTATAAAATTCGTATATACCCTTATAAACTATTTTGAACCTAACAAACTTCTTTTTTAGATTCTGAACGAAGTGATGAATGTATTGATTTTACAATGATGTGTGTGATTTTTTTTTTGTGTCTGTGTACAGCATAACTAGTCGAATAATGCTTCGATTTCAAACTTTTGGGGTGGTTTCCGATGTAAAATTGAAGATCCTTGGTGCATTATAAAGGTCAAAAGTAAACATTTTCCAACAGTTTTCAAAAAAATCGAGAAAAACCAAAAAAAAAAAATTACAGAAAAACGGGAATTTTTACGCAAAATCAGTTTTCGACCAAATCGAATTTTTGTATATGGTTGTAATTCAAAAACTAATCACTGCAAATACTTGAAATTTTCACCAAATGTTTAAGTTAGTGTTATCTATATACAGTTTAATTTTCAAAAATGTTTGACTTTTTTGAGTTATTTATAGACCACTGAAATTTTCAATTTTTTTGAGAATTTTTTTTTTGAAGTGTCGGTAAAAAAATGTTGGACGACCAATAAAACTTGAAAATTTAATACAAGGTTCCTTATGAGTTGTTTTTATTGTAGCTAAAAAAAGTTAAAAATCGTTAGCCACAATTTTTTTTAATAAGCGTTTATAGTTCAAAATTTTACGAAATCTGTCAAAAACGCGAAAATTTGCAAGTAATTTTGAAGTTGAAAAATCATAAAAATTTTTGAGTTTATAACTAAGGATTAAAAATACAACACTAAGTTCTCCATAAGTTTTCCTTCAAGTAGCTATAGAGAAAACTGAAGCATCATTATAGGAAAAATTTTAAGTGGGTTTGAATTTTAAATATTTACGAAATAGCGTAACGATAACGATTTATCCTGAAACGATTTTAAATATTTGTTATTATTCAAAAAGTATAAGTCGTTGATACTTGAAAATTTTATCAGTTATTTAGATTGTCATTTTCTTTACATGATTTATTTTTCAAAATATTTTGACATTTTTTGAGATATTTATAGACGACTGAAATTTTCAATTTGTTTGAAAATTTTTTTTTGAAGTGTCGATAAAATTTTTTTGGCCCCATCAAAATACTTGAAAATTGAATACAGAGTTCCTCATAAGTTATTCTTATAGTGAATAAAAAATTATAAGAATACACAGGCACAATTTTTTTTTATTAGCATTTGAAATTCAAATATTGACAAAAATTCGTCAAAACCATGAATATTGTTTTTTTTGTGTTTGTCATTACGTTTTGGGGCAGTAAAAATGCTTTGACTTTTAACTTCAGTACCTTGTTAAATCAGAAAGTGAATCTAGTTGATACTTTGAGGGATCAAAAGTAAAAAATTCTTAATATTTTTCTAAATAATCGGGATAAACAAACTAAAAATTAACGGAAAAACAGGAAATTTTACGTACAATCAGTTTTCGACAAAATCAATTTTGATTTTTTATGTAACTTTACAACGATGGACCATTGATACATGAAATTTTCACCGAATGTTTATATAAGTACCTTTGTTCTATCCACCATGAAATTTTTAAATAAATTTGACTTAAATTGAACTATTCATAGGTATATGCATTTTTCAATAATTATTAGTTTTTTTTTTAAATTAAAATCGATAAAAATTTATTTTTTAGGTAGAAAATCTTGAACATTTAATACAAGGCTTTTAACATATTATTACAATAGCAGTTGAAAAATAAAATAAATTCATAGTTACAATTTTTTCTTATAAGCATTCAAAGTTCGAATTTTGACAAAATACGTAAAAATCACAAAAATTCACAAATTATTTTAAGCTAGAAATTAATAAAAAATTTTCTTTTTTAAAATAAGATTTAAAAATTTAATATAAGATTCCTTACAAGTTTATCAATTTTATCACAAAAAACATGTCCACCGGAAATGCAAATTAAATTTTTATTACCATTTGAATTTCAAATATTGACAAAAATTCGTCAAAACCATGAATATTTGCGAATTATTTTGTAGTTCAAAATTCATAATATTGTTTTTATTTGTATCTAAGGTTATAAAATGTAACACTACGTTTTCCATAAGTTTTGCTTCAAATAGCTATAGAGAAAGTGTCATTATAGGAAAAATGTTTTGAGCGTTTGAGTTTTAAATTTTTATGAAATCGCGTAATGATAACGATTTATCCTCAAACCAGGTATATGTATATCTATGATAATATAAGGTATTATGAATTATGATAACTACATGATAACTACACTAATTGATTAATTATGCCTTATGCAAAATGCGTCTTAATTGAAAAATAAAATATTTGTTTCAAAATAGAATATATGACATAATTTAAATATAATATATCCTAGACTGACAAATCATCTCCGTTCAGAATCGTTTTTTCGTATACAATGATACCTATCATTGCATTCAAATTTAATCCCATCCATTACAGTAACCTACTGTACAGCAGAGCAACATCCACGACTTACCCGCTTTTTTTTTTATTGAAAAGTTAAGTAATTTCATTGCAATTTTGTTTGGGTGAAACGACTAACGAATTTTCTGTACTTAACTTAATTACTTTGTAAATGTAACCTACCGAACTTATAGCTAGCTACCAAATCAAATGTATATATAAATCAAAAAGTTATAATAATCTACTAATAATTAGAATTATTTAAAATTGATAATAGGCGATAGATATAATAACTAGGTACTAGGTAGGTAAACATTTATACACATAATATATATTAAACGTATTGTATATATAATATATAGGTAATATTCTGTCTAAAGTTCTATATTATTTAGAATCTTTTACAAAATAATAATATAAAAATAAATATTGAATGTAATTATTAATTATAAAGAAGGTTCTGAATTTGAATTGTTTCACTTGAAATTTTCAAATTGAAATATATATTTTAAGCAAATTTTGAAAATATTTCTTTTTCTTTTAATTGTGATCGGTTATATAGATAATTAGAAAAAATATATTGATTACGCATAGAAAACGTAAAGAATAAATAAATAGATCAATCGAGGTAAGAATTACTGTAATATTTTAACGGTTATAAATTAAGTATGTAACATTATAACTGGATAAGTATAAAATATATTATATTGGTATTGTATTATAATTTATAAATCATAACAGAAAAATGCATAAGAATTCAAAAAAAAAAGCGGGTAAGTCGTGGATGTCACTCTGATGTACACAGTGCCGGATAGACAAAGTATCGGCCCACCGAGTTTTAGTTTTTTAACCGGCCATAAAAAGGGCCTTTTTCAAATAAAAATGTATAAATTGATCTAGATTTTACGTAGCGCACAGAGTTAAATAAATGCATTCAAATTTGTGTTATGAAATAATTGCCTTAACACTTACGATCGACATTTTTTTTGAGCGGCCCACCGAGATTTTCTCGGTAGCTCGCCTAACCAATCCGGCCCCTGGCCTGTACAATAGGTTACAAGTGGGTTACTGTAATAGATGGAATTAAATGTGAATCCAATGATATTATATCATTGTATACGAAAAACGATTCTGAACGGAGACGGTTTATCTGTCTAGGATATAATATAGATTATTAAAAATTTTCAAATCTTAGATTTAAAAAGAAAATGTTTTATGAATTTCTAGCATAAAATAATTTATGAATTTTCGTGATGTTTACGTATGTTGTCAAAATTCAAACTTTGAATGCTTTTAAAATAAAATTGTGACCACGCATTTCTTTTATTTTTCAACTACTATTGTAAAAATATGTTAGGTGCCTTGCATTAAATTTTCAAGTGTTAGATCTAAAAACAAAAACTTTCATGAATTTCTATCTAAGATAATTTGAAAATTGCCATACCTAATTTTTACGTAGTTAGTCAAAATTTGAACTTTAAATGCTTATAAAAAAAAATCATGCCGATGTATTTTTAATATTTTTCAACTACTATTGTTAAAATGTGTTAGAAGCCTTGTATTCAATTTTCAAGCTTTTCTACCCAACAAATAAATTTTTATCGATATTAATTTTAAAAAAAAACTAATAATTATCGAAAATTGCATATGCCTATGAATAGTTCAAATGAAGTCGAACATTTTTGAAAATTGCATGGTGGATAAAATATACTTATATAAATATTTGGTGAAAATTTCATGTATCTATGGTCATTTGTTTTAAAGTTACATCAAAAACCAAAATCTATTTTGTCGAAAACTGATTGTTCGTAAAATTTCCCGTTTTTCCCTTAATTTTTAGTTTGTTTTTCTCGATTATTTAGAAAAGTATTAAGAATTTTTTACTTTTGACCCCCAAAAGTACCAACTAGATTCACTTTCTGATCGAACGAGGTACTGAAGTCAAAAATCGAAGCATTTTTACTGCCCCAAAACGTGATGACAGACACAAAAAAAAACATCATGGTGTAAAATCAATACATTCATCGCTCTGCTCAGAATCTAAAATTATTTTTTGGTTTAAATTACTATAGATAAAATTCTAAACCAAATACATCCATAATTGTGTAATTTTCATAATTTATCAAATCAAATAAATGAAATATTTAATTTAAATAGTTAATGAAGAAAAATTAAACCAAGGTACATTATTGCCTCATATTATAATAGATTAATATGAAAATGTTTAAATAAAAACAATAATAAAATAATAAAAACACACATCATGGTAAAATCATCGCTCCGCTAAGAATCTAAAAAAATACCATCATGAGCTGATGTGAACATTAATATAAAAATTAATAAGTTATAAATAATAAACATCAAATATTTTTTTATACAAGGTATAAAATATGTTAAAACACCGTTTGCAACACCGTGTCGGGACAGCTATATAGTATGTAACATAACCCGAGTAACAATTTAGGTTCACACACGGTTTACAATCATTTATAAAATAGCGGTGCTGCACTGCGTTCAAATTCCGTTCCAAACACGGTCTAAACAGTAATTTGCATATTAATTTATTATGTTTTATGTATATTATGTATAATAAATACAATAGTATGTTTAAATATAGACAATAGTTTATACATATAGACTCTAACAGTCTATAATACACAATTTAGTCAATTGAACCGTCGAGACACGGTTCAGTCTATTGCACGGACCTAACACTAAAATATTATTTCACTCGGTTAACAATATCTTCGTGAACGGTCCAGACACGGTTCAGTCGATCGAACGGACCTAACACCAAAATATAATTTCACTCGGTTAATCATTTGATTTGTGAACGGTCCAGGCACGGTTCAGTCGATCGAACGGACCAGACACCAAACAAAGTTTAAAAACAGTTCAAAATAAAATTAGCACTCTCCATGCACCCATCGGTCAATTTAACCGACCTCACACCCTGAAATTGTTACTCGGGAATGTAACATATTATACAGGGTGATTCTTTTATCATGAACCACTCATTATTTCAAAAAGTATCAATGTTTTTGAAAATATTTTTTTACAAAGTTTCATGTTGTTAAAAAAACCAACGTTTTTATTAAAAAATTATATTTCTATTATTATAATTTTGGACGAGTAGTATATGAGTTATAAGTATTTAAAGTTTAGTGAAGTGGAGTGAAGTGGTACGGGGTTACCCCGCAAAATATTTGTCCACTACTCCACTTCTCCAAACTTTAAATACTTATAACGTTATAACTCATAAACTACTCGTCCAAAATTCGATTTTTACGTATCAAAATACTTAGAAAAATATTCTGCTTTGGAATATGATATTAAAACTCTAGGTTGTCATTCAAAAAAGTAAAAAACTTAAAAAAATTATAAGGATAAAAAATATTTAAAAATATCATTTTTTAATAAAAACGTTGTTTTTTTAACAACATGAAACTTTGTAAAAAAATATTTTCAAAAACATTGATACTTTTTGAAATAATGAGTGGTTCATGATAAAAGAATCACCCTGTATAACCCTAATATTATAGTTAAATAGGTAGTGTACTTACCTCATTTTCAAGTAATTGATTTTCTTCATTTGCCACCGGTATGTGAAAGCCATCACCACAGCCAATGTCCTTCATTATATTTGCAATTAACGTACTGTCATACGCCATTTTTACTGGAATTATTTAGAAACTTAAGTCGAAAATTAAATCAAAAACCTATGAAAATGAACAAAGTGAACGAGTTGTTAAAAACATTTTGGAAGCAAACGTGAAGTACACAAAACTGTTACTATGGTAACGTAGTTCGGTAACACTATGGTAAAAGGATACATATCTAATCGGTATGATACATAATGTTGTGTTGTTGAGTTAGATTATACAATGTCGTCATGGTGCATGTATCGAGTCTATAAAGGTAGGTAGGTAACCATGTAGCTATTGTTTACAAATTTAGATGACATGATAACATTTATGGCCAGTTGTACCGTCTACGGTTAAACTTCGATTACGCTTAATCAGCTGATAACAGATATTTAACCGTGCAAATTCGGCCGATTAAACTCCAGTTAACTTTAATCAGAGACGGTACAACTGGCCCTTAATTAAATATGTTCGACTCTCATCAAGAATGTAGGTTTGATAGATATCTATGTATATAAGTATTATTTTCATAGAGTCCTTAGGACTTAAGTAATTTATGTTATCGTTCGTATTTCGTGTATTTCGTATAATAATATATGCGTCATGTTAACTATATCTCAAATAAAAGCGTGAATGTATAAGTAAATTAAAGGCATACCATCTGAATATCTCATTGCTATTTGTGTATCTTTCTGATTGTCCATTTTATTTATATTTTTGCTAATAAATGAAATGGACATGTTAGATGTTCTATTTTCAAGCTTTCTGATCAAGCAAAATGTTTTAATGATGTTAATGTTTATAGAAAATAAATTTAAAATCAAAATGTCTAGAAATAGCTTTAAAAAAAAAACCAGGCATGGAAAATTCTACTATAAACATTTGGTGAACTACATTCTACGGTTATCCGTTTTTGAATTAAAACGAAAGATGAAAATTTTTATTTTATAGGCTTGAATAATCCTAAATCGTCAATAATTAAACTTCAGACGCTCATAAGTCAAAATAAATGTTTGTGGAATTTCGCTCAACTTTTAATTTTAATTCCAATATCTAGGTACCTAATAAAAACTCACGGAGAACCTATTGTATTACATTTTATATGGAAAATTCGAAATTGCAATATTATTGATGTTTTAATAATGTGCATAACGTTATGACTTATGAAACGTATTCATTAAATGTGGTACCTATTATAAATGTTATGTTAATACAAATGTCTAATAATAATAATGTGACAGCATCTAGAAATGCCAAACTTAATCTATGGCCTATGCACCCTTTAGTTATTAAAGAATTTTATTTTAAGTTTCATAAAGATTGGTTCAGTATTTTAGAGAAGATAGCAATAATAAATTGAATATCGTACGGGGTACTTATGTCAATATGTTCTATTGTGGTCCTGTAGATTCTACAGTGTAGAAGGTAGAGCTACAATATAATAATATTCACGCTCCACCCATAATGTACTTATCAATTTCATTTTTTTTTAAACTAAAATCTCTATTTTTTGTTTTAATAACCAACTTCATAGTGTTATGATAACACTATGAAGTTTGAATTTAAATTGTCTAAAAAAAATTCATATTATTTTTTTTTGAGATTAGGTATGGGTTTCAGTAAAGACTGCTTATAAGAAACTAAGTTTTAACTTTAAATTGTATAGAAATTTTACATTTTATATTATTAATTAGGTACAAAATAAGTGGAAAGTTTTCGTGATATTATCAAAATTCAAAATTTTTAATTTTATACTTGCGTTGTAAAAAAAGTGGGAAGTTTATAAGGCACTGATGTACTTTAGGTGTCTAGATTTTAGAGAAGTCACTGTAATAGTGACAATAGTGTAATGGATGTGTTCAATTTTAATTCAATAATATAAAATCATTGTACACCAAAAACGATTCTAAGCGAAGATGGTCTGTCAGCTTATAATATTTATTACTAAGTATCAGGGCTACGAGGAGGGTTTAGGAGGTTCAACCCCCCCCCCCTTTAACAAAGTAAAAATGTTAACATTTCTAGTACAATTTAAGAACAACCATTCAAAGTATAGTTACTGAATTAAATAGCGTATAATATTGTATTTTAAATTAAGGCGGGGTGTTTAAATCACTACAAACCACTGTTACCACTTGCCAAATACCTACATTTATTAAAATGGACCAAGTTTAAACAGAAAGTCTAGATGTCCTAAGGGGATTTAGTTGACAGGGGTACTAGTTGACCCATAAAGATCTAATTAATCCCGGGGGATCTAGATAACCATGGGGATCTTGTTGACCGGGGATCTAGGTGATACGTCACCGATCACATTCTTAATAATAATATAATATAATATAATATAATATTAAAATAATCATATTTAATTTTGGAAAAATATTATTATTATTATTGTTGCCTATTACTTATTCTTGTATACCTATCCAGTTATCCTTATCGGCTAATTGTTTCCGAGAATCGCTGTCACGTCGAGCAACCGCGCCGGAAGCAACTCTCACACGCGCACGCACATGTCATTCTATCGCGAAAAATTAAGTATTTTCTTATTTGCATGACTATAAAAACTACTAAAAGCGGTAGTAAATTAATCATACTTCCCGAAGTTCGATTGTAATTTCGAAAAAATGGTTGAATTTATAAACTTCTAGACTATGCTTCTTAGGAGTCACTTTTTTAAATTAAAAATCAGATGTGCCCAAAATAAATACAAATGTAATACAATTATTTCATAGGATTTCTAAAAAAAAATGGTTATTTTAAGGGCAATTTAAATTGAAAATTGAAAATCGACTTCCTAAGAAGCCTAGATATTTTATCAATGAATTCAAAGAGGTATAAAAAATTTAAATCGGACATTCCGAAGTATGTGTAATTTACCACCGCTTATTGGTCTAAAACGTATGAAAAATACGTGCGTTGCAATCCCCTTAATGGCATTAATCTAAGGTCTTTGTGCCTAGGTCAGAGATTTTAAATAACCTAAATAAGTATCTCGCCGTTATCATTGAAGCCGCAACATACCAGACAACTGATAATGCTGCCATTTGCAAAAAGGTCAATAATATCACAGAACAATATAGAATAGACACTCGATCAGCTGATCGGGTTACTGTATCCCTACGGTTGAAGCACAGATTATATAAAATATTTATTTATATAATCTGTGGTTGAAGTATTGGAAATTGTACCGTACCAGTCACCAGTCACCAGATTTTGCCATTACACACAATGTCTATACCCTGATAATATGTAATGATGTACCTACTACTGTCAGACTGACAAAGACTGACTTTTAAATTTAAATAATAAACAATTTAAAGTCTCGGTGTACTAGTGAAACCAAGGCATTGAGAATATAGAAAACAATAATTATGATGAGCTAGGTGATGAGATGTTTTTAAATAAAATATCAATTATGAATAATGATAGCTCTAATTTATATGTTCAAAAGTTAAATATATTATATTATATAGCAGGCTTTGTTGTAAGAACAATTTCACAAAAAGTCTTCTGTATTTCCTGCAAACAAAGCTTATTAAAAAAACAAACAGATCATAACTATGTTCATAATGATTTTTATACAAAATTTGTTGATATTAAAAATTATGGTAGTTTAGGTTCTGCATCATCTAGTGTTTTTGAAATAATTAAAGAGACTGAGAAAAGAATTTTTATTTTAACCAATAACTTAGACAATATGAATATTAAAAAATATCAACAAAAATCATAATATTAGTTAAAAACTATTTTTCTCAGAATTCTCAAATATTTGGTGAATTAGATTGTGAAGATGAAAATATGTTGGCAAGCCCACATAAATTAGAACTAATTAAATTGGTTGTTAGAATGTTCTTAAAAATAAAATTTCATGCATTTGCAAAAAATCATTCTTTGGCTATAAATTGCACTAGCAAGATAAATAAATTCAATAAACTTGTGTTGTTTAACCAATAATTTATAACATGAAGGTTACAATTTTATAATTTTGTAAAATGTATATTTTATAATTTGTACAATGTATATTTTATAATTTGTACGATGTATATTTTATAATTTGTATAATGTATATTTTATATTTTTTGTACAATGTATATTTTATAATTTGTATAATTTATAATTTACTATGTGTAGTACGATATTCTATATGACCTATACATTTATACCTAATCTGTATAAAAATAATTAAGGACATTTTTAATCTAAATAATAAAAAAATCAGTTACTAGTTACTATAATATGTACCTATTACTATATATATCCAGCGGCAAAACTTGACCTCTAAGACAAATGACGGACGTTTACAACAGCTGGATTCAGATTATGTGATAGCAGTGGCGTAATTACGGGGAGGATTTGGGTGTCGTATCCCCCCCATGATCTTTTTTTTTAAGACTGATTTACTTTATAGAAATAATACAAAAAAAAAACAAATCCTTTATGCTAGTTGTACTTAAATACTTCGTACCAAGTTCGTTTTAATTGCAGCCACGCAAGTTTATAAGTATCACTATTGCAATATGTTTTGAGTTTGTTTATGCATTGTGTAGTGGTACAAAAATAAACCACGAGCAGTAAAGTATTATTTTTTTTATCGTGGATCGACGACGCTCGACGGTTATCAGATTATTTTATCTAGATTAAAGACTATTATCATATCTATCCTATCTTATCCTATCCTATTATTTTTCCGTAGTCCTATTGAACTAAAAATAACTTATCGATTTGTACAATTAATCGAAATTTATTCCATGTCTCATGTGTACATAAATATATTGCTCTGAATCCTGAAAGGTGCTTATAATTAGGGCTAGGATTCATACGCCCCACAGAAGCATGCAAAGATGGTGCGTCAAACACGAGATCGACCAGCCAATCAGGAGATAGACTGTATCGACATACTGGTATATATACCATCCCATTTGCCGAGATCGACCAATTCTACGGATGAGAGCATTGCAGAATACTCGGAACCCAGAAGCAAAACACCGATTCAATAATCAGACATCAAAAGAGACTCATACTACAGCACAGAGAATCAGAATGAGGCTCCTTCCTCGCAGGGCTAAAACCAGCTGACACAGAAATCTACAAAATCAACAAATCGCTAAACAAAAGAACACCTCCAAATCGCCCACTAAGGCACTAAATAGCCCAGTAAGACCAGTCTTCGATTCTCCAGGAAAATCTGAACTCTTTGCCACAAACCTAGCTACTCAATTCAACTGCCCGGATGGAAACCCAGCTACCAACCTACTAGTCGCCAACTCAATGTGAACCCTTACAACATTAAATAAACCTCCAATCCAATCGAGATGTAAGAACATCATCAAGCACCTACCCCGCAACGAAGCACCAGGACCTGAATGCATTTCAAACATAGCTCTTCGCTCTTCGACACTTCTTTAACAAGACTCTTCTGACGCTAACCAAAATCTTCAACTGCTGCCGAAGGTTTCAACACTTCCCCGGTCCATGGAAAACAACAACCGTAGTGATGATACCAAAACCAGGAAAAGACCTCAAAAACCCAAGCAACCACCGATCTATTACGCTCATCAACTCAATGGCCAAGATCCTGGAAATCATAACTCTCGTACAACTGAAAAATGTCTTATAAACCTCCATCCGACTGGAACAATATTACGCTTTCAAACCACATCATTCAACTTTCACTCAACTGACAAAATTAATTGACCACCTAGCTAACTCAACAAATAGAGAGGAAAAAAACAGCTGCAGTCTTCTTGGACTTCGACAAAGTGTGGCACGACGGACTATTGTACTAACTACTCCAATTACACGTTTCATCATCTCTGGTCAAACTAGTACAGTCATTTCTCTCCACCAAAACATACTCAGTGCGAGTTAACTCCACCTTCTCAATACTCAGAACGCTGACAGCAGGCGTCCCTCAAGGATCATGTCTCCGCCATTCTTATTCATAACATACATTAACGACATGCCTGCCACACCAGGAACCTCGACATACCTTTTTGCGGACGACACCATGTTCATGGCAACCAGCATATGTATACAGCACGCAGTCGACAAGCTTCAGTTGCAAATTGACGCCACGCTTCCTTGGATCAAAAACTGGAAGCTAACCCTAAACACCGACAAAACCATCGCAATAAAATTCGGTAGAAAATGCTTAAAAAGAACTACACCAATAAAAATAAACAATCAGGAAATAAACTGGAAAACAACAATGAAATACCTTGGAGTTCACCTCGACAACAGGCTCCAATTCAACCGCCACATATCCGAAACGGCACAAAAAGCAAGACGCACCCGAGCTACACTATTTCCTGTGCTAAATCAATGCAGCCCGATTCTAACCAGGGCCAAGCTCAACATTTACAAGATGTACATAAAACCAATAATTTCCTACGCTGGCCTAGCATGGGAAGCCCTAATATCCAACGCAAACTGGAGGAGACTCGAAGCAGTACAAAACATATCTCTTCGAACAATCACTAGTTACCCGTGGTTTGTCCGGAAAACTATCATTTCAAACTTAACCCAAATACCTTCAATTCAATCTGCCATCATCCTCAACTCAAAAAACATGTTCTGAAAATTAAAACAGTCAAGACTCGTCGACCTATAGAAAATAGAACAAACCATTGGGCCACCAGAATTACATAGAAAAAGACCAGACGAACAAACCAGGCGCACCTAACCGAATATTTCAACCATTTCACCTTCTACTCTGAGTCACGGGGCCCAAAACCCCGAAACTCAGGGAAAAGACGTAAAAGTCTCTCCAACTATGCAATGCAATGCAAATAAGATCGACCACTCTTCTCCAAAACTTCAAGCCTTCAACAACACGGACAAGAAGAAACCGAAGACTAAAGCCGAAGAAATCAATTAGCAGCGATCCAAGCAATTCCAGCTCTAGACAACGATTTCAAGCATCATCGAAAAGAACGAATCGATTCAGCGCCATCGTACATCAGCTGTTTCAGTACCGCAGACGAATAAACCAACCGTTGACAGCATATTTTGCTTATCTCACCCACTGAGGGCAACTAAATCGACAAATTCTGCTATACAAATTGATGCAAATATGGAAATAGAAGAAATCTTGGAAGACAATGCTATACAAATAGACGCAAATATGGAAATATAAGAAATCTTGGAAGACAATGTTATACAAATAGATAATATCTAGAAGACAATTTACACATTTACCACCAAGAGTACCTAAAAAAGGTCGACCAAAAGGAAATATTATCTTCTATACAATGGAGGTATTTAATTATGTAAAATGTAGGTAAAGACAAAACTGTAATCGGTATTTCAAAAAAGAGAAAACTAACATAAAAATTACTTCCTTTTGAGAAACTTTCGATTGATATCAGGCACTATGAAATGTTACTTTGGTTTGTAAATGATGGTATCGCTAAATCTGCTGAGTATGAAAACAAATCCGTACATGAAAAGGATGTTGAAATTGTTCCTGAAAGGGTATCAAATGCGATTATGGATAAGGCAATAGCAATTGACAAAATAAAATGTTATTTAACTGAAGGAAGTTGGCTTGCCATCCAGTAAGTCATTAAAATGAAAAAATAGACACCTACTTGGATCTGTCCCATATGTGCTGTCATCTAGAATTAAAATGTTTGAAGACTATATATAAATTACTCGCATTTTTCAATACATTATCAATAATTCGACCAATCACAGGACAGGACGTGAAAATAACCACTGTGTATTTTTTTATAAAATAAATTTCAAAAGATCTTTAAATTAACAGTAAGTGTAAAGCAAAAAAACAGAATTAATATGGGACTTGAAATTACGAGACAAAAAGCGTTCATGAGAGAAATTTGTCAAGACAACAGGTCACAAAGCCGACATAAAAGACAATCCTGCATAAAACAAGACATATGGTCACCCTACAATAGACCTTTAACTGTTTACTATAATATTTTATCGTAGTTTATAGGCTAGGGCCCTACCATATTTAATATAATTTTCTTTTCCCTTAACAATAGGAAAAGATAACTATATTTTATTTATGGTCTAATTGCCATAGTAAGTAGCTTGGCAAATTTACACTCAGCAGTTCACATATAGCATTGTAGTTTAGAAATTAGAATGAATTGACCTATTATTATCAAATTTAATCTTAAAAACATTAATAGTATGATCGTTTTTACCAGTGGTGCCGAACTCTATGTTATGAAAATTTAAGATAGGGCCGCTTCATATTTACCATTTTCCTCTCCACGGTATGCTATTTTTCCGATATTAAGATGTTGGGCCTCTAGAAATATTTTTCCCCCTATTAGATTTTTAAGACTTCTGCGCCACTGGTTTTTACAATAATTTAGTTTTTAAGTGAATTATGAGTATTTTTAATGTACGATAAAAAGGTACTCAATGCTTTATAAAAACTTAAATTATTGTAAAAAGCCCACACATAAACATAAATAATGATGAGCGGTGGTGAACATATAGTTCGAAAAAAGTAAACAGGTTTTTTTAAATCTGTATCTTCATATTATTATAAAAATTAATTATCTGCTATAAAATTCAAATAGGTATTTATTTAAATTAAAATTATTTTTATTATTTACTACAATTCAAATAATCAACTTTTTTTAAATAAAATTCAAATGTATGATTAGGAAAACTTGAATAAAAATATTCAAATACTTTTAAGTTTTAAGTACCTATTCAAAATTCAAATACATATTTTAAATACATTTTTAAAGTATTTGTAGCTACCAGCTACATTTTTTAAATAAACTACTTATTTTCAAAAACTTTTTCTTTAATTCATATATTTTCTATATTCAATTTTATTTACATGAAAGTTCTAAAAAAACATTGTAAGAAAAACATTTTTAGTATACATATGTAAATTAATAACATAGGTACACTCACGACTAAATACATATTGTGGTTCATAAGGCCATGGGTACCCTGGAACTATTATTTATTAATGAAAAAAAATATTAAATTAATTTAAATTTGACTGATTATATTTTAATTAGTTTTTTAATGCCTTAATATTTTATAAGTATGGGACACCAATAAAAAATGCTCTAGATATTGCCCCAAAACAACAAACTAGATTTACTTTGAATTAGATCCAATATAAGACATCTCTACTAATTTTTGACAATCAGTACAGTAGAAATAAAATATTTATGTAAACTAACAATACCTAACTAAGTTAAATTGAAAATAAGTATTTTCATTTCTAACTTAAATACTCGTAGCATAAAAATTATATAGAGAAACAGCTTTAATTTGCTATTTATGTAACATAATAACAATTGAAACATATTAAGTTGAATATTTGTTTTTATTAATATAGGACTGCTCGGAGCCATTTTCATGTATTTAAATCTGCAATATTAAGACACAAATAATACAAATAAAAAGAAACAAAAAGGAACCTTATATTCTAAAACTGTATACATTTTTGATTTACATTATATACAATTTATTGTATTGTTCGCGTAAAATAAAAAGAACGAGTATAAAAATGAGAGGGCTGAATACAAAATTAATTGGATTTATTTTTAAATCTAATTATATAATTTATAGTACAATTTTTACATGTTAATTATATAAATATAATACTAATGTATATGATCACAGCATACGTCAATCATGTAATAATGACAAACCTATTGTAATAAGGATACCTATTACTCATTACTTTCGAAGTTAACCTATATACAACTAAATAAACCATTTAACCAACATGAGCTACAAAGTGTTCATTATAATGTATAAATTATGTTATAAATGTTAAGTATATTACGACCCGCACAATTCAATATTTAAAACAGGTATTACATATTTTGAAAAAGTTTCATTAAATTCATTGATTTCAATACCTATGTTATAACAATTTACCAATAATATTTCAGGTCTTTGTATAACTATTTCAATGATTACATCGTTGAAAACTAAGAATTATAAAATCACTTTATACTGAGTTTATTACAAGTATAGAATGGATAAAAAATAAAATAAATGATAATTGATACACACAACTATAGAAAATAAAAATTAAATTTTGAAAATACCAAGTCACACAAAAGCTAGTAATTAAACAATACATAGTTCATAATTACATAAACAATGTATTAAGCTCTTTTGTTCATAAAGACCAAATGTTTATATTCTAAATGAAATTATTAACATAATGCAAAACAAGCTTTTAACTTAATATATAAAAATAATATAATTTTTTAAGGGTATACGAGAACTAATCAAATACAGACTATAGTTTATTCTTATAGTTAATCATAAAGTAATGAAGTAGTGAGGATCAGGAGTATGTTAATCGATTCTTTTAAAAAAATTTAACAAGATCGTAAGCATTTTAAAAACTATAACATTTTAACAAATAAACATACTTAAGTTTTGATTTTGATAACATTAATCATACAGCTTATGTGATTTACACAATAAAAAAATTGTATATATATAAATATATAACGTAAATGATTTATTTCAATAACAGTTAAGGTATGGAAAATAAAATTCCAATATAATTTGTCTACTATGCAAGTACTAAAAGTAAAACGAATGATTTCTATAAAAGCAAGAATAAATCTGAGTAATACTGAATTAAGTTGTAAATTTCTTTTTAAATATTCACAAGTTGCATGAAAATATTTATAATTAATATATATATATTTTTAACATAATAAATATTGTAATTAGATATTGAAAGAACACAACAATTTGGGATTTAATTAAGTACATACTTAATTAAAATTATTTTATAAGTTATAAAAGAAAACATTTAAATTATGCTAAAATGTTTAAGTCAGTACAAAATATCTCCTGGTAAAATTTTATGAGAATGAGAAAATTATTCTCTATCTAAGGGTTTTATAACTTCTAAGAACTAAAAAATGACATGAATATAATGTAAAATTAAACAAATGTATCATTCCATTTTATAGCAACTATCGAATATTCAAAAATCTCATCAATGGACAAATAAAAATAACAGGTAAACAAACTCTACAAAATTACTAATCATTTTTTAAAATTATTATTACTATTATTATTTATTTCTATAATATTAAGAAAATTAACATTTAATTAAAATTAAAATCCTAGATAGGTAATAAACATATATTTTTAATCATATTGAATACTTTAGGAATATAATCAATATAATATAGTAATGGAGGATTATGTTTTAAAAGATGATAAATTATGTAGAATTCTATTTTTTTCTGAATTAGTTAAAAAGTTAATATTACAATTTTTTAATATCTGCAGAACAACTCAACGATGATTTTGTACATAAAATATTTTAAAAATGATAATGTTCATACAGTTAATAGATGATACAACATACAAACTGAAAAGCCAGTCTCAACTCTCAATAATCAGTCTCAATGAAAACATTAAAATTCACAATGCATCGGAGAAGAATAGATCTATTTAGGAACATTTCAAGCAGATTATGAAATATATGTTTAGGTAGTAGGTTGAATTAAATTGTAAGCTAAAAATGCAATGTAGATTTTATCTTATATCAGTATAAAAATAAAATTGATAAAAAAAATTAAAAAGTAATAATTTATCAGAAATAAAAATAATAGGATGAAAATAATTTAAAAAAATAAATAAACCACTATTAGAAATTAAATAAATTTCAGATAAACAAAAATCAAATTCTACTTTGTAAACAGCATTGTGAAAATGGATTGAAATTGTCTGAAAATATTTATCGAACTTATTTGTTTTATAAATGTTTTTATCTTAAAGTAATTATTAGACAACTATTTGAATTTACCTTTGTATTTGATATTTTTAAGGAATGAAAATTCAAAATATATTATTAATAAATAATAATAATAATAATAAATATTTAATTGTTGGAAATTAATTATTTAAATTCATGTGCCCTCCAATTTATATTAATATCATAAATATTATACTAATTAATGAATAGTTTAATACTATGTTTTATGATAAATAGTATTCAATATTAATAAAAATATTTAGTATTCAGTTATGAATACAATTGTTTTAATTTCTAGGAGTATTTCTGCTGTAAATATAACTACAAAAAAAAATTGTAATATTAATATTTAATTTAATTTATAGAAAAATAATATTAAAATTAGTAATTTTACCTTTGAGACACCGATTATACAAATTCATAAAACAGTATTCACTATTAGTATTAGAATAATTAAAAATAATATCAATTTTGTATGTCAATGGAATATTTTCTAATCAAAAACTAAAATTAATTAATACTTATTACATATAGCAGTTTAAGTTATTGCATGATTTAATATCAATTATGTCATTAAATAATATCTAAATTTATTGCTTTCGTTCATAGGACTAGACGATATTCCATCAGATTCATTTAAATAATTCCTCTTATAACATTTTAATAGGTACTACAAATAATTTAAATAGTTCAGTTTAGAATTAGTTTATTTTAAATCAAATTTATTGGATATTTAAGAGATATTTTAAGGCTAATTCATGTTGGAATATCAACATTTAAATTAATACAAGAATTTTGGAACAAAAAATTCGACTGAACTACCTAAAATGCTTCATGTTATTTTAAACTGTAGTCTGAATAGGTATAGCTAAAAATTTTAAAAAGTTCAAATAGATTTTAAGTATTTCTTCTCATTTGTAAATAAATTTTAAATAACGAAATTGTTCATGTATCAATACCAACTAGAGACGAAATAATCATCGAACAAAATTAAGTTATGTTTATCAATTATTACTTAATTAAATTTTGAGTTAAATACATACATATTTAATTTTAATGTAACTTTTATGGAGTCATGTTTAAGGTTAAGCAGTTGAAAAGTTAATTTATATATAATAGAAATCATTAATAGGTACCCTCTAATATAGGCAATCAACATTCATATGAATAATGTTGAATAGTCTGAGAATTAAATACATCATTTTGCTTGGGTTGCAAATGACACACAACGGTTTGCCCGTCCAATACGGCTATTGTCCTAGCTGTTTGTTCTTTAAGTTGTTGCTTAAATGCAGCGTTGAGAGCTGTATGGAAATTATGAGTTTCTGGGTTTTGTGAAGGAGCCATAATAAGTGGCCTATGGTCACCATAGCTCTTCGATGACTGGCGACTCATATCACTGTTTCGTCGACCATCTTCATCGCTCAAATCTGATACAAGAGCAGCTTGTTCTCGCTCTCGTTCACGTTCCCGTTCTATCTCTTCATACACTGGATCATCTAGTCCGGCGGATGCGGATATACCACCCATAATTTCTGAGTATGTGTGATTCCATGGACTAGTAGCTCGTACACCGCTTGCCCCAATGTATTTTTTTGATGAACAATTGTTGTCAACAAAACCATCACCAATAGTATTGCACCGAAGTGAACATATGTTGGGTGCACCACGACTGCTATGTACATAAGTAGGTTTGTTTAGCGTAAAACAGTTATCTTGAATGTTAGGTTTGCTCTAAACAAAAAGAATATTACGCATAAATATATAATTTAAATTTAAACATGAACTTGCTTTTAAGAAGGTACCTGAGATGACTGTTTATGAAGGGTGCCACTACTGAATACAGCAGAATTCTTAGGCAATTTAGTGCGAGAATAACTCTTTTGACAAGAACGGGAGTAGGGTAACGTAGCACCACATATTCCAGATTTTGGATCTTCATGACATATCGAACTTTCCAAATTTGGCAGGTCCATTTCATTTTGGATATCAACAACTTTTGTCACAGCATGTCGCTCGTGAGGTTGGTGAAATGTCTAAAAATTAAAATCCCCAAGAATATAATTTTAAGTTCATATTATAAGTTGTTTTTACAAACATATGAATTTATGTATTAAACAAACATACATTCATTCTATGAGAAGATAAAGATCTTGGTGTTGAAGATTCTGCTATACTTCCTTGACTGTTTTGGCCAACTGATGTGCCATACAAACTAGTTCTTTGATTTTTATAATTAAGATTCAATTCTGGTGTAGAATTTATTAAGCAGCATTGCCAAGGTAAAAACGAAATTATTGTTAACTCAGAAAAAACTTTATACACCTGTAAAAAAAAAAAAAAAATATATGAGTTAAAATTATAATTTTTTATTCAAAATCAATTCATACGACTTACCGAATTATTTTTAATACAATAAAGTATTATTATTAACAATCCCTGTGAACAATTTACTGCGGAAAATATATACAACATGAATGTTGAATATGAAGCTATGTATAGAAATGCTAATGTCCACGTCGATGTTATGAAAACAAATAATAAAATAGCACTTTTCAACCACATCCTATAAATAGATTTATAATAATAAAAAATGAATGAGACAAATAAATTAATATTATTTAATAACTTACTTTAAAGATGTTATCTTAACATTTTCTTTACATTTGACTGACATCAAGGAAGAATTACTTTTAATAATATATAATGATAGACATAGAAAGACTAGATTTACCTATACAAAGAATAAGATAAATATTATTACCAACAACCTAATGTTTTAATGAAAACACTATAAATTATTAAAAATGTTCACGACTTACTAAAACTACAAACATTATACTATAAATAATAATAGTATTTGCTTGCAAGCAGAAAGAATTATTTGAGTTGTAGATATAAGTGTTATCCATATAACAAGCTACAATAACAATTGTCAATGGAACTCCATAACCGACTAAATAATATAAACGCATTTGCAATTTTTCAGAGTCAAATGCTTCAATTAATGTAGCATATAAATGAAAACCTAAAAACATACAAATAATAATACAGTTAAAACATAGTGATGATGTCAAATTGAGTTTTTCTGGAATATCAAAAGTATATATAGAGCATCATCCAAATCATACATTTTATAGCCTCTATTTAGGAAACTTGTAATTCATTTGAATAATTATAATTGACAAGAACAGTTATTTTAAATTTAAGTTGTTTGCAATGATTGTATAAGTACGTTATCATAGGAGATCCATTTTATGCTAGGTATAAGTTCTTTTTTATTATGTACAGTGTACATTGTACACCAACTATTATTTAAAAAAAATTAAATTAAAGTACAATAAAAAAAAAAGGATCAGAATATAATATTCATGAATTTTAAATAATATTGTAGGTTAACCCTATACAAATACATATAAAATATGATTTAAAGTCATTTATATCTATATATACAGAGTGATTCTTTTAAGTGGGTACACTAATTATCTCGAAAAGTAATTACTTTTTTCAAAATATTTTTTTACATGGTTTCAAGTTGTTAAAAAACCATCGTTTTTATTAAAAAATTATACTTTTAAATATTTTTTATCCTAATCATTTTTTAAGTTTTTTACTTTTTTGAATGAGAACATAGAGTTTTTATTTCATATTCCAAAGCAGAATATTTTTCTAAGTATTTTGATACGTAAAAATCGAATTTAGGAAGAGTAGTTTATGAGTAATATGTATTTAAAGTTTAGACAAGCGGAGTAGTGGACAAACATTTTGCGGGATAACCCCGTACCACTCCGCTCATCTAAACTTTAAATACCTATATCTCGTAAACTACTTGCCCTAAATTCAATTTTTATACAACAAATTACTTAAAAAAATATTCTGTTTTGGAATATCAAATTAAAACTACATGTTGTCATTCAAAAAAGTAAAATCCTTAAAAAATTATAGGGATAAAAAAATGTTAAAAATATAATTTTTTAATAAAAACGTTGGTTTTTAACAACTTGAAACCAAGTAAAAAAATATTTTGAAAAAAGTAAATACTTTTCGAGATAATTAGTGTACCCACTTAAAAGAATTACCCTGTATATATTATATTAATTATATTAATACTATAGTTAACTTCAACTAGTTAGTAAAATAATGAATTTCTAAAATTTAAATTGATTTTAAATTACTTAACATAATAAGAGAAAAAATTTAATATTAAAGACTATTTGATATAAATGATATAATTAATGTTCCTATAGTTTCTTATATAAATAATGAATTATACATTTTTAATATATTTGAAATAAATAAATAATATATAAGCAATCATAAAAACAAATCTTATATTGTGTCAAAAATTTTCTTAAACAAGAAGTTGAATTTAATTATATGATCTTATAAATCACTGATATAAAATAGAATTAAAAACAATATTTAAAAAGAAAAAAATCGTTTCAAACACAGATTTGACATACCTTCAATTAGCGTCCATGTAAACGAACAAAGTAACAAAATATGTAAAATTGCTGCCATAATTGTACAAATAAAAACTATATTTTCTTGTGTGATTCCAAACATAAAAAAACATTCAACCAAGAAAAGGCAAAAAAATACATTTTTCAAAATTACTGTCCGATTTGACTAAAAATAAAAATTTCAATGTATTACTCACATATTAATATACAAAAATATAAAATTAAAAATTAAAAATAAATTTACTTTAACTGTTAATTGTAGAGTAATTGCGGCCAATAGAAAACAAATTCCAGAAAATATACAACTTATATACATGACCATATTATTTGATGCAATGCTTAAAGGTTCACTATCCGAATTTTTAAGATCCATTAATATAGCAAAATTTGTCAAATGATTACATTTGCATAATGTATGAGTTTGATTTGAATATATTACAGAACATCCTTCTTCTGACCATCCACTGTAAAAAAAACATCAGCATAATAAATGAAAAAAATTATAATGGACACAAAAATTCAATACATTATAGATTTTTATTTAAAAAACTTTGTATTATGTCATCACTGGTTAATAAATTACATTAATAAATTTTATAATAACATACAAATTAAATTTTTGAAAGTTGTTATTGCATTAATTTCCTTACTATTAACTGATATTAAAGTTAAACTAGCAAGCAAGTTCCAATGTGCAATAAATAATATATATAAAGTAACAAAATTCATCACATGTTTGTTAGATATTAAATAAGATTCACCAAAACAATTTGATTAAAAACTTACAGAACACATTAAAACAAATAATATAATTGTACAGTAAAATTATTTTTAAGTTTTTTTTTTATATTTTATCAACTCATTTTGATTAAAAAATATATATAACTCACTTTTCTGTATAATCCCAAAATACACAAGTAGGATTACTAACATTGTCAATTTGAAGATGTTGAAAACATAATTTTACTGGTTGATGTAATTGAATATGTTTTCCTTTACCAAGAGATGCCGATATAATTTTACTATTTATTATTCGAACACCATTGTTTGATTGAGGTTGTAAAATATTTTCTAGACTGTCAAATGCTATGTAAACAAGTCTTATGAAACCAGCTTCACTATTTTCAAGCAATGCTGTTCTATGCAATTGTAACCATGTGTCATTCATGAAAAATCCAGCATTAGATGAATACGAATGTGGAAATACTTCAGTGTTAACATTTTGTGTAGCAATAACTCTTACACTCAATACTGAAAAATAAATATTTAAATAATATTTAATAATAATTGATGATATAAAATATTAGTAGCTTACAAATATTTTGAACACTATGAGTGATTGTCTTTTCCTTCATCATAATATCAGCAAGTAGAAATGAATTTTCTTCTAGACCAATCAATAAACTAGTTGCAACACGCATTTGTTCACTAAACGTCAGGTCTTTCCACGAAGGATATTGAGAAGCATTAAGCAAATTGCTGCCAATCCGCACGACACATTGTAATAAATCAGTAACCATAGCCTCCTGTTGTTGCTTATCAGGAAATGTAACCATATCCTTTTCCATTTTTTGAGCAACATCTCGTAACATTTTTGTTGTAGTCATCATATCACCACCATATAATGGTTTACTATCAGTCACCTATAGTAAAAAAAATTAATACATAAATATAAAATCCATTAAAACAAAAAATTATTATTCACAGAACCTTGCAACAATTTTAGTTTCTAAAACCTAAGTTTTGACAAAATTAAAGTCAGTTCATGTAATCCAAAATTAATTCTGAAAAAAAATTGAATTCAAAAGTAAAATATTTACAAGATATAAACTGTCCATACGATCCTATGAACAGTGAAAAAATTGTATTTATTAAACTTATTAAACAGTAATTGAAAGCTTGAAAATATGAATTTTGTTATCAAATCATAATAACAATCAAACTAAAAATCAAAAATAGAAAGTATTTTGTACAGTCAAGACATTTTTCTACTGAAATAAAATATTTTTTTGAAAATTAAAATCAAACAATATTAACTAACTTTAATTTTCTCAAAACACGATAAGTTGCCGTAAAATTCATAAGGTTGATTTTATATTGTTATACAATTAAATATCCATATGAGAGTGACATTTCAGACCGGCATTAAACAATAATAAAAATACATACTAATAATAATTTAAAATTATCAAATAGATCCTGGGTAATAGCATTAGAAATTCCCTAATTGTCGCTCACTAAATATAAGATATAGTAAGGCAACTTGAGTCATAATATAGACACAAATAAAAGTAGAAATACATTTTTGTTAAATAAAATGTATCATCCTGAATGTATATACCTGAGATAAATCATTTGCAATACTGATAATAGAATCTCCCTGATGAAGTCTACTTTCTAAACTTGATAACCATACTGAACGACACTCTGAAAGATCTGGTGTAGGAGGTGATCTAAATGTTACACCTTTAATATAAGTCTGACATCTCCATCTATTAAATAAAAATAAATTATAAGTGAGCTCAATTTAAATGCTTAGATAATATATAACATTATAACACAGTAATATCTAATAAAATTTTACCTAGCAAGACCAGCAGCACCACCAGGGCATGGTTGTACAGCTTCTTCTCCTGATTTAGTCCAATTCCAAAATAAACTTCTTGATGTTTCAGGAGCACATGACAACGATAATCTATCATCCATTCCTTCAACATCAATTATGCTTAACTGTGGTGGTAAATCACTGGTAGGTACAATCCATTCAGTCGTTATTGCGCCTGCTATGATATAAATATAATAATATAAAACATTATTAAATAACAAATACAAGTATTCAGAAACCAGAAATTAAGCTTAATTAAATAGTGAAAATAACAAGTTAAACAAAAATTACAATAAGAAATGTAATTTAGTATGGAGTTTTACTCTTTCAAAATTTATAATTCAAATATTTTTTTTATTAGATCGAAATGTATAACATAAAATGTTTAAGCAATCGTGAAAAATATTTACTTTTTTATTTGAAGGATATTTTTCAAGTTAATTATAATTTACTCAAAAGTCTCAATAAATAATACTATTTAATTGATAAGAGAAGCATATAAACTTGATTTTGCTGTGGTAGTTTCAATTTTTTTTAAAACACAATCATCAATTTAATACTGGCATTTTTCAAATTATAAACTATATTTAATTACTGATAATAATCAAAATGTAATTTACTTGATTGTAAGTGTTGTTCATTATCAGTCTTTGAATTATTTTCTTTATAATTATTAACAACAATAGAAACTTCTGGTGTAGCAGTTGTACTTGTACTTGTAGTAGTCACAGAAACTGATACAGGCTCTTCTTCTACATTAGATCCGACAATATCATCTAATTGAGGTGATGACAAAATTGGTGGGATTGGTGTAGCCGGTTTTAGGGTCAATAATTTATCTGCATTCCAAACACTAGGTTGTGATGTTATTAACCAAGGAGGATTTGGTCTGAGTGTTGTAGTTGACAGTGATGCTAGAATTTAGTAAATATTATGATGAAAATGAATCTATAAAATCAAAAATTTCAGAACATTGAATTACCAGGAACACAACGATATTGTGCCTCAAGATACTTCATAGTACCGGGGCATGGATCAGAAAATAAACTTGTGTTTGCTTGTATGCTGCAATTTCTTTTTTCATTGCATCTAAAATAAAATAGCAAATTAATATAAAAAATTTAATAAGATAAATAAATTCTAATTACCTGGCTTGCAGTAGTGGTAAAGTATTTGTGGACATGCAATTGACACTCCAGTCTGTATTACCATGATCATTGCAAACGGTAATAGAATATCTACCATATATAGCCCTATCCAAATGAATGATTTCACCATCTTTACATTCCAATTTAAGAGGTTTTCCTTCACAGGCATATACAGTATCATAACGAGAAGTATCTATAAATTGAACTAAATTATTTAAGTGAAAATATTTGTAACTCAAATCACATAATTTTTTTAATAGTATATATATAATAGTATTGTATAATACCTTTAGCTAAGGTGACAGGAAATAAAGCAGTCAACAAGAAGAATACAAGTTTTACATTTGCACTGCTCAATCTTGCCATCTCCTTTTAGACTCTAAAAACAAAAATAAAACAACTCATTAATTAAAGCCTCATCGTTGACTTTCAATATTTTTATTGTGATTAAATTATTTAAATAAAAATTAATAGGTGATCACCAATGAAATTATTAAGACATCAAATGAGTTTTAATTTTTTAAAGAACACTAAAATATCTATTAAGAACTGTAACAAAAATAAGAAGTGCGTTATTATATCCAAAAAAAAGTTTATATTCTACATCAATCTAAGAACCTACATTAATTTAGAATACATGATTAAAAACTTAAAATTCTCTTTTTTTTCTTTATTATAACACATTGGTGCTGATCGAATATACAGACTACCAACACTTTTCTGCTCAAATATACAGATTATTATGTAGACAGCATAGTCAAGTAGGTGTACCTGTAATACACAGTATGAGGTCTGACACCCCCTTTTTTAACACCAAAGAAAAGGACAAAATTCAAACCTGCGATCACGTTTTCTAGCATTTACAAACACTATCACACTTATGGCATAATAATGTTTCTTCAGCAATGTCTAATAAGCCATGCTCCCTTCAAAATGCGGTGGTATTTTTTTCATTATAAGCTCAAAAAAGAATCTTTTAAGAGAAGGTCATACCCGCATATGTTGTCTCCATCTTATAAGTGTGTAACATAGCAAATTTTACGCTCAGCAGTTCCAATTTAGCTCTGTTAGTTTAAAAATTAGAGTGAATTGATCTCTTATAAAAATTAAAGGTAATATTATTATTTAGGTTATCACAGAGGCTTTTTATTATTTTTATTTTAGAGCGAGTTATGATTATATTTTCAGAAAAATTAACTCTACAAAATGGCTATTTAATTTTTTTGGAAATAATTAAATAAGAAAATATATTTTTCAACTTTTTTAGCACAACATTAAAATAAATTAAAATATAAAATAATTGTAGTTCTAATCCCTGTGAGTCTTATTTAACCAGAAATTTGATATCTCCATTATTTCGAGAGGTATCGCAACAGGTAAATGCTCACGAGACACCCTGTATAGCATACAGACACTCATGTAATTTAACTTAAGGTACAAAGATGTTAAGAGACTATCAGTATATTATCTGCTATTCCTCAAATTTGAAACATTTCTTCATTTTGAAGAAAAAAACTATTTCAACTTTTTGACTATTGTTGTCGACATAAATGCAGTTTAGCTCATACGTGATTTTTTTTGTCAAAATGTGTTTCTTCAAACTTAATGTTACAATACTTTCAAAAAAGTAACTCAGTATTTATTTAGAAGTCATGGTCATAAAACTTAAAACACTCAATTTTTAGAAAAAATTGTATTTTTAAAGTTTAAGTTGCCAAAAATATTTAATTTTTGAAAATTTTGAAACTTAAACGCTCGACATTTTGGTGAAATCAAGATTTCCTATAGTACTTACATTTTATATTACTGTTAATAGCCACTTAAAACTTATTTCATATGTTCGCATTTTAAAGAACCTACCTAGAAGTTGACTAATTTAGAGTTAATTGATTTCACAAGTCCCTAGCCCTCCCATGGGGATTTGTGTTACTTTAATATGCAAATGTTTTGAATAGTTTAATAAATAAGTTGTATGTGGTTTATTAACAATAATATAAAAATTGAATACTATAAGTAAATTCTGATTCACCAATTGAGTATATAAATATAAATATTAAAAATATATATTTTTTTTTTTGAAAGTTTCATCAAATTACAAAAATACATTTTTTAAAAAGAAAAAAAATTGCTTGTGAGCTCAACTGCATGCATTCTAATATCTAATGTACAAAACAGTACCAAACACCACTAACATCTTGCTGTTAATTATTCACCTTCTTCTCACTTATAGTATGAAGAGAACCGTTCTGGAGTACAGTATAACACTATTGTTGTGATTGTACTTCGTTATTGATGAGGCAATAGTAATGTATATGTTCGACGAGCAAAGAAGATATCAGTCTATATCACTAAGAATATTTTATGATACATGTATTTAGTTGGTATTAAAGTAATTTATTTTTCTGTTAGTATCTAATATGGCAGATTTTTTAATTTTAAACCTAAAACATAGAATTTAAAAATTTCTGTAAATTATCATTGTATGTACCCCTTAAAATAATATTTTTAAGTGAAAGTTTCAAGTATGTAAGAATAATATTTAAAATAACAACACTATAACTAAACCAATTATTCTATCGTTACATGATACCAAAGTTTGATCAAATTTAAATTCAAATGTCTCTAAAAAAAATTGTGCTTATATAATGTTTAGATTTTTGATAACATTTTGAACTAAAAATTATGAGGAACCTTGAATCACATTTTTTTTCAATCCTCACCTATAAAAATAATGCAAATACATCTTCAGATAAATCTTTTATAATAATTTATGGAGAACCATGTATTCAATTTTCAAGCTTTTGACCAAGTAAAACAAATTACATGATATTATAGTAAAGGACATTTTATAGGAAATTATAACATGAACATTTGGTAGAAATGTCAGTTTCTATTGTTTTTGTGAAATACTGATTTTGCGTAAAACTTTCAATTTTCATTTTTATGTTTTTTTTTTTTTTTTGTTTATCCCAGAGTTATATTTTACTTTAAAAATATCCTAAAGCACTAACTAGATTTATGTTGCATTTACTGCCCAAAAAGGTTATGAGTAACAGAAAAAAAACACATCGTAAAATCAATACAATTTCATCACTTCACTTAGAGACTTAATGTATTTCTAATCTAATAAAGTGAAATTAATGCAGTATCACTTAATAGTATCACTGAAGTTCTTTCTTCAATACTTTAGTTATGAAAATAATTATAACCAGTTTAAGTATTAATAGTAAAATGATTGAAAAAACACACAAAGGGCATTAGATTGATACGTTCTTATTAATTTTATCATATTTAAGTTAACAACAAAATAAGAAAGGCAAAAAAGGTTTTCATATTACAACAACAAATTGCTTTTCAACATCTACTTATTAATTTTATCATATTTAAGTTAACAACAAAATAAGAAAGGCAAAAAAGGTTTTCATATTACAACAACAAATTGCTTTTCAACATCTACTTAATAGATATAACATAAATAAATTGTTATTAACCGGTTTTATCGGAAAATGTATACGAATAAAAACAAAAACGGAACCACAATTAGTTATTTTATAAAACGAAAACGAAATAGTTAACCAGAAATATTTTTAGTTCTCAAACGGAAATAATTAAATGTTTAATAATTATGAATAATAATATTTAATTTTACAGATTTTGTTAAGTTGGTCTGACTGTGTTGATGGTAATAATATGAAAAATTATAGTGTAAGCACGGACAACGATTTATTAATATTTTAGTCTGGCTCACAGATATATATATATATAGTTATTATGTATATCTGTGGTCTGGCTACTAATTTCCCACCACACTATTTATAGAAAATACGCTATCACTTTTAAAATTGAAGATTAAATTTTAAAAATGTGTAAATTATTTCATAACCATGACAACAATCTGTTTGAGGTACCTATAAAGTTGTTACTTATATAAAAAAAAAATTATATACCTATATTTTCAAAAGAACAAAACTAACTGGTTTTATTAATTTGAAAAACGGTTTTAAAAATCTATAAAATATGAAACCAATATTAACCACTTTTTAAAACCGAAAAGAACAGTAGACAAACTAAAACCATTAACCACAAAAAATCATTACGGTTTGAAGCCCTGAATATATATAATATATTTTTGAATAAATATGTTATTATTTTATATTTATAAGTTATAGTCAATTTATAATGTTCAAATTATAGTAAGTAACTTAACTAAACAGTGTTAAAACTCCGTTCTCATGCAATAATATTTTAGTTCACTGACATGATTTAATAACAGACACTTTTAAATGTCCAGGTCAAGTCGAATAAAGCTAATAACCTTTCAATAACAAATCCTCTTTATAAAAGGTATTAAACAAATCTAAATATTTTGAAAATTTTATCAAATATATAAAATGCCTATATAAACATTCAGTTAAAATTTCAAGTATCTGCGGTCATTTGTTTTAGAGTTACACCAAAATTTCATGTATCTATGGTCATTCGTTTTAAAGTTACATCAAAAACCAAAATCGATTTTGTCGAAAAATGATTGTTCGTAAAATTTCCCGTTTTTCCCTTAATTTTTAATTTGTTTTTCTCGATTATTTAGAAAAGTATTAAGAATTTTTTACTTTTGACCCCCCAAAGTACCAACTAGATTCACTTTCTGATCGAACGAGGTACTGAAGTCAAAAATCGAAGCATTTTTACTGCCCCAAAACGTGATGACAGACACAAAAAAAAAACTCACATCATGGTAAAATCAATACATTCATCGCTCTGCTCAGAATCTAAAATTATTTTTTGGTTTAAATTACTATAGATAAAATTCTAAACCAAATACATCCATAATTGTGTAATTTTCATAATTTATCAAATCAAATAAATGAAATATTTAATTTAAATAGTTAATGAAGAAAAATTAAACCAAGGTACATTATTGCCTCATATTATAATAGATTAATATGAAAATGTTTAAATTTTCATTGGACAATCAATATTTATTTGGTTTTACCGATTCCAGCAAAACTTAAAAAACTCTTACGGAATTTAAAAACTCAAAAAAATAAAACGGCATCAATCCTAATTTTCTTTAGACAAATCCAACTTTAATTAAGCGTTAATGGCAGAAAAAGACATTAAATTTTGAACCCTTAAGAACATTATTACTTGAAATATTTTCAAAATATAATAAAATTAGGTTATACATTTTTAAATTACTCCCTTTAGATTCTGAGAGAAACAATGAATGTATTGATTTTACAATTATGTGTTTTTTTATTTTATTTTTTGTGTGTGTATGTCATCACCTTTAAATTTCTTCAGCAGTATTTTTTCTGGTGGGAAAATGAATCTAGTGGGTACTTAGGGGTTTAAAAATCAAAAATTTCGAATAGTTTTCAAAAGTGGTATTTTGATTTTTTAGTGTAACTCTAAAACGATTCACTATATATACATGACATTTTCAATATATTTCAACACTGTTATTTATAGATATTTTAAATTTAAAATTTTTTGGTTTTTAATCTATAAATGTCAATAAAATGTTATTAGTTGGGTCAAAAAATTTAAAGATTCCCTATAAATGTATATAATAGAAATTGAAAAATATTAAAAATTATAGGCACATTTCTTTTCATAACCATTTTAGGTTCAAATTTTTACAACATTTTATTGAATTGAGAATATATGAATTAGTTAGTTAAAATATCCTAGTCTGATCAACAGTCTTCACTCTGAATCGTTTTTTGTATACAAAGATCATTGAATTTAATACAATCCATTAAAGAGACTCACTTGTAACCTACTGTACAGCAGAGCGACATCCACTTACCGGCTTTTTTTTATCAAAGCTTGTAAGTTGTAAAAATATATGTTTTTACTTATAATTTACAAGAATGTAGAAAATAATAAGTATTGAAAAATACATATTATTAGAATGTTATTCATAATTTTAATTTTAGGTAGTTTATTAATGAAAAGTAAGTAAATATGTTATTTGCATGAATTAGATTCTTTGACACGTTGACTGCCATGCGGCCGCTAGCGTCCGTATAAAAATAATTAGGTATTGATAATTTTAAGACCGCCGGCTACCACGCCATATCATTCGTAGGAGGTCATACAGCCGCGGGCTGCCGTAAATTAATTTGGATTTATATTATTAACTTTTCCGTGGCGCTACAATAATGATATTGAAAATATGCTATGGCGTAGTGGGAATAATTGCAATATTTTGATGTAATAAACATAATTTTAACATATTTTTTTAGTAATAAGTTGAAAAAATTAGTTTATATAATAAAACAACTTCGTGATATTCTACCACCTAAAGACATTAGAATATTTTACTTAGCTCTTGTTGAATCGCAAATCACATATGGTTTAATAGGTTGGGGTGGTGCCTATGACAATATTCTCTCCCTACTTCAAACCTGTCAAAACACAATTATCAAAGTTGCAATTAAAAAAGACCGTAGATATCCAACCGAAAAAATATTTAAAGAGTTTAATGTATTAAATATTAAAAACCTGTACTTTAAAATAAGCATTTTGTATATAAAAAAACACAATATACTGTCCCCTTTGAACCATGGTGTCAATACTAGGTACGCACTACATAAATACTCCCAAATTTGGCCAAAAAAAACCGGCTGTCGAATAGTATTTGATTTCATAGGGACCAAGATTCTCAATTCAATGCCAAATTATTTAGCGAACTTGCCATTGCCATTATTTAAGAAACATATCACACACTGGTTAATGTATGAATGTGACGTCACTAAATATGATTAAAAATATGTATAGTATTTATAATATTAGTATTATTTTCGTCGTGAATTATTTTGTACCAATCTACCTATAACATACTTTATCTGTTTTTGTTTTTGTTTTTACTTCTATTGTACAATTAGGTTATTAATTTCAAACACAAATATTGTAGATGTCTGTCAATTATAATTTTTATGCAAATATGTAATGTATAGTAGATAACCCTGGGCCTCCACACGAGTATGTCTCAGTGAGGCCCAGTAATCTCATAGATTTAAATTTAAATAAAAAATTTAAATAAAATAAAAATTGTGTCAAAAAAGAGATGATTATACTAAACCCTATAAACAAGGGATAGCCAAATGGCGGCCCGCTGACAAGAGGAAAAAAAGTAAAAACCATTAATATTATATGTTCTGATGTTGTAATTTATTATTTTCTTTAATTGGTTTTCAATTCCAGCAATTTATATAGCCTGAGAACAATTTCAAGATTCCTAACCTTTAAAAATATTTTTATTGGTGATCCCTGCTATAAATATTAAATACAAAAAATAGAAAAGTATCTATGTACTTAGGTAGGTATTAGAGTAAAATAAATATAATTATTAAAATAATTTATATTCATAATTATTATACTACCTATATGATAATAGTGAGGCTACTTAATAGGTCCAAATTATGGTTCCTAAATATTCAAATATAATTAATGACATTACAAAACGATTACAAAATGTAATATACAAACTTACAAACATGCCAACCTCATAAAAAACATATTAGCAGGTACTTATAAAAGTAACTTATATAAATATTTAATATTAAAACATTTAATTTTATATAGACGATACCTTTAATCTATATGTAAATATCCCAGTAAATATAGAGATAAACTATCAATACATTACTATTATATACTTAATAAAATATTGTTCAAAGTTTAATAGATACATAAATGTCTGGATAAATATAAAATAAATACCCTACCTACCCATATTGTAAAAAGTTATCTTATTTATGAATTCAAATAAATGTATAGTAGTATCTTAAAATATCTTAGTATCATTATCATTTTATAAGAATGTTGTACCTAAATATACATAAAAGTAAAAATTACTTTATGCAACATCAAAGCAATCCCGTAATTTCAAATTTGGTCAAGTAGACCAATAGGTTGTACAAAATGATACCAAAAAAAACTTAAGGAAATTTAATCGTAACTTATTTTGTGAGTATTACCTCGATTCCTTAACAAATAACTTTTACTGAACTTATTTTATGTTCAATTTATTATAATAACTAACTTAAATATTTAAACATTTGTCTGCTAATTATTAAGTGACTTAATTTGTATTAATATCTACTTTGTATTAAATAAATAAATTTAGTGTGTAAGTACCTACCTACTTACATTACAAAAATCTCTTTAAATATTTTTTTGGCATACCTCAATAATTTTGAAAGGAACTGTAAAAATTCCTTCAGTAAAATAATATATATATTCAATTCAGACCTCATTACGAGCACTAAAGAACTCGTTAAAGAGTCAATAGAAAATCACTGGAAATCTTTAGACATCAGAAATCTGTAAGTATTAAACCTGTACACCATTGTTACTAGTGGTTTATTCTTTGATACAGACAAATAACTATGTACACTTTTCAGTTGTTTCAATGGGCGGAACACTTTTCTGCCAAAATGAGCCTTTCCCTTTTCGGCCATTCTGAAATGACCGACTATTTTGGTCACCAATGAAATATTCTTTTCACGTTTTTTTTTTATTAAACAACCAAAACACTACTTTTTTTAATAGACTGTATAAAATAATAATATATATAAAAAAAATTTATATATTAATTACCTATATATACATTAAGATCCAATTATTTTGCATGTCTAAGTACTTTATTGATATATACGGTAGCAGACACAATGATACATAATATGTGTACATGGATAGTAACACACTGAAATATAATTGAACAATGATATTGATCGACCAGATAACGACAAGAATAAGATACCTATAAATAATACAATATAATAAAGATAAAAGTAATAGTAATAATAATAATAATAATGAAATCAAAAATTATTGTATACGAGTATGCGTCAACAATTGTCAATTATTAATTTATAATATATTGAATTAAGTTAAAAAGTATACAAAATAAAAGTTATATTATATTATTCATTTACACAACAAGTATAAAATTATGTGGATTTTTAATTTTTTTATAGCTATAACACATACGTTTAATAAATTTTATGAAATAAAAATAATAATTTTGTCAAATTTTTACCTAATATTTTTTTTATAATAATTTTATCAAATTGTTACCTAAAATTTGTTAAATAAGTAGGTAACATTATGGTGTTAAGTTAATATTATTGTAGATAGTGATTTAAACTTAGATTCAAAAAAATACTATAATACATTTTTTTTTTTCAATAGTACATTTAACTGCCTAAACCCAATTAAATTATATGAAAATTAAAATACAATGGTCCGTTGAAAATTGTATTTAATTTATAGTAATTATTTTTAATTATAATATAATACCTACCTAGTACCTAATAGATTTATACAATTATTTTACTTTACTTATATTGTATTAAAATATTACCTACAAAAATTTTATTGTACTTAATGACTACTCAGTATCAACTATTAAGTGATACAACATACAACTATATACCTAACTAATTTAAAATAAATATAAGCAACATTCTGTAAGTACACGAATTATCATCTTCATTAAACAAGGTAGCAAATAAGCTAGTACAATTAAGTAATTCAAAATTTAAATTAACAAGTAAAATATGTGGCCAGATTAAAGTCAATCACATGTATTAAATATTACTATTGTAAATTTAATTGTATAGATAACATTGTGCAATATATATTTTCACTTAAATATTACTTAACTTAGTTTAAATATTGCTTATATTAAGTAGGTAAGTATAAATATATCTACCTTAGATTAAGTTTTAAGGATGTAATTTACCAGCCTAATTCATTAAATCTGTATTTAATAGTTGATAAAACACAAATATAAAAACATAAATCACTTGACTAAAAAATTTAGTACCAAGAAGTATACTTGAGAGTATATTGTACAAAATATCAATAGCCAACACCAACTACCTATAGTACATGTCACATTAGTAACAATATCATTTAATTTTAAACAGATTATGGAACATTAGATCTGTAATCGGTGATTACCTAATTTTTAAAACAGTATTCGCAACCCAAACATATTAGATTGATTAAAGTAAAAAATTATTTACCTTTTATATTCGCTATAACAATATGTGTCGCAAATTCATTTTTGTTCGTGTTTGAAGGGTAATGTTTTCAACAGTGTGTTACCGTTACTAGCATCAACAGACGTGCAACAATTTGCACATTGTCCGAACCACGGATGACTTTTCTACGGCAGATCGGTCAACGGGTACAGCAACGAACATCTGCGAGATGGTCGTACACTTTCTAGCGACTGTCACAAGACGAACGATGAAAACCTTCGTTTCCCGTACGACGTTTGCGCAACAATCGTAGTGATGTCGACATTAGGCCCGAAGACGAGACCAGGACCAGACACGATATCAAGAACGCTCGGGACACCTGACATACAGGGGGTAGAAGATAATTACTACATAAAAACGCACAAAAATCGTGCGGATAACAATAAATGGTCAAGTTCTCGAGTTGGCGGTGACGAAGTATGAAATATCGGCGCGAGCCGAGCGGTAGTTACTGTTGAAAGACGACGTCACTGGCGCCGCGCACCGCACCGAAGCTACACACACGCGAAAATGCCTGTCGTACGGTCAATGGCAATAACGACAACAATGTCTACGAGTCTACGGCGACGGGTTGTTATTATCAATTATTTGGTACAACGGCGGTCACTGCAATCTCCTGACGACGTTCGAAGGAGTCCGTGCTGTCTGGTCGCCGACGTTGTGGTCGTTGTTGTTGTTGTTGTCGACGATAATGGTGCAAGCACGACAGCAGCGGTATCATTTAAACGAAACACGACAAGAACGAAATCCACGGCTACACCCGACGTATGACGCACCGATGATCGACGCGACAACGAGACAACAATATCATTATTTTTTTTTTCTTAATCGGGGCTACCGCACGAACAATATAATAATAATAATAATAAAAATAATAATAATAATAGTAATAATAATAATAACAATAAGATAGCTACTGCTACGACCTATACGCCGTGCAGTCCAACCATTCCTACGATATGCCGTGTGTGCATGCGCGTATGTATGCGCTGTTGTACGTGCGCGTGCGAGTGTGAGTGGTTCTTCCCGTATTAAAACGTGTGCGTATAATACATGTATATATATAAGTAATACGTATGTGTACGGTCACGGAGCGTGTGTTATACGCCGCTGACTGTGGTTGTAGTAGTGTAGTGGTAATAGTAGTAGTACAACTGTAGTAGTAGTATAGTTATAGTAGTAGTAATAGTAATAGTAATATTGTAATAGTTCGTGGTGAACCAAGAGGTATGGAAAAAAAAGATTTCTTAGGAAGAAAAAACAAAATGGGGAAAAGAATAAAAAATGAATAACGGGTACCGGCAACAGTGATTGACGACAACGGGTCCGAAAACGCGGACCGTGGACACTGGTACACGGCTACTTTTCCGCTACTCCGTACCACGGATCCGCTATTGTGATGATATCTCCCACTCCAGTACTCCGCCCGCCCTACGAACTAACGGGCCAACCACCAACACCACGGCGCAGCCGCCGCCGCCGCCGCGCTATGCGCCGCATACCAGTGGTAACCAAATCGCGGACATTCCGTCGGCCGTCGAAATTTACAACGCGTTTGGCGTTACTCGATTATAGATCTGTGATAGTGATTTACAACGATATTGTACTTTAAATTTTAATGTGTATGATATTATAAGTCAACATTTATTATACTATAAAGTTGTAGTGTTACAGCAATACGTCACTATGATGTACTGTAGATTTTTATGATAAGATCCTGGAGTCTGGACACCCCTGGCCTGTCAACCGTCGCATCGCTGTTTGTGTTCGATGGTCGGGCGGTGCGGCAGTGGCAGCGAACGACGGTGATGCGTTGCTCGTATATGTAATATGTATAGTACTATAGTGTATAATATAATATATTACTGTGTAGTGTGTAGTACACCTGTGCATCGCACCGCCCAGTGCCCACGGAAGTGGAATTAACTCAGACGGACGACGGAGAAAGATTCCCATCTCAGCCGTCGTGTACGCATCGTCGACAACTCGTGGGATGGCGAGTGCGACATTATTTAACATTATTATTATTATTATTATTATCATCGCCACAGCCGCTGAATCCCCTTTTAGGTGTTTAGACGTATTACACGGCGCACAATACGTATAACTATAAAATATATCAGGAGCATACAAAATTCTATAAATTTAAGACCCAAGATTCAGAATATTTAAAAAAATTTTATACTTAAATATAAATATAAATAATTCTGATATTTACCCATTGCGATATCGCCGATATCTCACAAAATAATTGAAATATCAAAATTATGGTTTTTAGTAAGTCTTACAGGGCTCAGAACTACAATTGTTACATTTTTTTATTTATTTAAATGTTTTGGTAAAAAAATTAAAAAATTAATATTTTTATTCAATTATTTTCAAAAAAAATAAACATACCTAGCCATTTTGTAAAGCTTATTTTTCTGAAAATATTAACGTTTCAAAATTTTATTTTCATTAATCTCCAGATTTTTAATATTTTTTTTAGTTTCGAGAAAAATTGTGAATTATTTAACACCGTAATGTTATCAAACATGTGACCCGCCGCGCCACGCGCATTCCCATCCGGCAGGCCGAATACTTTCCGTGTACCTAAGCCGGCCACAAAGTGTCTCGTCTGAAAGCGCTCTAATAGTTATAAATTTATAATCATATTTTATTTCTTCAAAACTAGAAAAAATATAAAAAATCAGGAAATTAATGAAAATAAAATTTTGAAACGTCAATATTTTCAGAAAAATAAATTCTACAAAATGGCTATCTTTAATTATTTTGGAAATAATTAAATAAAAAAATATATTTTTCAACTTTTTTACCCAAACATTAAAATAAATTTAAAAATGAAACAATTGTAGTTCTTATCCCTGTAAATCTTATTATAAAACCAGAATATGATATCTCCATTATTTCGTTATTTATCGCAATGGCTAAATCCTCACGGGACACCCTGTATTTGGGGGGCTAAGCACCTCAAGCTTACTCTACATATGCCTTTTTATTAAACTTTAATGTTAAACATTCACTTATTTGGTTGGTTTTATTACTAATGGTTTTTAAAATTTAAGCATGTTATGGATTTATGATTAATGAGTATAATGTATAATGAATTAATGAATGATTAAGTAAATAAGGTATATGTTCCTACATTTTTCAAAAACCATTAAACTGTCTAACAATTAAAACATAGTAAAAATCAACGAGAAAAAACGTTTTGATAATAGTGGAGTAACCATGATTTTGTTTGAAGGTGGAAGGTATGGCTAATTGTTGTATAATATGTATAATATACTATATAGTGGAGACAAATACTTACTAGGATATCTTAAATTTACTGTTTAGTATGCTGAATAAATGTGATACCATAATCACTCTACCACCTATAAATAACATTTTTCAATTTTTCGGCAACCTTTACACAAAATATAAGTTACAATTTTTATACCTACACGGTTACGTTTAATCTTTACGTAATACGTTGACAGAACACTCAACACTGAGAGCATTTTAAAATCACTATTAATAATTTATGTTTTCTATTTCTTAAAGGAATCATGTTTTGAAACACATAGCCTCATTGCTTTATATTTCATTATATTTTGCCTTTTAATGTCTATAAAATATTTAAATTTTGTTTACCACGCTAAGCTAAAAATGGTGCATATTGATACTTTTTTCCTCAATTCTTTATTTCTGGGTACTTTTTTCCGGGAGTCAGGACTTTTTTCCTCAAGATTTTTTTTCCTATCATCTAACTAAATATGATATAGGTACAATAATAAACTCACTCGTGTTTGTTTGTGAGATCGGTTTTCATTGTGTGTTTGTTTTGTTCACCGCTGCCGATGAGGCGCCGAAGACTCGAATTCCATGAGTTCCATGATATTGTTTCACAAAACACAATAATAACAATAATTGAATCAGCCGTTTCAAGGTCATAATATTATTATCTCCTTATATTAATGGAAATAAGTATTAATCATTATCATTTAATTGTATACATTTATTTTATAATACCTTTAAGACAAATTATTTATGTTTCAAATAACATTATAAATGTTTTAGTTGAAAATTTGAAATCTATTTATTCGAAAATATAATAAAATAAATGTAATTTTTTATGGTTTATATAGACACATAATCTATAATACACAAATCTCCCACAGTTGCGTATAATGAGTAATGTCTAAGGAAGAACCCCCGATGTGCACATCCTGTGGTGTCACCATCAGCCATATTCTTACTGAATGCCGAACATACTACAATACCCGAACATGCCACTTTACCTGCCCGAATTACAAGCCAAAATACTAATACTAAACAATCACCCTCAATCCATATACCTAGCCAACATCATTCAATTCATTACAGCCGCTAATCTTCAAACCTAAATATTTATTTAATTCTTAGCAGGGCTTGAAACCGAAAAAAAATTTTCCGATTTCGATTTCGGTTTCGGATAACGGTATATATTTTTTCCGATTTCGATTTCGGTTTTGGATAACGGTATATATTTTTTCCGATTTTGATTTCGGTTTTGGATAACGGTATTTATTTTTTCCGATTTCGTTTTTGTTTTCGAATACCGGTATTTATTTTTTCCGATTTCGTTTTCGGTTTTGGATAACGGTATTTATTTTTTCCGATTTCGTTTTTGTTTTCGAATACCGGTATTTATTTTTTTCCGATTTCGTTTTTGTTTTCGAATACCGATATTTTTTTTTTCGATTTTGGGTTCATTTTCGTTTCCCGTGGTCCCCACTGGTTGAAAATATTAAACTATTTCACCTTGCGGTAATGCGGTTAGCGTGGGAGCAACACACACCCAAAGAGACTTCTTCATTTAATGAGGTGGCCACTAAAACTTCAACACTAAATTATATTAATAGTTAATACTATAATTCTATAGTGGACAGTCAGAAAAATCTTACTCTAATGGGCGTCCATTGGACTTTACTATGTGCCCATTTGGACACAAATAACATCCTTAAATAATGGCGACACAAAGCGTGCAGTCCTAAATTTGAAGTGTGCACATGAATCTGAGATGTGTACTAACTACTAGTAAAATATAAGTTACATCTTACATAACAACACAGCAATTTGAAAAGTAAAATAAAATATTTTACTAGTAACTACTGAAAAATTGGGCGAGACCGTTTTCGACCAAAAACGTACCCTTCCCTTTTCGGCCGATTCACTTTTCGACCAAATTTAAAAAACATCGATTCCCTTTTCGACCAAAACAAAAAGTTTTGTAATATGATATGTAAAATAAAGAAAATAATATACAATATAATAATATACTTTAGAGTTTAGTTTATACACTACAATACGTACAACGATCAGTCTATCAGGTACATACTACATAATATACTGATATAACTATATATTATGGTAGTAACCATCACAGTCGACGATCACCGATCAAATGATTAATGACAACAATTATATATATATAGGTTTTAATAATTTTCAATATGTACCTATAACATAAAATATAATACCTATATTAAACTTTTTGTATTGTATAATTTTGTTGTTGTATTTTTTTAAAAATATTATACGCATTATGACATATTAACATAACATAGAAATAATGCTAATATACAGGCATTCTATTTTACAAAAATTATATTATTATTATATTTTACATATCATATTACAAAACTTTTTGTTTTGGTCGAAAAGGGAATCGATGTTTTTTAAATTTGGTCGAAAAGTGAATCGGCCGAAAAGGGAAGGGTACGATTTTAGTCGAAAAGGGAATTGGCGTTTTTTTTAAATTTGGTCGAAAAGTGAATCGGCCGAAAAGGGAAGGGTACAATTTTGGTCGAAAGGGGAATAGACTTTTTTTAAATTTGGTCGAAAAGTGAATCGGCCGAAAAGGGAAGGGTACGTTTTTGGTCGAAAACGGCTATGCCCGAAAAATTATACAGGGAATATAATGTATATATTCTCATTACAATGGTCGAATAACAATAATACGTTTTTGTAAAATTATTATTATGTCATGGCGTATTGGCGTCATTATATTCCACCGGGCACCGGCGGTAAAGAAAACAATAAACCCGCAACCGCCACCGCTGCAGTGTGTGGTGTCATGGGGACCTTAACAACTTGGAGTTTGGACCAGACCAAATATAGTAATATACTAATAATATTACCATTGATTTTATAATAGATTTATTATTGTAAGAAGTACAAGTTGTAAGAATAACAACTGTGCTCAGTAATATTGGGCAGTATGTTATACAAATGTGTACAAGTTATATTGATATAGAATTTATGATAAAACTTACAGACTAAAATATTCGTGAAAAATTACAAATCAATTTATTTTTAATTCCGAGATAATATTATTAAAAATTTATAAATTATACACCTGTCACCATAAAATATGATCTAACCTATTTTACATCCTGTTTATTTATAAAATAAATTACCAAAGTACTTACATCAAAGTTATACCTAAACAGTTATAGTTATATATACAATTTAATTAGGCATACGTTACAACATTTTACATTTACATACTATTATGTCATATAAGTTATTAGTTATTACCACGAATTAAGATATATATCTTAATTCGTGGTTATTACTTATTCCTTATAATGAATAGAATATAATACTGTTTATAGAGTATTATATATAAATATTATTATAGTCTAGACTTTAGAGTGAATTTGCAATCTAATTACCCGCATCTCACGACTCCTATATTTATACTTTATTTCCTTCGGACGACCCAACACTCCTCAGTTGACCGTAATTATAACAGCATAGCTATTTAAGTTTAAATGTGATATGTTCATTTTAAATTGTTTTCCGTTTTGGATAACGGTATTTATTTTTTCCGTGTTCGTTTTTGGATTCAAATATCGGTATTTATTTTTTCCGATTTCGTTTTTTGCTTTCAAATATCGGTATTTATTTTTTCCGATTTCGTTTTTGCTCTCGAATATCGGTATTTTTTTTTTCAATTTCGTTTTCGGTTTTGAATATCGGTATTTAGTTATTAGGATTTCGATTTCGGTTTTGAATACCGTTATTGATTTTTTTTGTTTTTGATTTCGGTTTTGATATCGATTTCGTTTTTTAACGGTTTTAAACGGTATTCAAAAACGGTATCAAATACCGGTTTCAAGCCCTGATTCTTAGGTTCAGTATACAGCATATTATGTTTTATTATATTATTATAATTTATTTTATTTATATTGTAAGCCCGTGTATGGTCCATGTTGAAAGAGTATAAATAAAAAATAATTAAAAAAATATTTATTCAATGGTTTATCTTAATTTTTGTCAATGTTGGTCATTGGGAAAGAGCAGTTTATTATCTTGTCAGACCACATCTGTATGACTGTATCAAACTTTAAATGCTAAAATGCCTAAATGATTCCAAAAATTATGTTTTCCACTATAAATTTCTAATTTCAATTGCTAATGCACAATATTATACTAAATACTTTTAAATGTTAATCCAAATATAGTTTTAGGTACCTATATCATGGATTTAATTAATTAGTGATATTGAAATAAGAAGTATTCATTATCATTCATACTATCATTATAAATATTTTAAATATTGAGAAGTACAACATTTTTTTTTTGTCATTGTGTCAATAAAATCTACATTATTAGTTTATTTTAATGTGTATAAACTATAAATATAGAATTATTTATTGCATATTTAAACGGATGATAACGATTTGAGTTATTAGGTTGTAGTTCCAAAAATATTATTCATAGAGAGTTAAAACGTTTTGGTAACGCATTGACTACTAAGTATATACCTAAACAATACAATTTACAAATTAGTATAAATTATATTAAGCTATTTTATTATAACATGGACCAAAGCAGTTTACATTCTTAAACTTTTAAGACTCCATATAATCTATAGGTACCTAATTTTGATTCAATACAATGCAATAGTGTGACAATCAGAGTCAAGGATACTATAATTTTTTTCGTAATACTACCATCTTCCACTCATAGTTTCTAAATATTATTGAAATTAGAAGGATATCGGAGTATCAGGTATGTATATTTGACATTAATTTGTGTATTGAATTGTTTTATGTTTTAAATAATTTACAAAATAAAGTAATATTTATCACCGGGGTAGGTATAAGGTATACGATGTAATAGTATTTTGGATAGCAGATACTGAAATACCTATTTATAAATTGATATTAAATAAAGTATAAATCGTATATATGAAATGCAAATCAGATATTTAGATTTATTTGATGAATTTAACCTATGATTTTGCCTATAGGTACCTATATAAAAATAACGTCTTGAGCCGCCTGCTGCGAGAGATGACTGTCACTATATTGAACCCGTCCTGCTAATACAAAAAAAACTTTTTGTTTAAAGCTAGGCACCAATCTGCCAGTAGACATAAGTTGGATGGAGTGAATTTGATTTAAAATATACATTGTGTAGGTAATATAACAATACATCATAATCAACAGTATAATTCATAATTAATTAATCTTAGCATTTCCATCAACGAACTTTAATTAAAATAAAATTTAACATAAATACAAATCGTTTGTATATATGATGAATTATTAAAGCTTAAATTACCTTAAATATACATATATAGAATGATTAAATGCATGTTTAAGGGATCATTAGCTTAGTTAAATGTATAGTGATTATTTATTTTAATAAATAAAATAAATATAATTATAAATAAATATAATTTATTTTAAGGTTTGGACCCCCCCCCCAAAAAAAAAAAATTTGTAAATTTTTAAAGTGAAGCATGCGTTTCTACAATTTAAACGTAAAAATGATTGGGTCCAGCATCCTTTTAAAAAAATTTTGTACCCACCAATTTTTTTTCATTCACAACCTTGATTGTGAATGATAAGTATAGTGGTCTATAAAGCTTTGAGAAGGGTCTGATTTTTAAAGCTCAAGCCACCATAAATAATTAGCCAATTCCGTCACAACCTTACATTGTTTTCACCTAAAATTAAATATCTTTAAATGTGTGCAAGATTTTAGATTCTGAGCGGAGCGATGAATGTATTGATTTTATCATGATGTGTGTTTTTTTTTGTGTCTGTCATCACGTTTTGGGGCAGTAAAAATGCTTCGATTTTTACTTCAGTACCTCATTCGATCAGAAAGTGAATCTAGTTGGTACTTTGGGGGGTCAAAATTTAAATTCTAAATAATCGAGAAAAACAAACTAAAAATTAAGGGAAAAACGGGAAAATTTACGCACACTCATTTTTCGACAAAATCTATTTTGGTTTTTGATGTAACTTTAAAACAAATGACCATATATAACAATGAAATTTTCACAGAATGTTTATATAAGTATATTATATCCACCATGCAATTTTCAATTATCAATTCAATTTTCAATCAAATTTTCGACTTAAGTTGAACTATTCATAGGCATTTGAAATTTTTGATCATTATTAGTTTTTTTAAAATTAATATCGATAAAAATGTATTTGTTAGCTTGAAAAGCTTGAAAATTTAATACAAGGCTCTTATCATATTGTTACAATAGCAGTTGAAAAATAAAAGAAATATATAGTCACAATTTTTTTTTATAAGCATTCAAAGTTTGAATTTTGACAACATATGTAAAAATCACAAAAATCACGAAAATTCACAAATTATTTTAAACTAGAAATTCATAAAAAATTTTCTTTTTAAGTCTAAGATTTGAAAATTGAATACAAGATTTCTTAAAAGTTGTTCAATCATTATCGCAAATTAAAGTCCACCGGAAATTCAAATTAAATTTTTATGAGGATTTGAAATTTAAATTTTTACAACATTGGATTTTCACTTTTAGCGATTTCTTTATTTTAGTGTAACTCTAAAACAAATGACCACAGATACTTGAAATTTTGACTGAATGTTTATATAGGCATTTTATATATTTGATGAAATTTTCAAAATACTTAAATTTGTTTTGAGCTGTTTACTGACATTTTAATTTTTCAACTTTTTAGGTTTTTTTTTCTATAAATATCGATAAAAATGTATTTGTTGGGTAGAAAAGCTTGAAAATTTAATACAAGGCTTCTAACACTTTGTAACAATAGCAGTTAAAAGTTAAAAAAATATTAAATATACATAGGCACGATTTTTTTTATAAGCATTTAAAGTTCAAATTTTGACTAAATACGTAAAAATTACATCAATGTTCAAATTATCTTAGATAGAAATTCATAAAAGTTTTTCTTTTTAATACTAAGATTTGAAAATTTAATACAATGCTCCTATCAATTTAATTCCATCCATTACAGTAATCCACTTGTACTTGTGTACTGTACAGCAGAGCGACATCCACGACTTACCCGCCTTTTTTTAATTAAAAAATATATAGTTTGAAATGAATAAAGTTATTTTTATTATAAATTATAATAATTACAATTAGGCACATTTAATTGAATTTGTAATTATTTCTGATAATCACTTAAAAATAATGAATAAAGGACTAGTATTGAAATGTTTGGAGAATTTTATAAGTAGGTAGGTACCTATTATATATATTATGTAGTTTAATAATCTGGTAAGAAAAAAAAAAGATATTCATCTTAATTTATAATGAAACCAATGCATTTGAGCAGTTTTAGTTCATTAATCTTGTCTAGCTTTAACTACCGACATTTTAATACAAGGTCACTATATAGCCACTGCTCATGACTCATAAATTAATTTCTATTTTCAATATTAATGTCAAAAGCTATTAAATACTCATTATTTTAAACATGGGTAAATTCTTTAAATTTAAAAATATTCTATATAACACGTAATCACTAGCTATTAAACTAATGTACCTATAGCTATAATATGCCAATAGGTATTATTCACTATACATTATATTTTATAGTATAACAAAATACTATGTGCAAAATTATTTATTGAATGAGATAATTTATCATACATTTCAAATTCATAATAATAATAAATAATAAATAATAATACAATATTAGTGAGTCCCTCTATATACTAACTGTTCTGAGCGAAGCCAATCTGTATCATTCTGAGTTTTTAATAATTACTTATAAACAACATTAATTTATTAATATGTTTATCAGTTTACCTATATTAAAAATGTATAACTTTGTCCCCCATGTTTTATAAATGAAAGGTTAGGTTAGGTATGAATATACAATGAAAGTATAAAACTATAAAATTAAAAAACTATTAAGTATACAAAAATTTGACCTAATTTTTGATCTAAATCAATCAAAATTCCGAAATGCTAAAATAAAAAATGTATCAAATTCTAAAGCCATGTTAACTATAACTTCAACTAAGTAACACAAATCGTTACATAATATATATTATATTTATATACAGTAAAACTCGCTTAAGACGCTCTCGCTTAAGACGCTTTCCCGCTTAAGACGCTTTCCCGCATAAGACGCTGTTTTCCGTCGGTCCCTAGACATTTCCTATATTAGTCAATGTAAAAATCACCTGTTATTGGCTGTTAAGACGCTCGGTTTTTCTCTATCTAATCGGGTAAAACGCTCTTTTATTCAACAGATTACGATAAATTTTAGTAGTTTTGTGAAAATTAAAATAGAATTTTTAGTCTTATATGTGTTCTTTCTTATCGTTTTTTTTTTTATCACTATACGTATTTTAGGTTAGGCTTAATTACTTATCATAACAGTTTTACTGTATTTCATCGTATCATGAGATTTATAGTAGGTAAGTGCTGTTCGACCTCCTTCCACTTTTAGAACTTTATTGAAAAACAGATATGAAATAGAACAAAGCAGCTTGTTAGGTGGCAGAAAACGATAAAAAATAAAACACGGGAAGTATGAAGAGTTAGAAAATGTTTTATTGGAGTGGTTTCAACAAGCTCGCAGTTTAAATTATCCAATAAATGGAGGTATAATCACGGAAAAGGTAAACACGTCTCAACTTTACCGAATTTAGTGGATCGACTGGTTAGCTAGATGGATTTCGGAGTAGGCATTATTTACCGACAAATTTCAGGTGAGGCTGAATCTGTTAATAATGATGATACACCTTCATGGAAAAATAACGTGTTGACTTCATTACTGCGTGATTGATTAAGCTCCTGTATACAACGCTGATGAATTCAATTGTTTTTTAAACTTAATTTTTTTAATAAACAATAATAAAATATTAAATTATGTAATAATAATATTTTTTTAAATTAAATTCAGTAGCAAAAAATATAAGTATATGATTATAATTAATTTATAATAGAATTTCCCATTAAATTATGCTTAATAATAAAAAAATAAACTTAATATTTCAATCAATTCATTTTTTTTTTCATTCCCGCATAAGACGCTTTACCGCTTAATACGTTCTAGAAAGCTGGTTCTAAGAGCGTCTTAAGCGAGTTTTACTGCATAATAAAGAACTACTTGGATAATTGTATATAAATAATTCGACTGTTATATTTACTTACTAAGAAAATATTTACCTAAATTATAGCTAAAAAATATAGCTTGAAATAAAATATTTTATTGTTTTAGTTTATTTTTAAAAAAAATGTGTTTACAATACACATGAAACTTTTTCAGAAAGTTTCACATTTCATGCATCATAAAATTTTCAAAAAACTGCAAACGTTTTTGTGTTATTCGACTTTTATTAGTTATTTTTTAATAAATTTTTGACAAGTCAAAAAACTTCCTCATATTTTGTTGTTAGCGGAAATTAAAAAAAACTAGCGGTAATTCCTCAATAATTTTTTATGAGCGTATGAAGTTAAAATGTTCTCAAAATTTATAATAACGTAAAAATTGGCAAATTATTTTTAATTAAAAACATAAAAAAAATTTCTTTTGATGTCCAAGCTTTTAACATTTAATAGAAGATGCTCTTTAGTTTTTCCACATTTAATAATGACAAAAACAGTTTACCGAAATGTCAAATTAACGTTTTACGAGCGTTTGAAATTATAATATTGGATATTTACCAGTAAATTAACTAATTCACATAGGTAAAAGATTTTCTTATTTTTTTGCTATTCAAAAAGTGATAATCATGGATATTTGAAATGTCCATAAAACAATTATTTTATCATTTTGTACCTATACACCATAAACCTTTCAAAATATTTTTACTCTTTTTTAGCTTTTTATAAGCATATGATATTAGATTCTGAACGGAGCGATGAATGTATTGATTTTACCATAATGTGTGTTTTTAATTTTAATTTTTTTTTGTGTGTGTCTGTCATCACGTTTTGGGGCAGTAAAAGTGCTTCGATTTTTGACTTCAGTACCTCGTTCGATCAGAAAGTGAATCTAGTTGGTACTTTGGGGAGCCAAAAGTTAAAAATTCTTAATTCTTTTCTAAATAATCAAGAAAAACAAACTAAAAATTAAGGGGAAAACGGGAAATTTTACGCACAATCAGTTTTCGACAAAATCGATTTTGGTTTTTGATGTAACTTTAAAACATTAACATGCAACTTTAAAAATTTTCACCGAATGTTTATATAAGTATATTCTATCTACCATGCAATTTTCAATTATCAATTCTTAATTTTCAATCAAATTTTCAACTTAAGTTGAACTTTTCATAGGTATTTGCAATTTTCGATTATTATTAGTTTTTTTAAATTAATATCGATAAAAATTTATTTGTTAAGCAGAAAAGCTTGAAAATTTAATACAAGGCTCTTAACATATTTTCACAATAGCAATTGAAAAATATAAAAGAAATATATATAGTCACAATTTTTTTTTATAAGCATTCAAAGTTTGAATTTTGACAACATATGTAAAAATCACAAAAATCACGAAAATTCATAAATTATTTTAAACTAGAAATTCATAAAAAATTTTCTTTTTAAATCTAAGATTTGAAAATTTTTAATTATCTATAATATATCCTAGACAGATAAACCGTTTCCGCCGCTCAGTATCGTTTTTCGTATACAATGATATAATATCATTGGATTCAAATTTAATTCCATCCATTACAGTAACCCACTTGTAACCTACTGTACAGCAGAGCGACATCCACGACTTACCCACTTTTTTTTAATTTGTGTTAGTTTTTTGTTTTTTACCTAATTGTTAATAATAAAAAATTATATCTGCTCTGTCAAAAAATTGAAAATGTAAGCTGTAAATTGTTGATGACATGTTGTAAATTAGGTATGAGTCAGTATATTATGAATTAAAAAAAGTAAAATAAAAATTTGGTTTTTCATACCTAATCATTAATGATGGATATTGTTAGTTGTAATTTATACACAAAATTCAGAACGATATATTTATTATGTATAACGTAGAATTTTATGAAATTAAAAGTCGATATATTATATACTTTGTTTATAAATGAATAATTAAGCTCTCGAAAAGGGTAAATCATAAAATACAAACGAGAATAATATTATTCGAGCAGTCACACAAGCGCCCTCTATCTCTGCAGACGCCGGACTTTAAAAAAATGATTATTACCAATGAGGATAGATTGTATACTACTATAGTAACTCGATTTTATTACTAATGAAGGAAAGTGTATAAGTTTATGATATTTTTTCAAATACTTTCCGTTGTTCAATAATAGAAAGCTTTAATATGCTAATGCTTTAAATATGTTAGATATTTTGGCTTGAAAGTTATAATGATGTATTTAGTGACAAATGAGGTAGGTGTAGGTATAGATTATATTTCATAAGGACGAAAGGACGTATCAAATAATACATTATATTCCCTAATCTCCACTAAATATTTTAGTTAAACAATTTATTATAAGTTAACAATCAGCATACTGGTATCAATTTTATTTTTGTCCATACATTTTCCTGACCCGAGAGTGATTAAGAGACTGTATAAATTATCAAGTATAAAGTTATAGTTGGCATAAATATACGTATACAATAATCGAAGTATTCTAAAGCAGATTATTATATAATTTAATACAACTAAAAATCATTAAATTCCCTTTCTAAAGTCCGCAAGTAGAGTTTTGCCTGAAATCTACGCTTATACTCTGTCCAGCGAGAAAACGCGCCGCATGCCGACTAAATTTTGAGTTTTCTACGCATCTTTACGCCGACACACAGCCATAGAGAGAGAGACAGTGGCGCCAAAGTCTTTAAAATATACCTACTATGACATCGTACATCAAAGGGCCCCCATCATCCTCCCTTTTTTTATAATTTAACCATCAGATGCAATGCAAAGGATATACAAATATGAAATAAATAATGTAATGTTTAATCGTATATTTTTAAGTTTAAACGTATATTCTAGATGCAGTACACGACTGTATCTTATGGTAGGCCATCCATCTAAAAATATACTACGACATATGTCATATATATCTAGAGTGATCGGCGCTACTGCATATGGGAACCAGTTTCGATAGCAAGATGACTTGAGGGGATGCGCAAAATTGGCGTGTTCTCTCGCTGGACAGAGTATAGCAAAACATATTATTATATATTGCTAGTCCCTACTGTTACCTAGCTACAGATGACTAGGTATACGATAATTTATGCCACGCGTGTACTGCCAAAGAGGGATTATAATATAAGGATGTATAGTGTATATGATTATGTTGTATAATATGTGCATCATGTATATGTAACTAAATTGTGCACAAATAAGTAAAACCATATGTAAATACATACCTCCATATTTTAATTTTTGGGTTTCTTTAAAGACACAGATATACAATATACATGATATACAATTTTCATGTAATTTAATCTATATGTAAAATACCCAACAATATTTTTATTATGTTTAAATAAAATAGGTACAAAAATAATTATTTATAGCAGTTAAACTGATTTAATACTGATATACAGGCGATCAATAACTTAACTTTTATTCAAGACTACAAATAAACTACTAGGTATTGAAAATAATTTAAATAATTATTAATAAAATAAAATTGTACTTGAATAATATGATCTAATATATAATTTGTCTATGTTTGTAAGGACTTAATTATAACGTATCCTCAAATTTCAATTATAAATAATATTGTGTATTTATGTACAATGTACAGATAGTTTATATATTATATACGTTATTACTTATTACTTATTACGTTTAATTACATGTTTTTTCCCTAATAAATCTTCCGACTATAAAACAAATTGTATTTTACATTCACTCGGCAGTCGGCACAAGATGGCGTTATATTATTCATCATAAGTATGTTGGTTTCACGTTAAAGTATAAAACCAATAATATTTCATAATATTAAAAAGTCATTCTAATTAAGTTGGTTCTCATCAGTAAAGTTATTTGTCGACTTATTTGGTTTGTTACAATATGAATAAACATTTGAGATTTAATATTTCTTGAAAGAAAGAACGATTTAGGTAGGTAATGATAATATAATTCTAAATACCTACTTTTAATTTGTAAATCTTATATATTATATACACGACTACCTAGCCATTGTTGGTAGTGGCGTATTTTTAGGATTTTTTCAATGGTGGATATATGCGCAAGCAAACATTTAATTTCCCTAAGGGGGGAGGAGGGGGGTATTCACTTACCATCAACATCACAATATTATAAATAACTAAATAAGTAACAAATAAGAGACCAAGAGGGATTAGTTTGTAATTAAAAATGTATCAAATCTTCAATTTGTATAACTAGATAAGGCTTGGACATTATATAGAAAGTCTAATAAAAATAATTTATAATTTAATCAAAAAATTATTGATTATTTTTAGGAAAATTGATAAGCAAATACAATATTTTTTAAAAAATTAATTAAACCTACCTAATGGCTATAATACTCATACTATTACTACAAACAATATTAATATCCCTTATATAAAATATCCTAGACTGATAAAAAACGATTTTCGTGTAAACGATGATTATATCATTGAATAAATTCAAATATAATATATTTTATATTAAGTACTATTAATTATGATCCACTCGACACCTACTGTACAACAGAGTGACGCCCACATTCTTATTTATTTTTTAAAATTGTTCATGTTTTCGGTAAATCTAATCCGTTAATGCGAGTGCATATATGAATCTATGTCCTTGCTTACTAGTTGACTACAGTTTACATTTAATAATCATTTTTTTTATACTAATAATAATAGGTATTACCAGGGCGCTTGTTGAGAGGGGGGGCGCCTCAATAATATAATGTTAAAATTTAAAACAATCAAGGTTTAGAATCTTCTTTTTTTTATTAAAATTAATATAAATAAATAAATAAATGTTAGGTAATTGTAATATAATATGAATTTTTTTGATTGTTTTTTTTATATATATATGAAATAACACAATATATGTTTATTTATAAGTAGTACAATAGGCATAAGTGATGTTTTTTAAATTTGATTTGTTGACGTGTGAAAGAAACCATAAAATCATGGCACTTGAATTTTTAATTTAAAATAAAACTACTACTATTTTTTTGGGAAGGGCGCATATTTGTTTACTCGCCCAGGGCACCAATGACTCTACTGCCGGCACTGGGTATTACCTATATCAATTATTTGAGGGGCTTCCAATAACCGTTAGCCTCCCATTTGGGTAGGTACCTGTATCTAACTGAGTACAAATAAAATTAATCATTTAATTTGTCTGCAGTTATTTTTATTTAATAATAATAATATTTGACATATTATATAAATAGATTTAATATAAAGGTTTTATTGTTCTAATCATTAGTGTGAGCAATGGGGTGTGTGCAGCGGCCCCTCTCGACCCTCTCAAAGGTACCTATTTATTAATATTTTATGCACATATCGTTGCATAGGTAATTAGAACTTATCGTGATTATTAACTACATATTGTGTTTCACAGAATTTTGGTATACAATTATCACATGAAGTCATGAAACATATAACGATATTACGAAATTAAGCGGTGATTTTCTGTCTTTGTCTAAAACACGTGAAACATACAATACGCCTGATAAAAATTAAAGTACTTCAAGTTGCTCGATTTAAAATATGTAAAAAAATTTGAATTGGTATACAAGTTTACTTTGCATCGATCGAAGCATATTTTTAATATTTTTATATATTTAATTTAAAAAATTGACAAATTTATTAAATTTTAAATTTTTATTCTTATCAAAATATTGCTATAATCACTGCTTTCAATTCCCTTAAGTTAGGTATTTAGGTACATTATTGAAATTCTTTTTTAAATATTTTTTTTTTTTTTTAAGATTCTAAAACATGATGCGTAGATACTTTTTATTTTATTCTATTTTTTTTTTTTAATCAATTTAAATATGAATATTACTTTTTACTAATAAGTATAGGTATATAGTATATAATAACATTAATAACCATCATTATTCCAACGTTCCAAGTTGAGCTTTTTCCATAGGCGTTTTAGTTTTGAATTCCAGTGAATTTTTTACTTAAAGACTTCCAACTGATAGTCTGATACGACTATTCTATTAGATATAAATGTTAACACAGAATTTAAATTTGAGGTAGCTTAGAATATCAACTATAAGATTTGTATTTTAATCCAAGATAATTAAATATTCAAATACCTATATATATTTTACTTTATTCAATAGGTATTTACATTTTAAACATATTTAACAGTTAATTATTTATATTATTAGGTTTAAGGAATACAATTAATCTCACTAGATAAAATTTTTTTTAATGTGATTATTGCGATTGAGTTATAAAAATATATTATAATATCATGCACTGAAGCAAGCGAAACGTGACGAGATCGTAACACCCGGTCTCTATGTCATGTCTGGCTGTTTTGTTGTTTTAATTTATACAATTTATTATAATAGGTAGGTACAGCATATACATTCATACCAACCTTTTTTAATTTTAATTTGTATTTTGTAAGTACTGAGGTTATAGGTGTACCTGTACAGTACAAATGTGTAATATACACATCTACAATAAAAGTTTTTTTTAAATATTTAGTTCTTCTTTGAATTCAATTCTAGATCTAGATAGGTACGCACTTAGCAATGGCCACTGTTGTTAAAGATAAAAATCTTCATTTTCTTTGTTTTCAGCCCTCTGTTCCAACTATATTTGGTCAGACACTTTTGTCCTACGCCTTCACAGGGCTCTGTTCCTCACCTCACCCTTATTCACAACACCTATTTTTTTATCATTCTGTATCGTTTGTATCAATATATTCTTTGGTGTTCCTTTCCTTTTTTTCCATCTACATTGATTTCCGCAGCCACTCTCACTGTATCAGAGTCAACTCCAATATAGCATGGCCCAACTATTTTAATATAATCTATAATTCTATATTATATGTATTTTTTTTTTTGTTATACTTATATAATAATATCATATAATATATTATCATTTCGAAGTCGATATTATGTATGATATAAAATAGTATTTAGGTAGTTACCTTTAGGTACTTTATATACTTTTGTATACCTATTACCTATACAATACAATTTTAAAATATTGATGATAAATTACTATAGTATACCTAATAACTATTCAATTTTTTATTTTCTTATTTTAATATTTATTCAATTATTGTAACGACAGCTGGCAAGTAGTATCATATTCATATACCTGTATATAGTATATATATATAAAGACTATAAAATAACTAAATTTGGATTTAAAATGTCAGTTATGTCACTAACCATTATTATTTAAGGTTAAAATATTGTTTTATTAATTATTGTTTTATATTAATTACTACATTATATTGCCGATATATTATAAATCTAAATTGAAGAATTAAAAAAATTAACTTCCTATCGATATTTTTTTATTTAACAACTTGTTATCATTTTATCAATTAAGACTTACGAGAGTAATCTACATAATAATTTTTCTTATATATTAATAAACAATTATTGTTCTACGAAATATTGATTATTTTGATGAACAGAATAAATAATATTTGCAAGTTGTTCGTTTAAATACACATACCTATTTAAATTTACAAGGTATTCTAAGTTTTTAACATTATACATTATGTCTTCATAAAATATATACCTAGAAGGTACCCTACTTACATATAGTTTTCAAAAATTACTATTTTTCACTTTTCAGTTTAGTCAATTTAATACATCATATTAACCCATATTTTTGTCATTAAATTATTATTATTTTTCTATTTAACACTTGGAATTATTATTCAAGATCTTCCACAAACATCTATATAGTATAGAAGTTAATTAATACATAGTACTAACTATAGTTAGATTACATATACATAAATAATGATAGGATCTCGTACGTTTTAGAAATAGGTAGGTGCCAGAAACTAAATTTTTCGAATATATGAATATTTAATGCCGGGTTACGTGGAAAATTTCAAATAAAATGTAATAAACCAACCATAGCTGTAGGTCACTAGATCATGTTTAAGGGCACTATTGATTCGTTAGATTTTTAGTGATTTATTGATAACTATGATTGGCTATTGGCTATTAACAAATTAATTTTAAACTAACACAACAAATGCACATAAATGCAATAACATTATATATCTGACTACTTTAGGTAACATGAGCAAAATTAAGATTACTTTTGTAACAACTTTGGCTTGTAGTTTATTATGAATGACATATCATACAAATCACCTGTCAAGACTTACAGTTTATACATCATAGATTAGGTACAAGGCAGTCGGGAGTACCTACTTTGTAATTATAGAGTTTTTATAAGTAAAACTTAAAAACTTAACTGAAATACCTACCTACTTTAAAAACCGAAATCATATAGGTAATGTAAATATTTGTATAGTACCTACTTGTATATACGTGAAGCAGTATCAACAAGAAAATGCAACAGTTAAGGTCATACAAATCAATAGTGTGCTTAAAACATTTTTTTTTTTTTTAAATAATCCTTTATTAATAAATTCAAGGGTAGGTGTGGTCTTATACTATATGTTTACTCTGCTGACTATAGAATGAAAAAGATTAAAAACTAAAATAATATTAATTTATTAATTTATTAATTTCGATACCTATACGACTGTATTAACTATATTAGGTAAATCGATAAATTTGGCTTTATAAATAATAAGACCAATAATTGCTATAAGTTAATAATATATTATTTTAATAAATATTATATTAAACATTAATATTCAAGTACGCCTTTGTACTAAGATTTATAATTATTTTGTGCGTTAATCAGTATAAGATATTAATAATGTTTGTGAGCGTTCTGTTTCTGCAACACGTTGTATTTTACACATTATCAATAATTTTACTTCATGTTAACATGCGACGTACGCGTGTCAAAATTTTGAAGTCGACTGCAGAATCAAGATCGATATATTTATGAAAAAGAATGCCACACAACAATATATAGTCACACACCCAATAAATTTCTATCCGATATATGTGACCAAACGGGCGGTACCCGTTTCCAAAAAAAAAATAATATGCAGCATTGTTTTTACACAAATACGTATACACAGTAGCACGTTGCACGTATATATTCAGGAACATATTATATTTTATACTATTAATTAATAATTTTTATCCCCACATCATCATTATTGTTTTTATATTACCCATATTATTGTTGTTTTATTAGATATTATATCATGAATAACGGATACTGCAGCAGTATACTTTTTATTCGGTATATTATTATAGGTATCTATTATATAACCGGTACGAAGAAACGGGTGGGCTGTGATTATCACAGTGCACCAAGATGGTATTGGTGCCAATACATACCTAATAATATTATACCAACATATTCGTAAAACGAAATTCAAAGAGATTTCGGGATGTATTATATATTTGCATTGTGCTATACTCGCATTCGCGGCGTTAGAATTGCAGCACAGCGCCGTTCGAGATGGTACTGAATTGATTACTGTATTCGTACGCCGCGACATTTCGCGAGGCCGCAGTCGTCCGCCTTTGAAAACGTCGTCCGATCTCGTTTTCCGCGCACCCATAACGGCCGCTACAACGTAGACAATATTCCATACAGCACGACTTGTCCGGTGTGATTGAACATAGTCGACACGTCGGTTGAACGTCTCCACTAAAAGCCAAAAAGTTTGGTTTAACCCGTTTAATAATATTATTATAATCGCATATTATACAGCATTTGAGCGAGTACCGTCGCCCGCCCGAAGAGGAGCAGCACCGCGTGCTTTCGGGGGTGGTGGTGGCGGTAGCGGTGGTTAAATAGGTGGGGGTTGGCATTGGTGTATTATTTGTTGGAGATGGCGGTGGTGTATACGTGTAGGCGGTGGTGGCGGTGGTGGTGAGTGTATACGGTCCGACGGCAATCGATATACCGTGAACCATAGCCGCTGAGAACTATTGCCATTTAGTTCCCATACTTTCTGACTGCAACTTGTGTTTTGTTTTAGAACATACTTAGTTTTAAGCACGAATTTTTATTTTATAATTTTTTTTTTTTTTTTTTTTGGCCGCTTTTGTTGATTTCATTTTTATTCGTGCATTTTTATTTCTATCTGTCCACATATAATTTTAATATATATATTATATGTATAAATATTTATTTACACACAAGTAAATATTATATTTATATATAATATATACATTATACTTATACATACACATACACACACACACACATCTGTATGTGTAAACGTTAAGTTCCATATATATATAGGTACGTATTATTTTATTTTATTTATATTATATTAATATTTAACGCTGAAAGTATACGTTTACGTATATTTGTTATTATTATTATTTTTATTGTTAAATTGAAACACTTTGTTATTATTTAATTATTATTGCACTGTAGACGTGTCATACGATGTTTTTTTAGAATAATACATATTTTATATATATACATAATTAAGTGCCTTGTGAGATAACAATATTATACATATAACGATGCATACGAGTATGTAGGTATCATTTTGAGATTCGAGAAAACAATATATTTATTTTTTTAATTCTGATTTTAGTTTCAAACTTGATAGTTTCTGATAGTTTCTATACATAATATATCTATGTATTTCATACTAAAGTACTTATATAGCAAAAAAACATGGTTACTGATTATATTATTTAATTATATTTATATATATTACAGGTTGTCAGTCTATTTAGTCGTATGTAAAAGCTGTTTATTTTGTAAGACAAATAGATCGAAACCTAAGTTATAATTATTTTAGTTGTTTAAAATATCACCGTGTAGTGCTTTCTTATGCTCAAATTGTAAATAACCACCAAAGATTTGATTTTATAGTTTCTAAAACAGTAGTGAAACATTATGGTAAAAGCTATTTAAAATTACATTTATTGTTTTTTTTTTAATTTATAGTTTCTGACACTTAAAATAATCATTAATCAAATCGTAGATCTGAAAATATGATTCAACTTAGTAAATATATTACCAACATAAAATATATTATAGGTACTTACCAGTTACCATTAGGGCGACTTAATTACATCAAAATGATAATTTTGTAATGATACATATCGCTATAGTAGTACAAATCTATAACTTATTCGATGCTCTTTGACCTTTCTATATTATTAAAAAAACTATATTATACGCTGACCTGTACTTACTATATAGTAATTATAAGTAGGTATAGTTTCTAAAACTTTTGATAGACGTCTTAAAATTTAATTATGAATTATAATAGAATAGTATATAAATCGTATAATATATACATAATTAAATTTTCAATAATGTTAAATAATTCATTTTCTTTGATCTTCTTTAAAAATAAAATTAACGAACAGGATCTTTATTATTGATATATATTTTCTACTGTATTTATTTGTATTGACGACATTGTAAAATATTTATCCTACTTCACTCAACATATTCTTCTTCTTTTTCTTATTCATATTCGTCTTTCTCCCCACTATTTGCGGCCGGCTATCTTTGCCATACACCTCCACTTTTCTCGATTTTCCACATTGCCTATGAACACCAACAACCCTCATATCATTCTCAATAGTATCCAACCATCTCTTTTTTGTCTTCCTCTTCCTCTTTTCCCTTCAACGTTCATTTTCATAACCACTCTTACCTACTGTTTTTGTTTCCTTTCACTCAGTTAGGTTAGGTCCACTCAACTTATTATTCCATTTTTTTATCATGTATTAATAGATAAGTATAATTAATGATTATGGTAAATAGAAATACCTATTAATATAAATTATTAACTAGGTAGTCGGTAACTAGGTATACATTTATATTTCAAACATTTAAAATACATTTGTAACTTGATTATAATCAATTTAATTGATTTAATGATGTACCTAATACTCTATGTCTATATAAATTATTATGTTTGTCTCAAAGACTCAAATCCACATGTATGCTAAATGTTAATTGCTAATATAGTATGTACCTCGTATTTGTCCACCTATGTATCATGCATTATTCATTACTCAATATACTATATTATATTATACCTACGTTATACATAATATCATAGTTCTTTAAGTTACTCTTTGTAACTCTGATTCAATTGTCTATAGATAGTTGAATACTTCATGGAAATAAATAATTTACAGTAAACTGCAATAATAAAACGTCGTATTCTTACGTTAATATTCAGTTTTCTTTTTGTATTCTTTAAGTTCTTTTAAAGAAAATTTAAATTATTCTATGTAATATTTTCTAAATATTTATTTCAAATGTAATTTATATTTGTATCTATACTATCTTCAAGATAGTTGAGTTAAAAAATCGTTTATATTTAGGAAACCACCTATTTATAATCATTAGTTGCCTTATAAACAACCTATAAATTTATTTTATCTCAAACAAAATGTATTATCATAAGGTCAATTATCAGTCATTAATGAATGGATTGTAATGAAAACAAAAACGGGGAAGTCGTTCTGCTATGTAATAAGTGTATCTCGTTTTTAATTGGGCCAGTGTGTTGGATCGTGGATGTGTTAAATATTTAATTTTGAATACAATAATAGATCATTTTTTATTATTTAAAAGATATAAGGCTTCAACAGCTTAGGTTATTACTTTATTAGCCTGAGTAGATCATTGTAAAAGAAAAATGATCCTGATTAGTGGAGACATTCTATTATAGCCTATATTTCTAAGAATATTTTGGTTATATATTTAAAATGCTATTTTACTGCATATATTTATACATTAACCAGGACTAAAAAATATCTCCAATTCACAGTCCTTAGAAGGATATAACCATAACATTATTTCACTCTATAGGCCGTAACCACAGAATTACAATTTATTATATTATTTGGTGTTACACTGTAATCACTATAATCGCTAACCGATAAGTAAGAATTAAGCACACCACGTGCAAGATGTTATAAAAATTTACCAGTTATCAATAATTAATTAAAAACTTTTTGTTTCGTATCTCGGTAGGTATAACTGGGTAGGTATAACTTAATATTTTACATCACGTAAAATCTTTCATTCTACGTTTCAATGATCTAATTTATTTATTATTTTGATTATTATTAGACATATTATATTTAAAGATTATTATAAACCATTGAAAGAAAATAACAATTTAATTTGATTTTGATTTATAATTTAATAATTATGTACATCTTATATTGAATATTCTGATGATCGATTTGAAAATTTGGCTGATTGAGATACCTATTACGTATTATTATTTTCCGATTATTACATTTTTCATATTTCCGACCATTCCCAAACATTTCCATTTTCCGACAATTCTCGGAAATTACCCAAACTCAATTATACTTATCGTTCCATCACTTTCAATCCATTTTCTACACCCACATGCGTTGTCTTATAGTGCTACAAATAAACAACATATCAAATATGCGTTAACTTAAACCAATTTTGTGTATCTAGTTACAGTTCTAAACTTTTAATGTTTATAAATGAATTGATCTAATATACGTAAAACCTTGAGATATAAGAACACTGTCTATATATTTCTGTTTCTTAAGATTTTTAAATTTTTTTAAGTAAATTGTATAAGTATTAATATGTAAAATATTGTATCTAATTTAAAGATGCTCATACCTCAATTAAAAATTAAATATCTGACGTAGGTACAAAACAAATATTGTTCTTACATTTAGTTTTAATTATAGATCGATTCACCCTACTGTAAGGCTAACAACAGATTATTGCTATCACAAAACGCAAATTTAGTAGGTTTATGTTGTACGTTTAGAGACAGGTTTGACATCCCTTAAATGTGCAACTCTTAAATAGATATTTTCTTATAATTTATTTATATTAATAAATAATTGTTAGGAATAAATTAATTTCGATCTATCAAATTTATATTCTAGTTTTTAGTACCTAACTATTTCAGTAAACCTACCTTAATTCTAAACGTAGGTACCTATTTATTGTTTTTAAAGTTTGGGACCACGCCTATACTATTTCCTTTTATAAATTACATAACCATAAGTCCATAACAATAATATTGTATAGTTCATAAACAATGAATCGATGAAGTTCCTATTTATATAATACATATATGCTTATTCAATAGGTACCAACTTATTAAAATATTGTAGTATCTATCTAGTTGGAACCCTTGTACAAAACGCAAAATTAACGTACTAAATAATCTTATAATTTTTGTAATTATATCAAGTAGGTAGGTAACTTTAAAAATGTAGAGAGTATAATATATTTGTGTTTTTTGCATACCAAAGTTAAATAGGGTAAAGAAAAAAATGTGTGATTTAAAATATGTAAGTGTTATAAACAAAATATATTGTAAAACTGTAAAAGTATACGGTTTTAATAATATTTAGCTGTATTGCTGCAATACGTATACTATTTGAGTTAAATGACAAATTTTTTATACACTAAGTAGGCAGCTATTTAGGATATAGTTTGTATTGTGACATCTACTCACATCGCATATAATATAGCTTATAGGTACAATAATTAATATTGTCAGCTAACTATGCATACGTAATATATTTTTTAAACTATAATTATAAATAAATAATATGCTTTGACATAATGAGATGTACATGAAAGGTATAATTAACTAATTCAGTGTTTAAAGACGTACAGGTACAACTGGATATTATTAACTTAAAAATCCTAATTTAATTAATATTTAGTACGTAGTACCTATAATGATGAGTAATAATTTTCGTTATTGTATCAAATTAATTTAACTCGATTTGTTTAAAATTTTTTGTAATATTTGTTTGAAAAATTAAATACCTAGCACAATTATTCTGTGATAATTTTAATACAATGAATTTTTAAAACCGTAAATTAATTTGTTGATGGTATATTTATTAGAATTTGAAATATTTGTAGTATTTAAATTTTATTATACAGGTAGGTATTTCATATTTCTATTCATAAATAAGTTATAACTTATAATTTACTATTTCCACAAATATTCGGCATTATATTTTACAGTTAGATACGTAAAAAAATAAATATATTTTGTCTCAATAATTCTTATTTGACAAGCATTTAAACCACACTGACAGCATTATCATGAATGTATTGGTGACTATAATTATTATGTTAGCATCTTCTAAAGAAACTTTCGAGTGGACAACATTTAAAATCGTATTGAGGAAGAAAATGTTAGGATTGAGAATAAAATTGTATGTCTATATAATATTCTTAAATTTTTAACTCGAGTTTGAGTGATTCATAATTATTTATTAATACAAATTTGAAAGCAAATAAATCAATAGACAATAATAAATAAACGCATTCGAACACGTTTCTAAGCGGAACTCTATTAAATTGAACTTATAGGTATCTACTTATAGATATCTTCAACATTTAACCCTTGTTTCGTCCATAGTCTATAGACTTTAAGTAATATTAAGTATTTCGTTTTTAAATTGAATCGATTTAAATATACTAAATTGTATAAAATAGAAGAAAATTGTACACCCATCATTTGCACTGATTGTATTCCATAGTGTAAATTACTGTGCTTATTATTATGAATTGAATTGGTTATTATGCTAAACTAGGTACCTACGCATCACTTTTTATGTAAACTGTTTTCTAAAAATATTTGACGATAGATTCTAGATAGGTATCTCATCATATAATATATAGACTACAGTGTATAATCTTTACGTATACGCATTCACAATTTTACAATAGCACATGGGAGAGGGGATTTAATAATTTTTAATGATTTTTTGACGTTCCTAAAATAAAATATCGGTTTCCTGTGAAATATGACTTGTACGGAATGATACGTAATATGTGCGTTTTGAATATAAAAGCAAATAACTTATTTAATTATATTGAATAATCATAATATCCGAAGAGGTAATATATTGTAACTATAAGTCTATAACTATTGATTTTTAAACGGCGTATTTCATATTTTATGACCAGAGCATAACAGATCGTCTTTTCACTAGTACCATCATGGTTATTCTTATTTTTATTTTACATCTATGTATTTGATGATCAATAAAAGATGGTTACGCGCAGTAAGAAGGTAGTAACAAAATATATAACCTAACGGCCACTGCGTTTGCGCGGCGCAACTTCCCATTTGCCTTGATTCTTGAGTTTCTTCTTCTGACGTATTACGTATATACAATTTAATATATACATAGTTATTAGTCAATATCCTTTCATTATTTCCTCCGAGACTTCAAAACGGTTTTACATTGAATAAGAGACGTTTAATGTGTAAAGTTGGCTTCTGGAAAAAAATAATTGAATACAGACGCTAAATATTAACAAAAGAGAATATCGTGTAAGCTTTGTCGAAATATTTTGTACTAATATTATGTCAAGCTATTATTTTTGTTTTAACCATTATTACAGTGTTGTTGTCTAGTTTTAAATAATATTAAGCCGTCAACTTGAATTTGTCTGCTTTTAATCTTCCAACTTAAAAATACTTTTCATTCTATCTCTTTCTGAAAATTCACTAAGGCATGAATGCTATTGCAAGACTTTTTTCTCCCGTAGTGTACACTGTAAAGTGAAATTAAACGAAATGTTATAAGCAATATACCTACTTACGACTTACCTACTTTGTAATATTAACTTTTAAGTTTCATCTATTACGGTATAAAATAGCACCAAACCTTGTTTCGCTGGTTATAATAGTGAATGAGTAAATGGTTATTCTTATTATATACTCAAAATGTTGTTTCCTCTTCGCTACGTTTTTTTTCTTCATAAATTTATATAGCAAGCTTAATCCGACCGTTCCACGCACCTATATACAAAAACTAAGGTGTGGAACAGATGAGATCGTTACCGTTCTTTGCTCGTTATCCGTGGATTTTTTTTTCGACGGTTGCAAAAACGACATTTTATATTTAATAATCAAATACGTTTTCCTTATGCACAGGCTTGGATATGAATGTAGATATATGTAAAAAGTAATAATTACGTTCTTATACATACAGATTTTTCCAATGGAATTTTTTTGAATAAAATGAACTATACCATAAATACATACTGATATAGACACTAATTTCTTTAACAATAACATTATCAACATAACAAATAAGTGGATAATTTATACAACTCTCAAATAATAAACAGTCATATACCATGTGGGAAGGGGAGGTAAGCTCATTTTACTTTTTTTATACTACAATATTATATACCCTAACTATTTAATATACATTTTAGATTTTGAGCGAAGCGATGGATGTATCGATTTTACAATTATGTGTTCTTTTTTTTTTATATTAGAACGTAATAAAAAAATAAGAAAAATTCTTAATAGCTTTCAAAAGTGACAGGAAAAAAAATTGAAATAATTTTTTTCTCAAAATTGGTTTAAGTTTGTGGATGTAAATCTATAAAAAATGACCGTAATACTATTACACGAAGTTTTCACTGAATGTTTATATTAGCATTTCCTATACAGTATACACTATACAATTTTAAATCATGATTATCATCTTATAGGCATATGAATTTTCGATTATTATTGTTAGATTTTTTTTAATTAATATCGAAAAAAAATTTCGCCTGGTCAAAAAAAATTGAAAATGTAATACAATGCTCCTCGTAAGTCGCTATTGATAGAAATTTAAAAAAACCTCAATTCTATCTAGCAAACACAATATAGGTTCTTGTTTCTTATGAAAAAACAGCATAATTTATGGTAAAATTTTAAACTACTTTAAAAAAAGTATTATAATACATTATTTATAGTTATTGTACTTATGACCACTTTTATAAATGTTTTTACTTATATTCATATTGAAACAATGCACATATTATAGCCTTCCTCTTTCTCTTTATATTGATTCTGCATTAACTTGATGAATATTTTGGTAAAAACTTATTTTAAAAGTCTTTTAAATGTTTTAAACAGCCTTACATAGTTTCATTGTATAAAATATGTATATTGTCAAATACATAATGAATTCATGAATTATTTATATATAATATATATGTTTAGATCTTCAAAAGTTCAAAGTTATTACGAAACGCATTATAACAAAGAATTTAAATTCTACTGATAAATAATTTGATTCCACAGTGTTGTAATAACATGTTATTTAAACTGCCCGAGTATATCTTCATCGGTTTATCCATGTTATTTCTGGTACTTCACCGATTTTGAAAAGCATTAATTACCTATCTATGTATTTTAAAAATATTTTCTTCAAATGTTATTTTTATACAGCTGATAAAAATATCTAATAAACACAATAACACGTAAAAAAAATAAATATACATTTTTAAATAAGATGAAATATTTCTCACCGAAAAACTTTCTAAGAAAATTAAATTGTTCTTTATTCTTGTAATTATTGACGATGCAACTATAATAGATTTCTTGGCTATAATAGTCCATATCAATGTTAAATATAATTATACTTATATTGTAGTATACCTACATCAAATTGATCAGATATACCTAATTGAATTTGTTTGTTATAAAATATTTAACACCTACAAGACATTCATTTTGATAGTAATCATTAATTTATTTTCATGTAGGCATCCATAATCCGTAATTATATTTTAGATATTATGAATAATGTTGAATTATTTTTGCTTAGTCTAGTGTGCGAACGTGCCTTAATATGTTTATTAACAATTTAATACAATTTTTAAAACAAATTTACAAAATATCCAGCATTGCCCCTTATGATTTTGTCAGGAGGTTGGTTACACTTCTCCCACTTCAGTCAATACCTAAAATTACAATGACGGTCAAAAGAAAACGAAAACTCTGCTTCTCGAAAATTCAAGACCACTTGCATCAGCCCATTCCGCCCGTCATATTGTATATAAAATATTACGCGTTTGCGATGTATCATATAAATTATAATATACTATACATTGTATAGTATACGCCCCTATTAGCTGCAGCTATTTATTGAACCGACGTGTATATATTTATATAGCCGGGGTGGCCAACATTAATACGTCCACCATGAACCACCTGGATAAATACGATGTAATCAAGAGCCAAAATGTTAAAAAAATACATTTTATAATTTTTATAACTTTATCGTTTTTGTATAAGTAAATATTGTTTTTTTTTTTTTCAATAAGACTCGAGTCGCATACGATTATATGATGCGAACCGCAAGTTGGCCACCCCTACTGTATAGTATATACACAACAGTCAACCACCCCAGTAGTTGTTCACAGGGAGCAGGTCATTGAGCTTATCGCGGTAGTCCGGGACCCGGGAGCGTTGGAAATCTGCAGAGAGCGGTTTCGCGTTCAAAAAATCAATAACGTCCGGGCTGCGCCGTGCGTAACATATTATACACTATAATATTATATAGGCGTCATACTAGACGCAAGGTGCCCCTCGCTTGCGGTACGTTGTATTATATTTTCCTCTGCGAGTCTGCAGAGTGTATACTGCGCGTACTGCGTACCTATATCGATATCACATAATAATATATTTATATTATATACCATATATAATTATGTTGTACCTACTCGCCTAGGCATACTATTACCTATGCATATACACTATACATTTTACGTTGTTATGATAAATACCTTAGTAATGTATACATATAAATATGGTCAGTGTAGCTATAGTAGTCTCACGTGGATTTTATACGTCTGTATGGTTTAGGCGGAGCTGTGTTTAGCTCGTATAATATCAGCTTTTATTCGTTCATGTTAAACGCTTATTTATAACTAATACCTGGGATTTTTAGAATAAAACATATTTTATTACGGTATAGGGTTGGAGTTTTGGAACGATAGTGAAAATTTATTAAATATTTTATGATCCAATACCCCAGTATTAAATGATACAATTTTAATTTACATAACATAAAAGAATGTTTTTGAAACTTGTTGTTTCAATCGGAAAATAATCGTAACTTCATGGTGATATCAACTTTTATGAATAAATTGTATATAATAACAGTATAAGTATTAGTAATTCTTTATTTAGATATCGAATTCCATCCAAAGTAGTTCATAGGTATCTATATTTAAAAAAAAAAAAAACAGTATTTGAATATTTTTTAGACCGTATGATTTTTTAAAACTTCTTATGAGTAAGTTTTTAAAGTTTCAATTCTTTGCTATGAAAATCAAATATTTTATACATTTTCAAAAAAAAAAAGATTTGCAAATGTTCATATTTTTGATTAATTTAGTCAACATTTGAACTTTAAATGCATAAATATTATAGTCATTATAAACCCAGTAATAAAATATAATAGCCAGGAGTGGAGTTACCCAGATTTCGTATGAAAAAACAAACATATAATATTATAGTGTTAAAAGTATTTAATCACCCATAACTCACATAACTATTATATCTAAACTTTATTCAATTTAATGCATACATTGTGATTAAATTAAATTAAATATACAATTTATTATTATAATAACTTTTCAGATAATATTGACACAGTTTCATAAATTCCATTGCCAACTTTAATATGATCTGATTGGAGAATATTATAGGTTCGTTTGGATTATTTTCTGAACTACGTTTAATAATCAATAATCATACTATTATGTGTTTTTGCTTAGGTATATATTTCCATAGGATTTGCAAGTCGATGTAATGTCGTAACGAACGTCAAAATGTTATGTACTTATTTATTTCAATAAGGATATTTTTATGCTATAAACCTTGTATAGTTTTGTATTAATAATTAACCGTCTTTTGAATTTTCTCAATAACGTTTTGAGTGAATAAACCCCATTATTATACTTTGAATGCAAATTATATACCTGTTCTATAATAATTTATCAACATTTAATTACATTTTTATTTGAGAATCTGAGTGCTCAAATATTTATTCTACGATGATGTGTGTTATTAATTTTATTTTTCTGTCTTTTATCGCCTTTTGAATTTTGAGGAGGAAAAAATTCTTTGACTTTATACATCAGTATTTTCTCTGGTACAAAAGTGAATCTAGCAGTACTCGCCTTAGCCCCTTTTTAGGTTTAAATTCCAATTATTATATTAATATCTAGGTAGGTAAGTAGTTAATAGTTATATTAAAAGATTTGATTAATAATTAAATATTTTAATCATTAGTTATTATGAAAAACAAGTAACAAATAAGCATAAGCATATGGTGGTTTACTGAAATGTACAATAATTAATTGTTTGTATAGGTAAACTTCAGTAATTGTGTATGTACCAATGTACCTATTACAAATATTCAAAAATGAGTTTATATTATTAAGTTATTATTATTTTGTACACTTTTTATTTGATTTCAACATGGATGTAAAAAAAATTATATTAAAACTTACAAAATAGATATAGGTGCCAAAAGTCAAAGCTTAATGATTCAGGAGTTTTTAATTATATAATATGGTTTCTTAAAAATGATCGCCTAGTGTGTTTGCGTATTGGTATCATATTATATTGATCTAAATCTTATACCGTATTATATAATATTACTTGTCTTGTTCGTCGTATTCTATCAGTCATGACCACAAATAGAATCGTAATCACCAAACCTCTTGTTGAATCACACAGCTCATAACCATTTTGGTATACATATTACACATATATAGGCACCAGGCAGTGAAGAGCCCGATAAAGCTCGATAAAGGCACATTTTCAAATATATTTTTCTCAAAGTAATTGTATTAATGATTCAACATGACGCTTATCGTGGTGCCTATGATCTATATATAATAATTTGTCACAAATCTTAAAAAATAATTTTAAATATTATGGAAATGTGTAGGTGCACAATACACATGGTATAATTATATTATAAGCAGTTGAAAATTATAGTATGTTCATTAAAAAACAGCAGAATCATAATATATATGGTGTATGTATTATGTAATATACAAGTATTAATTAGGTACCTATAGGTAGTAGCATTTTTTTTTATAAATTTAAACTTCCGTGTCTGTATTTAACGGAAATACGATTGATTGTTTTAGAGGCTACCATTGAATTGGCTCCCAATTTTGGGTAAATATAAATTCGATCCTTGAATTGGCTCCTGAAAAATGTATATTTAAATTGGCTCCTTAAATTGTTAAATATTATTTTTTAACCAGGGATTCTCATATTATAGGCGTTTACTTTTACGATGTAAAATCCAAATATATTCAACTTTTTATATACCTATATTAGATAGTACTCAATCTGATACAAAAATTATTATAAGTATAGACCCCGAAAAATAGTCTTATACATATAATATTTTTGTTTAACTTATTGATTTTTATGTATAAATTTTATAATGACGCACTTTGCTAAAATACTGTCTGTTTTTTCTAATTTTTTAATTTATATAATATACATAAATTTTATAATGACGCACTTCGGTAAAATATTTTCTGTTTTTAAATTTTTTAATATAATTTTATGTAACGAATTACGAATTATACGTACTTTAAATTATTAACATATTGGCAATCAATAAATTTTTTAAAAAAAAAACGGTAGGGAGCCAATTCAACAGTAAATTCTTGGGAGCCAATTCAAAGGTACTTAGTAAGGGTAAAATATTGACTACCTGTATTGGGGAGCCAATTCTATTGCTCCGGTTTTAGAATATACATTTTTGGACATTATTGGTATTATTGGTTTAACGATTAAGACAGTGTAGTTTTTTTTTTTTCATAAATTGTATCTTTAAGGTGTAATAAATAATAATGTCTAGACTTTTTTTTTTAAATAATCCCGAATAACTAACAAAAAAAAGAATTTTCATACAACACCAGTTTTTGACAAAATTGAATTTGGATTTTGAACTCTTGTTGCAGTTAAAAATTGGCATTGAAAGGTATTTATGGTTACAATTTTTTTTTTTTTTGTTAAATAAACTAGAGAAACTAAATAGATTTAAAAATAAAATAATTATTTGAGGGTTAAAACCGATTATTAACAACACGTTAACACATTCGTATAGTGAAACATTGATGTTTAAATAAAATACAAGTTAGGTACCTACTAGTAAGTACATAAAAATTAAAAATTATAAAAACAAATTAGTATTTATTAAATATTAATAAATATTAATTTATTATAGATCGGTACATGTATCTAGTATCTACTATCTAGTAGTCTAGTCTCTAGTTCTAGTACTAGTAGATATACTAGTAGAAGTATGATGGCTGATGACTGTTAATATTCATTATTTTAATTATTCCAATTTATATAAAAATGTGAAGAAAAATAAAAACTCTTAAAGAAGAAACCAAGGACACTTAAAAACCCCTTATGTATATATATATATATATATATATATATATATCCCTTGTGTCCACTTTAAGGCAAACCTTAAATTCAAAACTGGACCATTGTGCAGTAATTTTAAAATACTTATATGATGTGTAGAGTAGTACGAATATTGAGCATCAAACCAATTTTTCTAAAAACTTTGCTTCCCCTAAAGTTTATTAGTAATGCAAAAGCAAAAGTAAGCAAGGTGAGTTCTGATCTGAACTTGAGGTGTAGAGTGTAATTCCAAGAGCGACTTGACTAATGGCACTACACACTGGAGAGGGAGGAGGGTTAGGAATGAAGAATTAAATAATACAATCATAATATTATGATCTTATTTAATACATGATGGTGATGAGTAATGACTGATGACGGATGGCTTTATTCCAGCTCGGGCAATCGTTTGTGAAGGGGCGGTAGCCACTAGTCACCGGCCGGGCCGTCGATCGCTCGAGCTGCTCGGTCTGACGGTCGGTAGGGACCTGAAGGGAGGTGTGTGAGAGAGAGAGAATGACGAGACTACCACCTACATGTAGTAGCACCAAAAGGAATTGTGTAAGCTTTTTACGACTGGTGAGTGGTGAGTGACGGCGGGTGCGGGATTTCGAAGCTCGCTCGTGCGCATGCGCTTTGAGGCCGACGACGTCCGATCATAGCATGCTCGGCCGGCCACCACGGTTCATTCCATAATTTGTCAGTTGTTCCCCTTTATCATAATTATCAATATTATAATTATTACGAATGCATTTTTGTTCTCTTTCACGCACCGTAGTCCGTACAAGCTACAAACTTACCAGCACAAAAAGTAAAAATAGAGTTAATAAAATATCATAATTTCCATACAAAAATACAAAATATAAGCCTGTTTACATTATAGTATTATTAATATGTATAGTCTGTAGTTGTTATCTTCATCAATCGTCATGTGTTGACGCACCGGGGATGTGTGCGTGTCTGCGCGTGCGTGTAGCGGTGCGAATGCGAGACTGCGAGAGTCCTATGTGTGTGTGCATCGCGTACCGATGTCATTAGCATAATAATAATAATAATATGTATAATCATGATCACAATCATCATAACCATAATCATAATAATAATCATATGTATATTATTTACATAAATTTAACCGCGTTTAACGACATCGATTCTCAAACGTGTAAAGTTGTCGTTTTACGATTTATATAGTATGATAGCCGATAGAGTACTTACATGTTATAATTATTTCTCAATACTATTATAGGTATCGTTCGTTTAACGGTTAATTCGAAGTTTAAGCGACATTCGAAGTTTGAACGCATCGAACGTATGATATTAGACGACGACGACGGCGCCGCCGCACACGTCGAAAAGAGTCAGACGCGTCTCATTTTCCCACACTCTCCGTCGATCGCTCGCTCTCGGACGCCCGGACGTCTTGTCGTCTCTCCCGCACGCGTCTTGCTCTACTTGCCCTGTCACTGTCTCTTTTTTCATTCTCTTTTTCTTCGTTTCTTCGTTTCGTTTTTTTAATTTTGCATTTTGCGTCAACCGAAAATGTGTTTGCTGACAGTTGACCGTGTAGTTCGCCGTGCCCGTACGTGTGCGTTTGGAAAATGCCACTGAGTTTGGACGGTTCTCGACGGACTGCAAGTAGCGAGTCAACTATCATAATTCATAAAATTATTACTGTTTGTCAGCTGTTTTGGATAAACCTAACAGTATACTTTTACGTGGTAGGTAACTACTAACGATTGCTGTTAATTTGTTTTCTGTTCCTCATCCCCCATACACTGACCGATAGATCACTGCAGAATTTCGTATTAATGATTCCTTGCAACAAAGAGCTCAACCATTCGGCTACCTATACCTTAATCACATAATAATTTTTATTTAACAACACAATTTTTGTGTACCCCTATGCACATCTTGTGAAAATTGTATTTTTATGACTACTTGTGAGAGCACTCCAGATTGTTCAAAAGAAATATTTGCTAGGATAGGAATATTTATCAAGTACTTATTTTTATTTTATTTGAATAAAAAATGCAAGTAAGTAGGCTAACAAAATATGTCGTTTTACTAGTATTTTTAACTATTTATTTTTTTCAATAGTACAATTCATAATAATTAAATACGAGATTAAATACTTATCCAAGATACCTAATAGGAACCTAGGTATATTTATTTAGGTATACATTTTATGATATAAAAGTAAAAAATTAATTAATAAGTATTATCCTGGGTATTTTATTCTTGGTACTTATAAATTAGTCTTGATTATGTACTTTTGATAAAAAGTGTTTATTCAGTGCCATCTGTATCCGATTTCTTAGAACTGTCATGTATACTTTTCAAAAGATTTCTATCTACCGACTTACATTTAAATTTACATTTCATTAATAAGTATAATGTTAATTAATATAGACAAACTAACTTTCTATTTTGATTTATATTTCAGAATTTATTGTTTCCGTTTATTTTATTTGTTTATTGAAAACAAAAAAAAAACTAGCCAAGAAATCTAAAAAAGAATTATAATTATCAATATGATGCAAAACGGAATGGATTCACTACCACTTAATGGTTCAATACATACCTCAAGTACAAATTCCCATGCATCACAAGGAAATTCTTTGAATGAAGAAAGTAAAACAAACCTTATTGTTAATTACTTACCTCAAACAATGACTCAAGAAGAAATTAGATCACTATTTTCTTCAATTGGGGAAGTTGAAAGCTGTAAACTTATAAGAGATAAAGTCACAGGTAAGCTTATATATATATATATATGTATTTATGTTTTTATTTTTTCAAAAAATTATTCATAGTATTCTGAAATGTTTATAATTATTATGATGACCTATGATTATTGATTATCTACTATTATATTCATGTACAAACGATAATTTAGTTAGTGCAGTATAGAATGGTATACCTTAGTGTAAAAAATAATTATATAAATTAAACGATTTTAATATTAATTTGTTGGAAATTTAATAAAGGTAAAATAGATGGCCTTAATTTTATTATTAAATAAATTATTGGGTAAAAAGTACCTATATATGTACATATTTTATTCATTAAACCAAATTTCTCGTGCTCGATCAGAACTGTGTCTAAAATATTGACACCTGAGAAATTATTTACTCTAAAATTTTTAATGTAAAAATACTCAAAACATTCATTAGGTATAATTTATTAGTTGATTGTCTTGAAAAATATAGAATATTTTTATAAAAGCAATAGGATCTTCAATAGGTACATTTTTAAATTTTAAATAGGTAACTGTAATATAAAAAATCCAATCAAAATTTAGGTACTTAATATTATTTTAGAATGTTGTGGAATATCTGGACACAGCATATTTATAAAATATGATAAATACATATAAACAGTAGCATATGCAGTGGTAGGGTTTTACCCCCTCCCAACATTTTCTTCTTCAAAAAAATCCTATTAACTGCCATAATCAATGTTCAGAGACCAGAGTAGATTTATTATCAATTATTTTTAAGAAGATGTCACACCCGCATGCGCTGTCTCCGTCTTACAAGCGTAAAACATAACAAAAACGGTTTTGCACAGGAAAACTTTTTTCCCTCATTATTTATAATAAAATTATCAAAACTCCACAATGCATAGGTAAAAACTTTCTCTGTGTTATGGCATCATTATTTTTTGGATAAAATAAATATAACTCAAGTTACCTATCAGCTTAAGAAAATACATTTATTTTTTATTTTTTATTTAATTATTAAAAATTATTGGTTTGTGCCATCAAAAAATTAATGATGCTATAACACAGATAAAGTTCTTACCTATGTATTTCTGATATTTGTTCTATAAAATACTGAGGGAGAAAAGTTGTCCTGCGCAAGTGCAATGTTTTCTATGTTTTACGTTTGTAAGACAGAGATAACGCACATGGATATTACGTCCTCTTAACAGATTTAAAATAAATTGTTAAGTGGCAATAACTTAAAAGATCATGGTTGTAATTTTTTTTTTAGATCAAGAGAATCGCTAAACACTCATATACTCTAAATGCAGACTGAATTTAAAATAAATTCAATTATTTGTTCTAACCAATTATACAAAAATTGTATAGCAAAATATAATTTGAATGGAGATAAATTTTCCCATAGCTCTATGATTAGTCTTAGGTAAAATCCTTAACGAACTAAGAATCCTACTGGTTATAAAAGTTTAATGAATAGCATCGTTTTAATAATTGTAAATATGTAGAATGTAGAATTTATTAATAAAAAGTTGATATATGTATTACAGAAAAGTTTACCTAACAGGATTACAGTTTTTAAAGTATGAAATAGTATCTAATAATAATCTAAATAATATCTAAATTTATACCAAATATAAAAAAATTAATTTGTATATATTTTAAATTCTTAAAAAATTGTTTAAAAATGTTCTGAAAAGATTTAGTAAACCAAACACTTTATCAGCCAATACCTATTTAATAAAAAATATTAAAAAATAAATAATATTTATGATGTATGCTTAATGCTTATATGTATGTACCTACCTATGTAATATGATGTTGTTAAAATATAATTCCTATTAAATTGAACATACCTACCAAAATACCACAGTTAGTTTTCACAAAAGTTTTGTGTGTGATGGTCCTAAATATATCATTTAGAATATTTACTCTTTCAAAATTAACAATTTTGATATTAATAATTAATATATTTACTATATTTCTTTGTATATTATCAAATTCATTTTAATTGATAGATAGGCATTTACAGTTGGTATTGTTACTGTAATAATGCTTATAATTATTACTGAAACTATACCTAATAATTATAGGTAAAGATTAAATTATTCATTTATTTAGAGCTAGAATGGGAACTAGACTTATTACTTAACCTGTTATTTAATTAGTTGGATAATACACTTTTGATCATTTTTTTTTTTTGTGGTATGAAATCAATCCCTAAAACAATATTCCATAAGCATTTGTTTTTATCATATAGTACCTGATGGAGACGTATTTAATTTTTACAGTTTTTTCACCTATAATTTTTGCTTATTGAAGTTTGTTTAGTCAAATAAATGAGGTCCAAAGAAAAAAATCTTTGTCTAATCTTTATATTTTTATTATGATAATATAAAGACATTAAAATTGTAAAATTTGTTGACGGTCCAATTTTCTGGCTTCAACAGTCCGGATTTGGACCCAGGTCCACTAGTTGCCGACTGTTGAAATAAAATGTTTTTTTGTAGAACAACCAAATTATTGTAAGCTTAAAAGATGTGTGAATTATTTGTATTATCAATGAGTATATTAATAACTAGTTTTTTTTTTAGCTTTTTATCATAAATCTAGCTCAACAGTTACAATATTATTAACTAGTTAAATAGTTTAATTTTAAATGTAATTTTTGTGAATATAATCCGAGATATAATCGAATCAGAACATGTATAGTACCTTGGTTAAAATGATAAATAACCATTAGTTTGTACAATGTAAATTACATTACAATAAAATGTAATAATTTTAACTGGTCTGATTATTAATAAAATACATTTTATGTGTAAAATATAAATTTCTAACAAATACCTATCAGAAGGATTTTTTTTATTGAATTTTTTATTATAATTATTAGTATTTATTAGTTGGTACTAACTTGCCTAATAATTAAAATAATTTCTCGACTTTTAATGAATTAGTATGAACTAAAATTAAATATAAAAAAAATAATTAAATTTTTACGAGTGGTATGTTATTAATGATAAAATAAATAACTTTTGTTTACGATTTTATAATTTTTCATTTATTTTAAATAGGTAACACTTTATATTTCGTTTATAGAAAATTTTTATTTTTATGTAATGGCATTTTAAAAATATAGATACTCATAACATATGTTTTTGTTTTTACTTTTATTTTTTCATGCTTTTTCACAACAGGATCTCTTCCATCAGGTACTGTAATTTAAGCCTTGTTAGTTCTTAATATGGCAATTTTTAATTAAAAACTAGGATGTATCATTTTTTTTTATTTAAAAATGTATTATTTTTCTGTACTCATTAACACATTTACTTTTTATAAAGATATCTACTTATTCTACTTAGTTCTCAAATAAAGTATAGAATTAACTGTATTATAAAGTAGTACTGTAAAGTATTTAAAATCAGAATTATTATATATGTTAATGTTACAAATATTTACCCATTATAAATTGAACAGGATTTTGTTTTTACTATTTTGTGTTTTTCACTAAATCTGTACATTTAATTATTATTATATATTTATTTATTAATTGATTAATTTTTTTTTTTTTTGAGGGGGGAGGGATGGAGAAAAATCAACAATTACAACTTAAATTTCATATAGCCTCTCTATAGATTAGAAATTGAATACAGATGGTACTTTAGAGAGGACATTTTGAAATTTGTCAGAAGTTAAAAAAAAAATGCTGTTAAGTACAATTAGAGTCTAACGTTTTAATAAAAAAACTTAAGTATTACATATTACTTGAAAAATGTTGTTCCTTTTTTGTTTTAATTTTTAATATTTGACATTTTTATATTGAAGTATTGTAATTGTTAAATATAAATTTAATCATAAAATAATGAGATTTAAACTATAATTTATATTATTTTTATTTTTAAATTTACAATTTTTATAATAGCCTGTTGGAATTATTTATGCCTATCGGAATAAAAATCAATGAAAAGACTAGGTGTCTACACAATAGTAAAACCTCTAAAGTATATCTAACTCCTTTCTTTTAATAATACTTTATTTCATGCTTATATAATACTGATTATAAATATTAACATTCATACATACATTTATACATACAAATGGGTACATACATATATAGTTAATTACTCAATAAATTAATTTGATATTTAATTGTTTGACCATTTAATTTATATTTATCATATTGGGCTATGTTCATCACAATTAATGAATGATATGCATATTTTAATTGTTCAATTATTTTTGTTTGTAGGTCAAAGCTTGGGTTATGGTTTTGTTAACTATCATCGGCCAGAAGATGCAGAAAAAGCAATTAATACTTTAAATGGACTAAGATTACAAAATAAAACAATTAAGGTACATTTAATTTTTTTTTACATAATATTCACAATATTAGGTAATTAGTGTCCTAGTAATTAATTGTGATAAAAAACGATTTAAGGTGTCATTTGCTAGACCTAGTAGTGAAGCAATTAAAGGAGCTAATTTATATGTCAGTGGTCTTCCAAAACATATGACTCAACAAGACCTTGAAAATTTATTTAGTCCTTATGGTCGGATAATAACATCAAGAATTTTATGTGATAATATGACTGGTGAGTTTAGTTTTATATTTTCATTGTGTTATTGTTTGCCTTGAAATATTCTAATGGAAGAAATATTACTGATATGTTCACAGTGCGACAATTTGTGGGAAATACTGGAGGAGATCATTCGCCGTGTAAGTTATTGATTTTAATAAAATTATAATAGTTGAATAATTGTGATAATACTTATTCTTGGATAATTGTCTAGTTCTTAACCATTTTTTTATGAATATCATAAACATATTGAGGTTTAATTTAAAGAAGTTAATCTGGAATAAATATAATTTTATATTCTTGGTGCAATCATTTTGTGTACAAAGTTAGAATTTAATTAATAGATTTTTCAATCAGTATTTATTATTAATATTTTTAAATAAAATTTAAACTTATAATTTTGTAAATATTTATCAAAAAATCAATGTAAATTATTTTTAAAATAATTATTTTAGATAATAAACTACAATATAACTAAAAAAAAATAACTGCCAATAGGTCTAAATCTAATGACTTAACAATAACTATCATAAACTGCTAATGATTATTTTTTGTGCTCTCGACTAAAGTATAATCTTAACTAGTAATAAATACTCAGAATAAAATATATTATTTGCATTACTAAATTATTTATTTTATATAGGTATATAAAATAACTACAATTAAAAATAGTTGTAAAAGAAATTAATTTTTGTCCTTAATAATTTATTGATAATATTTATAAAATTATTTTTTATTTAATTTGACACAAATAATTATAAACTATGATTTGTTTAATTATTATTTTGCATGATGTTTTGACCACTTAGTGTATAAGTGGTCAAATGTGTTATACATTTTATTTACTACAATTTCTTTTTAGCAATTTCAAAAGGTGTTGGTTTTATAAGATTTGATCAGAGAATTGAAGCCGAACGAGCAATTCAAGAATTAAATGGAACTGTTCCCAAAGGTTCAACAGAATCAATTACTGTGAAGTTTGCCAACAATCCTAGTAGCAATAAAGCAGTACCTGCATTAGCAGCTTATTTAACTCCTCAAGGAGCTCGAAGGTTTGCTGCTGGCCCTATTCATCACCCTACTGGGCGCTTCAGGTATATTCCACTCTCCCCTTTATCCAGGTATGACCACATTTCTTCTCTTCATTTGTTTTACAGTGATATTTTAGAATCAATTCATTAACAATTTATTTTAAATTACCATTTTTTCATTAAAATTACTAATAAAGAAATTTAAATAATAATTTGGTTAGACAAAAAGAGAAAATATATTACGTTAAATATACATTAACAACAATAATATACCAGATATATAAAACACAAAAATTATAGTTAGATCACAAAAATAAGTGTTAATGACATAATATAATATACAATTTGCCATTTAAATAATTTAATTTTTGTATTTATGACTAGGGGATAATAATTTAAAAAACTTCATTGATAAAAATAAATGTTTGGTTTTTCAAAAAAACAATATATTATATTTAATGTTCATTTAAACATAATAGTTAAGGATCTTTCCATTAGATTTTTATTAGAAGTATATTTTTTATTCGTTTAATGAACACATCATAAATTGGTAAATTATACATTATTTAAAGAAAATTTTTCTTTTTATTATTTCTCAAGTGCTGTTCATTTACTTAACATATTTGAGATTGTAGTTAGTTATATATTTTTAATACTTTATATTTATTTATTATACTTAATAGCCCAAATTGCGGTACTTAAATTCTAGTGTTACTTTTTTTTTTAAATATCATAGTTAAAATGTATAGTTTACAATACTAATTATATCAATACCTTGAATCATAAGAAAGTTTATCATATTTTTACATTTTAATTTGGGCATGTTAAATAAAATGAGTTTGTAATAGTTTTTGATCAATACTTAGTATTGTTTCAGTGTTTCAAAAGTTAAATTTGATACATATTATAATGGTTTTAATTGAACTTTTCATCAAACATTAAACAAATTAATGTAGTTTATTATATGAAATAAACCAATTTAGTGTTTATTAAAGTTATAAAGACTTAATACATAGAGGTATAGGTAATCACAAGTTATCTATGGTTCTATTCATTTTATGATGAATACCTATAAATCTTTGTTTTAAATACTCTTATAATGTTCATAATTTTTTTTTTTCAAAATTGTTTATGTTACGTTAAAAATTAATCTTCCTCGCTTTAAACAAAAAAGAAAAAATTATAATTCCATAACTATTTTAATAGGTAACCAAATTAAATTATGTTACGTCTTTGTTTTCTAATATCAAGATATATTTTATATATTTATTTGATAATTTTGAAAATATTTAAATGTCAGATTCTCTAATTAAACATTGGTATGTTTTAACACTACACAACATTTTTCTCACAGATAATATATAATTTTAACTCATGCCTGAAATACTAACATTATATTTTAAACTGTTAACTGTGACTGTATACTGAACCTCTGGGCTCTAATTAATTTATTATATAATGACATATTTTTAACTGCTTATTTAATGAAAGTAAAGCGATGGTCATATTTTATAATAAGTTTTACATTTTGATTTCATGTATAAATCACCCACCCTTCGTTCTTTTTAACTTTATATTATTTACGTAATCATATTATTATTAAAGAACCAACATTTACCTGATTATTTAAATTTTTATTAATTAGTGATTACAGTATTTTTTAAATTTATTATTCTTTAATATCATTAAAGTTTTAGTATATATTTTAATTTTGTCTTTTGTTTTGTTTTTATTTATTTATTTTATTTTACAAAGTGTGGCAGCTTATAAATAGTGTTGTTTTACAATTTTACTTTATTTGATTGCACATTATACTATTCTACTAATATATTAATATACATATTATAAAACAAATTTTTAATAACTAAAGTTTTGATAAGTAATGTGGTTGTGATGTTCTTTAAGCTTATAACAATATATGATTTAAATTGAAAAAATAAATATTTTTGTTTATCTAATCAGAATTATTAAACTGTACTTCAGTGTAATTTTATTATATAGATATAAATATTGACAGTATTAAATAAAATTTGCAATATAAAAATTAGATTTTTTTCATATTTTAATGGAATATTAATTACCAAATTAATTTATTTCAAATTACAATTGATTAATTCACTTCTATTGTACATTTAATGCATATTAGTATAATATTTGATTTTTAGATTCAACTTTGTATGAATATACACATTTCCATATATGATAAATGCTTTAATAAAGTAATATTATGTTGCTGGTATTTAATTAATATTATTATTATTTAGTTTCATATTTTTTTTTTATTGTTATTATTTAATTCCTTTGAGTCTATAACCTTAAAGAACATTACAGTGAGGTATTAGGGCTAGGAGGATTCAGTTCCAGTTTTGTGATAGTTAAACAAGTATGTCCTCTCAAATTAACTTATTTAGCATGATTGGCATTTTAGGGACATGATGTATATCATTTCAACATTTATGAAGTGGGATTAAAACTGTATTCTATTAAATTTATCATTTTTTATGCATAAATTATATTGTTTATTAAAAAATCATTAACTGTAATTTAAATAAAATAACTAATTCTTACTCCTAAAATTCCTTTGCGGTTGATGTTCATAATTTACATTATTTGTTAATGATTTAAAAAAAAATATTCTTAATAATTTAAACTTGACTTTAAACTCAATAACCCAAACAATGGAGAGGAGAAATTGTTCATACCATTCCTGGATCTGTAGCAAAATGTAATTAAAAACCAATGGATTGATGTATCACGAGATGGCATAGGTAATATATTTCCAATTATTTGTATTAAGTGCTGGTGAGCACTCAAAATTGCTAGTAGGCAGAAATTATTTAAATAGAGACACAATTTACTTTCTTTGTGCACATAGAATATAGTGAAACAATGATTATGTTTAGTGTCTAAAAGAAGGGGTATTAGTATTGTTCATTGATGTGCATGTAATTATTGGCTTGTAAAAAAATCAATTTATAATTTTATCTTAAGATAGATTTTTTTTAAGTTGTTATTTATTTATATTTTAACAAATAATTTGTACCTATTATCCATTAGTATTATTTTATATGTCAAACATATGAAAAATACAGTTTGATTTATTTATTTTAAAAATGTTTATAAATGAACATTTGTGATTATATATTTTGTTTCATTTAAATAAATTATTTTATCAATCAATGATAACAATGTTAAATATTTATTAAATTACATGAAATATGATTATTTAATCAAGTATAATAGTTCATTGGTCAATTTTAAAAAATATATTTTGTATTATCCTCTATGGATAAATAAAATTCTAACAATATGCAATTGAGAAGATTTATATCCACCTCCTTTTTTTTTGCATCAAACAACTGTTTAGATAACCATTTAAAATTTAATTTTACTTGTAACTTAATATTTATTAAAGCTGCCGCTCATTGTACAATTTATTTTATATAAAATTTACTGTTTGTATAAATATATATTTATTATTTTTATTTTTATTTTGTTTTAGCACTGGAAAGACTATGCTAGCCATAAACAAAGGCTTACAGAGGTCAGTATAGTTTCTTAAATAAGATGTATGAATATAAAATAAAGATTATTGTAGGTATATATAAATCCAGGTACATGCATTTAAAAAAATAAATAATTCTTAGAAAATAGTATAAAAATTAACTCGGTACTATATTATTTAATTCAAGCATATTTGTGAATATTTTTAAACAAATTGTCTCATGATAACTAGATTTTGGTTTTTTAAAACTATAACCATTTTTTTAGATTTTGAGTGGAGAAAATTAAATTGTTTTTACAATAATGTGGTTTTTTTCGTATCTCTTATCATCTTCTAGAGCAATAAAAGTGCTCAATTTTTCAACTCTGTGATTTGTCTCTTGTGGATGGTTAGATATGGTTGTATTCTAACTTTATTGAATTACATTTATTATTCAAGAAATATTAATCATAGAAACTTGAAACATTTTATTATGACTTAAATTATTGTTATTTATACAGAGTTATATGTTTAAAACATTATGACTGATTTTAAATTAACTATAGAAATTTAAATTTTTTAGTAAAAAATATAATTGGCATGATAATTTATAACCCATTAGTTGTTTAAAGAAGATTTATGTATAACATAATGTATTTTATGGACTTAAATAAATAAATATTTGAAAATTGTAATTGTAATTGTAAATGATACTTTTTTTACTATTATATTAACTGTATACTGGCACTTTAAGCTTTATTAAGAATATTAATGTTTAACAGAAATTAAGTTGACATAATTATACTAAAAATATATAGCATTACACTTTGGAATAAAATATTATATGATAAGTTATCATTTATTTAATAAAATTAAACTATTTCAATTACCAACAATAATTTAAAAAACAAATTATGTTTTAAACTTTTAACATGAATAGAATTCTTGTAAACATCACTATTTAATAAGTTTATCAAAATATTCTTTTCATGATATCAGTTTAATTGAATTTATAAAATAATTTAAAAATTTAATTAAATTGTAATGATTTAATTTTAGATACTCGCCTTTAGCTGGTGATTTGTTAGCAAACTCAATGTTACCTGGTAATTCAATGAATGGATCTGGCTGGTGCATATTTGTATATAACTTGGCGCCAGAAACAGAGGAAAATGTATTATGGCAACTCTTTGGTCCATTTGGTGCTGTACAAAGTGTTAAAGTTATTAGAGATTTGCAAACGAACAAATGTAAAGGATTTGGATTTGTCACCATGACTAATTATGATGAAGCAGTTGTTGCCATTCAATCACTTAATGGATATACGTTAGGCAACCGTGTACTTCAAGTATCGTTCAAAACCAATAAAGGTAAAAATGATGTTATTAGTAATTTAGAATATTTATTTCGTAACAAAATCTAAAATTAATGAAAATAAAATGTTAGTGTACCGATGGTTAAGTGTAAAAACCTTTATGTATAAGAAAATTAATATGAAATATAATAATTTAAATGTTATAATTTTTAGGCAAAGGAGATGCATCCAGTTTGTTAATGTCTCTTGCTGATTCATTAACTGACTGTTAATAATTTCATCAATCTTCTTCGAATATTTTCAAATGTTTACATAATTCATTCTCCCTTCTAAAACATCTTTAACTGAATTGCAAATTCGCTGATATTTATCATGTCTAAAGAAGGTAAATTATGTTTATTTATTAATTATATTTTTAATTAGATACATTTAAATTAAATCGCGTGCACCATAATAACGTTATAAAAATAAACACTTTTCAAGGCATATTATAAATAATATACAAATTATAATTTTTTTTTTTTTAATGTTAATATTTCCTAAAACATTTTGTTAATGTTTGTGCAATATAATTATTATTGGTACCCATCTTATATAAACAATTTCCCATTTTTCCTTTACTTTACTTTTGGAACAGATATTTAAATAATAATTGCGCAAGCATATTGACTGATAGTGTTCTGTTCTATTTAACGTTGCTAGTCTAAGATATTCCTAATATTTTATATTTTAAATTTAAATTCGTAAATAATTTATAACATTTTCTTTTTCTTTTGTTGTTATTATTCCATTTATATGTGTGCGTGTATTATGTGTGTACATAACAATGTAAGTGTGTTTATATTAAATATAAATTCATTTGTGTTTACTATATATTTAGGTAAATATCATATTTACCAATTTACATAAAATGTCCATAAGAAGCTATATGTAAGTCGATGTAATATTTTTACTTTTTTACTTGTTCTTGAAATGCCATTAGGTACAAGAAAAAACAATACATTTTATATACTTAATACAAAATAATCTTATCTTCCCCCTCACCTCACAATTTCTGATACAATTTCATATATTTTCAATTTATTTTATTGTTAAATATTTCTGAGTGAAAGTTGTTACTAGCAGTTGAGAATATGAAAATGTGATGATTAAAAACTATTGCAAGAACTATTCATACTCCATAGGAAACTTGTTCATTTTGCATTTATTAATAATTCTGAAAGAATCGAGTCAATTTCTATAACGTACCTATGTAATATTAAGAACATATTTGTTTGTTTTTTTGTTGCTTGTACGCAGTTTTGCAAGTACATAACCAAATTATTTTATTTGTTTTTACTTGCACACAAACCAGTGTGATTATTGATCTCAATGAACAGTATTCAACACTGTTTAATGACAAAAAACATGAATCAAATTAGTACTGATTTTAGTACAGAATGTTATGACAGGTGGACTTATTGGAGATTTAATGCAAATTAATAATTTAATTTAAAATTACAGGGTAATTTTATGAAGGCAAGTTTAATTTGAAAATAAAATTCCATCACTTAAAACTGGATATTTTTAATGCTATATTTATTTAATAATGCATCTTGGGTTATATTAATTCTTTTTTATCTACAAATAAAGTTTATAGATTATCATCCATTAAAATCAGATTATATTTTAATTTTAAAAGTCGTCGGTTTTTATATAATTTATTTTGAATTTTATATGTTACAGTCCCCAATCAATTACAATATTACAATTTTTAAATTAAATTATTTATAAACTACAGATAATTGAAAAAAATACTAATTCTACATTTAATTTATTTATGAATCAGTGAATCGTATTAGAAAAATGTTTTTAAATTTTTTATAATTATCTCCAAAATCTCCTAAGTCCACCAAGTTTCTTAAAAATAAAATTTGAGTTTGATTTCTGCTTCTTTACTTTATTTAAATAATTTAAGGTCTTTTTAGTATCATCTTCCGTGTAGTTATAATTTAAAACATCACTACCTGATTACACCAGCTGTAACTGTATTTTTAGACCAAATTATTGGTCTGATTAATTATTCCTTCATAATTTAACATTCCAGCACGGTGTTTGATAGTGAAAATATTATAATATACACGGATAAAAAAAATAAAAGTTCGTAAGTTTTTTATTTTATCAGCTATAATAAAAACGTATGGAATAATAAAAGACTTAAATATAAATAATATAATGAGAAAGAGACTGAAATTAGTTATCAGTATACAAGTTAGGAAAATTACATTAAATTTTAAAGACATAAATCATAATATTAATATTAATCATGATTTAATTTACTCAATATTTATTGAAGAGTTTCTGATTCTTTTAGTAGAAAAAAACTGTCTCTATTTATTATAATCTATAAGTATTCGTGTATCATTAATTCAACCATTCTAGTTTAGTATTTTGTGTATATGACACCCAATCAATCAAAATATCTAGTTATAATAATAGAAATTTAATAAGTAGGTGTAAATATATATATATATATATATATATTGATAAAAAATTTAAAAAATTAAGTTCTTATGTATATCATATGTTGATTAAAAGTTATAAAACTGTTAGTTAGGTTTAAAAAAAATTAACTTTTTATGTTTATTAATATCTGCATAAAAAAATAAATAGGTAGCTGTTCAAATATTCATTAGGGTTTATAGTATTTTTTCTGTACTACAATAATATATTCTTTATTAATAATAATAATATCCATGCTGTAAGGTATTAATTTATTATTTATATATTCAAGAAAAATATTATCAAATTGTATGTTACAAGTAAAAATGTCGTTGATAAAATAATGTTTGATACACCCATACATATAGTAAATAATATCTATACATTTCTTAGATATAATTTTTTTTTTAGCAATGTTTTTACAAAACTCTAGTCAAAAGATTAACATATTTTAAATTTACATTAATTAAAAAAAAAAAAACAAAAATAAAAATGTAATTTAGTTAAACATTTTAAAATTAGAATAATAGATAAAATAGTTTTATTGTAATATGTATATTTCATCAAAAATTGGTTCTGTGTGTATTTAAATGTACAAATATTGGAATAAGATTGATTACTAATTGTTTACTGTTGAGTGAAATTTAAAAAAAATTTAATGCTCAAATTAAATTCTTTCATGAACATTTTTTTTAAAACAATTGCTGAATCTATTTTTATATTCAACGCTCAATCCATTCAGTTGAATATTCCCAGGTTGTTTATCATGTATATGAATAACATCAATGTAATTGTTTTTTCTTGAATTTATAATGTGCAGTGCATGAACATCAAAATATTTATTTGTAATAATTTTACAATAACTAAATCACTCAAAATTAATTAACATTTCCTGTAAACTTTAAACATACTTAATTGAGCTATTTGCTTAATCTAATATTATAATATTAGCTGATCTGTAGATGCTATTGGTTATACCATTTGTTGTTGGACTTAATTCCATTATAAAATTATCAAAAAATGTATCTTCTCAGCAAATATATTTATACTTTAATATGATATCAATAACAAAATTGCTATTCTTGGTAAAATGATTATGCAGTACTTGTGCACACAATTTTATCAGTTCCAAAATATTGTAACAACTAAAAAATCAATCAAAAAGGCAATTTTGCTTAATGTATTCTAGTCATATGTTTAGGTATATCTGTATTTATTATTTTCATTTTTCGGTGCTAAATTATTCAAATACAACTTTCATATTTTCTTGATTTTTGTTAGCATTATAATATGTATGTGTTGTAAAATCACCCAGTTTTTTCTTGTACTTCAAAATGAGTAAGAAAAAGTTTAAGATTGTGAAATTATAGATTAATTAGATAATTTAATTGTTTACAGCTATAGTCATTAAAGTTTGTTACCATGTTAGGTGTGCAATAGATCGGGTTAAGTTTTAATGAATATACCACATACTATTTACATAATGGCATTTATAACTCTTTATTAAAATATAATTTTATTAGTTTATTGCTGAGTATTTAGATGTTGAATTGAGTGAAAGTGTATTCAATATTTATGAATAATAACAATAACAATATTTGGTTCATTATAAAATTCTGCTGTACCATACTATTCCCTGTTTAAAATTGTGTCAAAAATATAATAATAATAATAATATCTATAAAGTAAAGTTAATATTTAATTAAAATAAGTATTAAAAATATCCAGTTTTTGTTCTGACATCATCAATGATGTAGGTAGGTACCCAATAAAATATAATGTATTTATATTTGAACCATCAGAAATTACTCAGACATAATATTTCTTGTTATTAATGTTTAGTAAAATAAAGAACAACATTAAATTATTTGATAATATGTTGATAGAAGTTAAATATTATTTATTTGAGAGCAAGAACAAAAAAATATTTTGCAAGTTATTATAAAGATAAGATAATAAAAAAAATTGCAAATAAAATTAAACTTAACATGTATAAATTAATACAACTTTAATAACGCACATTAATACTAATTATTTTTATTTGAACTTTTAATATTTTATATTCGTTTTAATAAAATTCCGTGATAGAAATTTCAGACGTGTATTGTAGTATTTTTGATTATTAGCTTTTCGATATATATACTTGATTATTCTTATTGGTCTTAGATAATTTTTAGTAAATAATCTTATCAATTTTATTTAGATGTTTATTAAATTATTGTAATAACCAAGAAAATTATTTTTTACTTCTTTTGAAAAAAAAAAAAAAAAAATGTTAGCATCTAAAATACGGTTTGTATAAGAAATTCATATTCTATTATGTCGGTATACCTATTAGAATTTAAAAAATCTATTACTTTGTATATTACATGTAATAATACATTTATTTTGGAATTCGTAATATATTTTTAAATATAAAATAAACCTAACCTAACATTTCTGGAACATCGTAAATAAAATAAGCAATTAAATAATAATAATAATAATAAAGTTACGTATTTTTTTACCTAACTAATATAATAAATATTATAAAGTAATAATATAATGGGGTTTTTCTGTTCACCATATCGAATACTTAAATACAGTCTTTCCAATTATCAAATTCTAAGCAGGGTTTTAGATTTTTTACTATAGGGTTGAAAATTTGCATTAATTCTCCTGATTTACGAAAAAAAGATTTCATTACCAATACTCGCCATAATGTCATCAGAGCGGGGCATTGTTCTTCAAAGTACCTGGATGGGAGTGAAAGGGTTTGTCCGTGCGTCCATGTAATCTATATATATATTTTATATAATAAGAGTGCTTGACACTTGTGATTTCATAAGGATCGTCTAAAATTGTTATAAAGTAAATGGTTAATCATCGATGAAACCAATATTACCTAAATAATATGTTCTTTATTGAATTGTAATCAGTTTAAGAACGATAAAACTATAAAAGTTAACTGTATTTGTAAAACCCTATTTCAAACCGTTAAACAATGTTATGATTTTTTTTTTCGTTCAGCCATTACATCGGAGAACCTCTAAAGTCTAAATTAATAATAAATAATAATATATAATATTATGACCTACCTGCATATGGCGATTTCTTTACATAAAAAAACATTGATATCTCATGAACTTCATTATATAACACTATTAATATAATACAATATAACGGCGTAGTTCCGTCGTAATATCAGCGATATTATACCTAATAATATGCCTGTTTGATCTACGATATTTCGTGTTTATTAACATCGAGTATAATTTTCGGACAAATCCTTAACAATTACAGTCGATTCATTCTCGTGCCACGATATCAGCCAAAAATACTACAAACCGATGACATAATTTCAGTAGAAACGTAAAATTATAAGATAAAACGGCTCATAATTATTATAATATAATATGTTAAATTGTTGACGGCGATACCGCGGTCGATAATATTATACCCGGACTTAGAGGTTCGTGCATGTGTGCATACCGCCTTTAGTCCTTATAACTGTATAGGTAACTAACGAGTTTTTGTGTCGACATTTTTATGTTAGTAGGTCCCTAACACGTTTGTTTATTTAATATTATAATATTATATTGTATTGATCACTTATGTCAGTATAGATTTATAACTTTGTATATTATACAGCGCTAGTATAATAATATTATGATGACATTGTGCAGAACTCATAAATACATTTATATATTGTATTATAATTTAAAAAAATTTATTCGTGTGAAAGAGTATTCACTGGAGGGCTTCATTACGTCCGCCGCCATTGACACGAAATGTAAAAATTCAAACGCCATTATCGGTGCGGGATCGTCTGAATTCGTCGTTACTATTTTTTTTCTACTTACATTTGTGCGTTTGTTGACGATGCCCGTGTTTTTCACACGTAAATACGTAATAAACAAATTGTGATTTAATTGTCGATTCTCAGCATTAATTTTGTTGGATATATATTATATATAAAATAGTCATAAAACCGGCCAAACTATATACACACGGTAAATCTGATGAATAATGAAATAAGAGCAATACAATATAATCATTGTTATTATACGATTCTATTCAACTAATCTCTTCATTTGAATTCTACTCTTCTTTTGTTTTATTCAGAGTGGTTGCAGAACTCTTTACTATCGTGGTATTCGCTGTAATATCTACCAAAGAACTTTTTGTTCCACACCACATGTCTGTGAATTTTTCAATCATATATCATATAATATTATGTAACATATAATGATTAAATATAGTTTTCGAAATGATCTATGATTATCGTATTATCGACTTATTTCACTGACTGTAAAATTTGTATGTATAATGTTTCGAATTTGGTGGCAAAAAATTCATAAGTTCATTTTATTCTTTTTAAATATAATTGTAAATTATATAATATTATGGTGACGTATGTTTTTTATGCCTAACTTACTGTCTAGTGTTCATTTAAATGGCTTTTTTGTTATTCGGCAATATGGTCTACATTGTTTGTAGAAAATGTTTTTAAATATCATCTTCGTTAAACAAATGTATATCTAATACAATTGCAAGAACTTAGTAAAAATAAATACTATTATGCCCGAATAATTGTTTCTATGTAGTAGAATGACATTAATGTTATGATTTATGACAGGTACATAAGTTTATTTCTCTGTCCATCAAAATCTCAAATGAAAACAATGATTATTCCAAGATAAAGATTAAGAACAATACATTTTCTCATATCCTTATAAAAATTGTAGAACAAAAAATACTTAAAATACGATAAACAAAATAAAGTAATGTGATGTAACCGACTCGAAGGAATATAAAAATTAGAACCTAGGAACAGCTTCATTGGCCTTTTTATTTACAATATGTCTATCTTTCGTGCCGCTGTACGGATAACACTAATAATTATAGTGAATTATATAGTACGCATTTAAACACTAACTTACTGATTGAAAGTCCAATGGCCTAAAAATAAAAATAAACGCTCCTTTAATCGTAGTGTAAAAATGTAGATACTGATAAAAATACTGATTTAAAACTCTAACTTTTGGAACAGTTTCGGTGTTCATGAATTATTTTTATTGGTTATAAAAAATATATATATATATACATCGAGTATTTGTGAATTCACGAAATCTTGGTATTTAACGTGGATTGATAACTCGTGACGAACAATTCAAATTTGTGATCTCTTGCAAATATATTTTTGAATTTACCAAAAATGATTTTACATTTTTTCAAGTGAGATTATTATTGTAGCGTTGATGAAAAGTAATAACTATGTTTTTAAACAACTAAGCTATTAAAATATATGTATATATGTGAGAATAAAACTATGGTATTATAGACAAGTTTTTTTTTTACTTTGAATGATGAGAAGAAAATTAACTTTCTGCACTCGTGCGAGTAACATAACACAATTATTGAACCTCCGTTGCTCTAAGCATTAGGTTCGTTGAGTTTTTATGCATTCTGTGAAAGCTCGATGAGTATTTGTACTTTTGCACCCTACCTGGTTATTTTGAAAGAGTATTCGCGTCATATATCGCTACGACCATGTCATTATGATCTCATGAGTTTTTACTGACATCTTTTACCTTTGTTATGGCATTGCCATTAAATTATTATTTTCGATAACTTATCCCTGTGGATAGTGTTTCGTAAACTTAATTCTGTTGCAAAAATGTAATTCATAATTACTTTTGTCATTTTACTGTTTGACAATTGATTCTAGTCTTGAACATTTTTATTAATTATTTATTTTATTTTATTTTGAGTCGAGATTTTTGGTGACCTAAGCGTGATTCGTGTTTAACAATTACTAAAAACGATTTTATATTATTGCTCTGATATCCCTGTATCGGCTGTATCTAGTTGTTGTTTCTATTAGCCATCATATTTTTGCAAATAAATAAATCTCCGTGAAGAATATTAGTGACTAACGTCTATTGCATATTCGTTAAGATGTATTCTGGTGATTATATGCAGGTATGCACCGGAGTAGAGCATCTAATTTTTTAGTTAATAATTATCTACCTACTCTTATGACAGATCTCTTTTTGAATTTGTTATATGGGTGTGCTTCTTAACTAAATTAATGACCGTTAAAAATACAATTAATAACATAACAAATAAAAGTGATGGTCACCATAACAATTTCATCTGATTTTTAAATAGTATGAAAAAAAACTATTAAACACAATTACTAATATTCTTTTAAAAAAAAAAAACTATGATTTTCATACGATGGCAACTATTTTTTACACAATAAGATGAACTCCTTTGTCTTCCAATCTGATTTCGTTCTAGCTGTGTATGTACATAATTTTGTACCTAGTAAAATTTGCATATGGGTTGTCAACTTTCCATCGAATCACTTAATGTAACAGTTATAATATGGTTAAATTTTATAAAATTATTTCAAAATGTTTACTTAGGTCTACCAAATGTATTATGTACATTATTAACATTTTAGCTTATGTGTGTTTAAATAATAATTATTATTATCATTATTGTTATAATTATTATGATTATTATTACTATATAATATTATTACAGATACAATTATTATTATTATTATTATTATCATTCTCATTATAGTAATAAAATACTAACAATAATAATTTAATTCATTTTTATTAAATTTATGTTTTCAATTTTAATTGGTAAAATATCATCATTCATGTCTGTGTATGTGTGTGTGATTTTTTTTTCAATTTTAATTTTTAATGAAGGTGTTTTAAAAACAGTAATATAATACACGGATTACGGATATGCTCGTAAATATTGTTTTATATATGAAATAAATATGAATTTAATGGTTTCACTATTATATTATAAAATTTTTTTATTTTCATTCAAGTCCACTTGCTTGTGAACAAGTATTGTAATATTTGATTGTATTTTGTGTGTATGTATACCTTAATCACAATAAAAATCCGTGTACTATATTATATATTTATTTTTGAAACACTCATGCATTTTAGATAATTAATATTTATTATAAACTGAAATCAATGTTTGAATTTTTTCTTCTTTTTTTTTGTTTTTATTATTATTACTATTAATTTAGCACCTTATGAGTATAAATGAGTTTTATGTGTTTTTTCAACTAATTTTATTTTATTCCTTTTTAAAATTATCCCTTATTTAGTTATTATATATAAATACGGGCCTGCTGTTTTTAGTGGCACTCTGTCCTGCGTGTCGAGTAATTATAAGTTTTTTTTTAAATCCGTACATATATAGATATAATATTTTACCAGTGCACAAAATGAGTGCTCAAGTGATTTTAAGATTATGAAAAAAAAAATAATTGTTAATTGTGTTACATTATCCCATGTCAACGAATCGTTTTTAATTATACGAAAACAATATATAAAAAAAAATTGTTTGTATTTTTGATCCGGTTCCCGGTTGTTTGTAATCTTTTTACTCTTACATCAATACTTCCGCGGTATGATAAAGGTTTAGTAAACAAAATTGAGATGCCCGGATTGATTGGTGTTATAGTTTAATAATTACACTGTGGTTACGTATATTACACCACTTATATTATGTCATTTGTACTTTTTTCCAATCGTTCCATGTCCTTATTGGTTCTGTATGTTGACATGAAACGCGTATTGACATTTTGACATGTCTTTATGTGTATACGTGCCTATACATAAACTGCACTCTTGTTACGTTACACATAATTAATATCATTCGTTGATGGTTCGTGGCCAGTTGAGTTTTGGAGTGGCCCACGCTACCTTAATTACAGAACTTCCTATAATTGATCCTATGAAGACGGTATGATACTGCACTCTACTTATATCCTATACGTATAAGGTATAACTTTTTGATCTGAGCTCACGCTTAGACAAATAATTTTTCTATTATAGGTATGAAATCCATCGAACGATATACTTTACATTTGTGAACCCATGGGCACCGTCCTTCCTACGGTGATTACTGCTCGATAGGTGTTGTGAGATACCTAAATATAATATTTAAACGTGCAACTCAAAGTTTGTTGAGTAAAACAAACTACAGTCTTTGGATTTAAGTTAAAAAAACTGTAATCAATGTTCACGATGACAAACTAAAGCAATTCGCCCCATTACATAATTTTGGAACATATTGATTGGGACTTTGGAAGGGACTTCCAGGACTTTGGACTTTTAAAAATAAAAACAATTTTTTTTTTGTAATAAGCTTCTCTTCTTCACCATGAATTTGACTCTTATTCGTCAAATATACAATTTTTCAGGAATTCCGGCCAGAGTATAAAAAATAGCATACCGCAAGCGGCGAGCCTGCAGCTTATATAATATACTATTCAATATTAAGTAGGCCATAAATAATATGTTAGGGCTTATTTAATTCGTTTTTCGTTCGCTTTTTCACGATATTATGCTGTGTACTTAGTGTATTGTGTGTATAGTTTAGGTATGTTGTTGCTTTCATCGGCACATTATAATCGTGTACACCATTCGTCGAGGCAATGAAATTTTTGATACCACGGTATGCCGTGACTGGAAAAGTATGTACCGACTGTGATGTAATTGGTAATTGGTATAATCTATATATATATTCTGTGTATAATATTTAGTCTGTCTCTATATATATATATATATTATAATACATTGGTAGATAGGTGGGTATACCATATGACAGCAATAATATGATATAGGTTATAGGTAGGTATTAGGTATACTATATATAGGTGTTGTGTGCAATGTGCATATAGGTATTATATATTATTATAATGTGCGATTGTCTTGTCAATGGAATATTATATTCAGTAAAATCCGTCCTCGTGTAGTGAAGAAATAAATGTTACCCAAAATGTATTGTAGAGTTAAAAAACATTTTTTTTTTTATCAAGCCATTCATCGAATACTGCAGCTATCGATGTAACACTAAAATATCATAATAACTATAGGTACTTAATGTAATATCATCTCCGTAAGTGGGATTGCGCACACATACACATTTTCTATATGACTAAAACTGTGATAATATTGAAATAATTTTTAATAAAAATGTATTATATAATGAAATAACGACGATGATGATTATGATGATAATAATAAATAAATGAATAAATGGTAATAGCGGTAGCAGGAGAACAATTCTAAATGCGATTATCCGCTGATCAAATCTTTTGATTTACGTAAAATATAAACATTTAAATACCTAATTTAAAAATTATTATTATTATTATTATACGCTTTTATACATAAATAAATACATATATATATATATATATATATATATTATTTACACGAACATGTACATGCATACATCTACATATTATTATATACATAATATTAAACTATCTACTTATTATTATTATTATACTTCTTCCGTAGATACTTTTTCTTTAACAGTAATTTATTATATATAGGTACAACGTACAACGAGCGTGCGTAATAATATACTTACTTTGTACATATATATATATAAATATATTTGTCGTTTTATACGCCATTATATTTACTTCTCTGTTACATATAATATAATGTTTATTGACGTACCTACCATTTTAAGTAATATAATATATAATTTATTAATATATATAAAATATGTACCCTATACTCATACGTTCAAACTTTTATAAAAAAAAAAAACATGACAGTGTTATTTATCACCCCTTCCCCATCCCTTGTCTCCGCATATGATCAAAGTCACAATTAATGTTTTATTGTTACATTGATATTAATGTAAACGTGTTTTTTTTCTTAATTGTGTAGTTAACCAATATTTATATATATTATTATTAGATAATGCAATATTATTATTACTATTATTATTATTATTATTATTATTAGATATGATTTTTAATTATTTAATTTTTTTCAATTTCTTTGTAACGGTTTAAAATATTCCAGTAATATGTTTATTATTTACTTTCATGATTATCTTTACTACCTCACATACATATTTATATATATATGTATATGTATATATATATATACTATATACATATTATTATTTTATAATTTGTTTGAATAATATTCTATAAATTATTTTTTCTTAACATTTCTGTCGAATGTAATCTTATTATTATTATTATCTTTATATCAATTATATTAATCAATATTAATTTATCGCTTTTGTTCAAATTAAATTAGTTTTAGTTTCATTTGTGTTTAATTAGGCATCATTCGCTTTTTCACGTATATAATATTATGATATATTATGTTTGTCATTATCATTTTACTTATTTTTTTTTTTGTCAAATATAAGCGGTTAACATAAACAAAACAAATGTTTTATTGTACTTGTCAAGTATATAATTATTATAATATTTTTATCATTATATTTACTGGTTTTCGTCTGCACACACGTTTTTGGTTCCACTATTGTTCTGTGGTTCCACGGATCTTCTGATTTAAAAAAAAAAATTAAATGGCTTCCTTACAAACTGTGATAAAAATAAAATTAATCAATTTCTATTTTCTCTGAGAGCGCAACCCTTTTGACAATAATAATCTGACATGCCCCTGGGAGCCTCAACGCACTTGAAGAACTGTAAACCCCTGCTATATACAATAATATATGGTATCTCATCTTCCCACTTAACTTTCATTTAATTCGTCAACAAATGTAATATTATGTATATTTTCTATTCTTGTTTTTCCGCATCAATAGTATAGGATAGCCATATAGGTATCTGCTGCCTATCATGTCCTTTAATATGAAATACCATAAATTACTATGATATGCTTACGGCTCGCCTTCTTTGGTAGCATTATAACCTTACCTATTTTTCATTGTTGATACAGTCGCCATATCAATTTCCGGGATTGGTAAATTGAGTCCCAAATGACCCTAACTCGGTAAATTGAGTCCAGGGGAAAAATAGGTAGTAGGTAAGTTGAGTCCTGGAAAAAATAAGGTAGTAGGTAATTCGAGTCCCAGGGAAAAACGATTTATATGCATTAAACATTTTTATTTGTGATTAGTGGACATTAATTGACTGCATGTATATATGATTTTGAAAATAGCAACATGTATTTTTATTAATTATATAATTATTTTTTTCTCCGACGATAAAATAACGATACATGCACTCTTAACAATACCAAAGCACTCACAGTCAATAACTTTGTAACATCGTACCTTCGATAATGAACTAAACCAAAGGAAGCAAATGACCAAATACACCAGTAATGTTATATTACTCGATTTGAGTTTAGCAAATCAATATCAATGAAGTTTTTACCAAGTACATAATATATATATAATATAATATATAAAATATAATAATAATTTTTAATGATAATAATTTTTTTATTAATAATGACATTTTTTTAGTTTATTTATATTTTTTATATTTTTAATCAATATAAATCTAAATATAATATCCTTATATACCTAAATAGCTTAGCATAAGTCAAAATATTTACTTACTATTAATTTTTTTCCGGGACTCAACTTACCTACTACCTGTTTTTCCCGGGACTCAATTTACCGCTTTCAAAATGTGCCAAACTTATCTTGGACTCAATTTACCTAGCCCCTCAATTTCATTGACCGGGTAGTGTTTAAAGTATTGTGCAGTATCTATATTTGAATAACTTATAGTTAGCCGTATCGATCAATCAGCTTTTCACAATTTATTATTTGTTAAGTACCTAGGTAATATTAAATAGTTATAATAAACTTTGAGCTTCGTCTTTAAATTTTTCGTTTGCACTAAAAAAAAAAAAAAATATAATAGATTTTGAGTTTACATTTTTATTTTTCATAAAAACGGTAGTAGGTAGTGATTTAAAAATCATACTAAACTGAAGGAGGTTCTTCAATTTCTTCACCTATACATTGTATAGGTGTAATATATTCTTAGGTGTTTACTCTGACACGACTTATAACCTGTATATTATGGACTATGATGGATATTTTGAAAAATTTTGCCTAAATTAGTTCTTTCTGTTACACCTTGTATATTATACTATATAACTGGTGCCTGGCACTCACTGGCAGGCAGTGCAGCTTGCACGTTTGAAAGTCCATCGTAACATTCGTAACTAAATATATAATCCAGGGGTGGCCTAACTACGGATCGTGTAAGGCTCATGTGGTGCGCATCTTTAACATTTTTACCAATATAATAACAGGTTTCACCAGCAGCTCTTAACGTCCTCAGTTTAACTACTACTAACATTTACAAAACTCTTCGAAAAAACAATTTTACATTAAATTACACCATTAATTGACCAACATGGTCAAACTACAATTTGGGTGTCGTTGCAAACACAACGCAATCCATAAAATTTATAAAATTACAGATAAAATCTCAGCCACCTTCGAGATCAAGCAATATTTTCCCGGCGTATTTTTAAATATCTACCGCAGGCGCTCGTCCGCGTTTTGGCACGACGGGCTCCTATTAAAGCTTAAACAACACTCCTCCCCTCGCCATATTATTTAATAATAAATTCATACCAAGAAAATCGGTAATTTTTAGTAAAATAATTATTCAACTGTACAGAATATTAAAGCCTAAGTCTCCAGGGCAGTGACCTCTCCCTTACACTTAATTATATATTTACCTTTAAAATAATTAGGTACATCAAATATAAATTCAGATATCGCGTCTCAACATTTACAGTCACATCTAAACAAAATAGAATCCTGGGTTAAAACTGGAAAATCAAAATCATTTATGAAAAATCCACTCATGTGAACTTTTCCCTAAACAAAATGGAATGCCCCCACTAAAAATACCCCCACTTCAACAGTCAATTAAATATTTAGGTACTTATCAGTCAGGATAAAAGATTAACCTGGTCAAACCATGCCAAACAAACGCAAACGACTAAACTCTCGTCTTCATCTATTTAAATTAACTTGGATCTTAAAAACAGATTACTAGGTATTATACAAAATTATCATCAGGCCAGTATGGTCATACTACGGTATCCAAATTTACGGACCAGCTAAACCCGCAAACATTTTCCCTATTCAAACCTTCCAATCAATTGCCCTAAGACTTATCACTGGTGCTCAGATTGAGTATATTTAAATAAATTTAAAAAAAAAAACTGTAATTCCTGCTCTATGTATCATTTTTGATTATATTGTGCAGATCGCTACTCTTATTGTTGGCCACCCCTGCTCTAACGGCATATTCACCAGTGACGGACATTTTTCTTTTTATTAACGACAGTCGATAATTTGGTAATTGGTATAAAGACGTTTTGTTCTCCGAAAAATTAACATAGATACTTGGCCACCGGGAGTTATTAGTTATAGTTCTTCAGCCATCTCATTTGATATAAAAATACACTCAATTAGTCAATTATGTGTAGAACACCTGATTTAATTTTGTAAACTCATTAACTACTACTCCATAAAACTCACCTATACCCACCCACCCACCTATTTAAGAAGTGAAGCGATTGCTCTACATGATATATGAGTTCAGTGCTACAGCTATGTTAAATAGGTAGTACCTATCTAAGATATTTGTCGCACTGTCAATAATCACAAAATTACAATACAGAAAAACTATTTCATGAAGGGAAAAAACAAGATGGCTATAACCTACAGGTAAGAAAACAAATTTTAAACACAAAATAAGAAAAATTATACTTGACTATGCCATTTTTATTGTAGTTTTGATATCAAGTTGATGAAAAAATGTAGCTATTTAAGTTTAAAAAATGCGATAATACATTGCATTATTAGTTTTTACTAAATTATACAAATAATTCGTTAAAACTTGTAGATAAAAATCGGCTATTATATACTGAGTTAAGTACAATAACTTTATAATATTAGAGCTAAAATATTACCAAATTATAAAATCAAAATAGGTAACATTTTGGAAAAATCTATTGTAAAATTTCTGCACACAATTTGTACCAATAAAATCAATCTAGGTGGTGACAATACACATTCTCATTATTTTTTGAAACAATGATGTCTTAAGTGACTTAATTCTGAAGCTTTGTATCATGTTGTGTATAATATTTAAATACAATCTATTAATGTTTTATAAAACTAATCAGAATCTAAATAAAACTTAGATTCCATAGACGATAAAGTTAAAATAATAATAATAAAAACACTATTTAATAACTCTAACAAAACTCCATCATATATGCGAAGTGCCAAAAATAATTTTTAGTAAATAATAATAATTTGATATAGAACATAATTTCCAAATATGTAAACAGTGTTTTGCTAACTGTATAATAAAATATACAACCAAATTCTTTATAGCCATGTACAAAAAATAAAAATATGTATACCTATGGGCTATGTTTTATAAAATATTACAATATTGTTTATTAATTACTAAAAAAATACACAAATGCAATGCTTTGTTTACCCTTTTCTTTCCATTTAATTTTAATCTTTGCATGAATATACATTTTATAGTAGGCCACAGCTTACCTTTAAAATTAAACTATTTCAACTAAAATTGTAATAAACATTTGATGACAAATAAATATTATTATATTTAATAAAAAATGAAGTTACAAAAATGAGAATTTAAATTTTATTAATATTTTTAGGAATGGACAACATTTATTTTTATAGGTATTTTGGTTTTTAAAAGTATTAAAATTATAAAATTTTGAGGGGAAGCAAAAAAACTATACAAATCATTCATTAAAAATATCTAAGTATTTAAAAGCATAAACATTATACATTTTTTATATTATTTAACAAAGTCTTATCATTAATATAAGGCACATAGCTTAAACTTTAAGACTATCATTAACAATAATTTAGACAGTCTGTGTATTTCTTGTAAAATAGTTATATAATATGCTATTCAATGTCAATTTATCGTTTTAGTATCAAAAAGTCCAATAGTACCAAGTATCAAGTAAAATTAGCTTTATATTAAAAACTAGGTACTAGGATTTCCAAAAATTTGGATTTAAATTTAACTTTCTTTCAAAATTTTCATACCATTTCTGAATTAACAAAAGTGGTACCATAGATGTTTGTTGTGGACCGCAATCAATTGCATAACTAGATACGTAATTGTATAAATTTTGTACCATTTTTTGTGTGAACTCGACAAATGTTGATACATTTTGAGTTGATTCTGTGCAAGTTGTTTGCAATTCTGTATTTATCAAAGGTTCGATAGAAATACCAATTTGAGCATTTATAGAAATTGATGGGAATTGACTGAATGCGTTTATTGGTTGGTTTGTCATATCAAAATGCTGTTTAAGATTTGAAAGCTTAAATATGGCAGATGGCTTGTTATTGGATAGAATTCCTAAAAGTTGCCAATTTGGTCTTGCATTTTCATCAGGCCAACTGAAATACACTAAAATAAAAATAAAATAAAATAATCACATATGATTGTAGTTTTATAATAACCCAGTTATTAATAATTAATGTTTGTAGATATAACAATAACAATATTAGATTATATATCATATTCACACCTTTATTAGAAAAATATAACATTTTTAACAAAAACTATTGCTATAAATATTTAAACGTATGATATATATTTAAGTAATTATTATTACTTGAAGACCTTTGGTCATATAAATAAAGATGACTTACGTAGTTTAAAAAAAAATTAATGATACTTTACTGTTATATTTACTCTAAAGTCCAGATGAATTTGGGACAACTATCAAATAGTACTGCACGACTCATAACTAATTAGGTCATTAATATTGTCTTGTAATATGATATCTAAATTAACTTTAAAACTTGATATGAAACATAGTTATTAATATTATAAGTAACTAATTTACACATAAAACAAGGATATAGATCAAAAGGAAATATTTTGTTTTAATGAGTTATAGAATGTAATTCATATAAGTTCTATTAAAATGTAATTTAAATTCATTAAAATATGTATTTAAGTAAATTCTTATAATTCCTAACATTTCCTAAATTGGTTCACAGGAACCTTAGCTATAAAGTGTAAGATGTTTAATCAAATTACTTAATTTTTTCAATGTTATACATTGAACAGTACCTATTGCTATATTTAACTATAATAAAACTATAAGTTTTAAATTAATACTATGTATGCTGTTTAATTTATGATACATTCTTACCTGAACCAGCTGTTCCCTCAGGAAATGGCACAAGTCCAGTTAAAAACACGCAAATGTAATTCACGGATTCGGCAGAGTTAATAGTTATCATAAATTTTGTTTCTTCTAAACGTTCAAAATCTGTCCGTACCTGATAATAAACATTAATACTGAGTATAATAATGAAAATAGAAAGTATATAAAAAAATTGTTTTCAATATGAATTGAAGTTCTTTGTTAAAAATCTGAAATAATGGTTGCAGCCAGGGGTATACTACCAAAAAGTCAAAGGTAAAAGATTCATAGGCAAAAAAGTCCATGGTACATATAATTAGATTAAATGAAGAATAAGATGTGATACATTATCAAACTTCCAATTAGTATTAACTAAATGATTTACCTTATAAAATTAATAAATAATCTTGAAGGCGGATATCAACATGACAATATTACAAGTTTTTTTGGACTTTAAATACTGCTTCAAACTTTTAGCACATATAATGATCAAATACTATTAGTAACATTATAACTATCACAATGTTTTTTTATATTATTTAATATATTAATATATATACCGGACTTTTAGAACTAAGACTTATCTGCAGAGGACTTTATATCCTAGTACTTTTTTACTGCAATTTATATTGTATATAACTCAATGGGTTATGCAATCACCTACTACTCACCAGTCTGCCGCTGACCAACAATCCAAACATAGCAGGCACCGAGTCCACCATGGCAACAAATCACGGTTGGACGGGATCAATCGAATATCTTAAAAGTTAAATATGTAAATATAACGGACTTGAGTGAGATATCTGAGTCACGCTAGTTGGTTGATCGCGAATCCAAGTTATGCGAGATTCCTAAACAATCGACCACGAGGATAAGAGCTGGTTTTTAGCGTCACCGCGTCTGAAACATATCAAAAGGTGGAGGCAGTGATATTGGGATTCGATTCAAACGACGACTAAAATAAGCCACAGACGTGCAGCGAACATTCTAGATGTTTGAGAAGACGAAAGAGTAATGATACTAGATGGCACATTCTAGCCGTTCTAGGACTCGTTCATTAATCTCTTATCACTTTTGATAAGGTAGATTGTAAATACCGCAATACTGTATATTCTATTGCCTATGTATATACATATTTAAAGGGGCTTTTATAAACATATTTATTTTTTAGGATATAATTAAGATTAAACTATAAATATAAAATGTACGTAATAAAATATATTATACACTTTATACATATTATTTTAAGTTTAAATTAAATCATGTTTATTTTATCTTATCAATAAAAATTATCGGTCCGATTCTATAAAGTATAAGCAATAATGCAATACATTATATTATATTTGGAGGATAATGACTAATGAGAGTCGCCTTCTCGTGGTGATACAAATAATGGATTCCACAAATATTATAAGAATATAAGATAAATATTGATTGGATAAGATCTGGGCATGTAATTTTTAATTGGACCAGGACACCTGCCGGTTCAAAAACCATAAGAAAAAGATCAAGGGAAAACAGCAAAAGATAAAAAAATACCAACATTTTTATTTTACTGTATTACGTAATATTTCATTAGATATAAATTTTAACTTTTTAATTAAAAATTTATATCACTAATCCAAGTATTCAGTTACCCATGTGTTATATCTGTTGAATATTCTCTTTACCAAGTTTGTACATTTTGAATGATTAAAAATATATAAAACTACCTTGACTTTGTTATAGTATGTTTTGGGTCCCAATGTCCCAAAGAGAGAAAAGATTAAGTATTAGTTATAAATGTTATCTTTATAGTCTTGTATGGTTTAATTACACAAAATTTAATCAATATCCATAATATTTGATTTAAATATTGCTAAACATATTTGCTTATTGTATTTTATTATGTACAGATTGTAAATGTTATTTTGTTAATAAAAATAAATATAAATAAATATTGTTGTTTAATGATTGTCTGAATAATAAAATTTAAAATGTTTATTAATTCTTAAAAAATATTACTATAACTATTAACATACTTGTTTTGTCAGCAACACTAAGTACTGAAAATTAATTTCATTTCTTCTTATCTCCTACATAAGTGTTTATTAAATATTTAGTTCCATCACAGCTACTTGCATCTAATGATGGTAGGAAAAAAAGTCTCGCGGAAAAAAAATCCAGGAAAAAAAGTATCCGGAAAAAAAGTCTCAAAGAAAAATAAGCGGGTAAAGTCGTGTATGTCGCTCTGCTGTACAGTAGGTTACAAGTGGGTTACTGTAATGGATGGAATTAAATTTGAATCCAATGATATTATATCATTGTATACAAAAAACGATTCTGAGCGAAGACGGTTTATCTGTCTAGGATATATTATAGATTATTAAAAATTTTCAAATCTTAGATTTAAAAAGAAAATTTTTTATGAATTTCTAGAATAAAATAATTTGCGAATTTTCGTGATTTTTACATATGTTGTCAAAATTCAAACTTTGAATGCTTGTAAAAAAAAAATTGTGACTACGCATTTCTTTTATTTTTCAATTTTTATTGTAAAAATATATTATGAGCCTTGTATTAAATTTTCAAATCTTAGATATAAAAAGAAAATTTTTTATGAATTTCTAGTTTAAAATAATTTACGAATTTTCGTGATTTTTACATAATATGTTGAAAAAAATTCAAACTTTGAATGCTTAAAAAAAAAATTGTGACTATGTATTTCTTTTATTTTTCAACTTCTATTGTAAAAATATGTTAGGAGTCTTGTATTAAATTTTCAAATCTTAGAATTAAAAAGAAAAACTTTTATGAATTTCTATCTAAGATAATTTGAACATTGCCGTAATTTTTACGTATTTAGTCAAAATTTGAACTTTAAATGCTTATAAAAAAAAATCTTGCCTACGAATTTTTAATATTTTTTAACTTCTATTGTTACAATGTGTTAGAAGCCTTGTATTAAATTTTCAAGCTTTTCTACCGAACAAATAAATTTTTATCGATATTTATAGAAAAAAAAACTAAAAAAGTTGAAAAATTAAAATGTCAGTAAACAGCTCAAAACATATTTTGAAAATTTTATCAAATATATAAAACGCCTATATAAACATTCAGTCAAAATTTCAAGTATCTGCGGTAATTTGTTTTAGAGTTACACCAAAATAAGGAAATCGCTAAAAGTGAAAATCCAATGTTGTAAAAATTTAAATTTCAAATGCTCATAAAAATTTAATTTGAATTTAAGGTGGAATTTTTATTTGTGATAAAGATTGAAAAACTTGTAAGGAATCTTGTATTAAATTTTTAAATCTTAGATTTAAAAAGAAAATTTTTTATGAATTTCTAGCTTAAAATAATTTGTGAATTTTCGTGATTTTTACGTATTTTGTCAAAATTCAAACTTTGAATGCTTATAAAAAAATATTATGACTATGAATTTATTTTATTTTTCAACTGCTATTGTAACAATATGTTAAGAGCCTTGTATTAAATTTTCAAGCTTTTCTGCCAAACAAATAAATTTTTATCGATATTAATAAAAAAAAAACTAATAATGATCGAAAATTTGAAATGCCTATGAATAGTTCAACTTAAGTTTTTGCATTATTTCAGTAGGCTACCCCTTTATAAATGTACACCCAAAAAGTGGGGGTAAAGTCTGTGTACAGCATACCTAGTCGAAATAATCCTTCAATTTCAATTTTTGGGGGTGGTTTCCAATGTAAAAGTGAACATCCTTGGTGCATTATAATGGTCAAAACTCAAAAGTTAACATTTTCCAACAGTTTTCAAAAAAATGGAGAAAAACAAAAAAAAAATGAGCAAAACCAGTTTTCGACCAAATTAGTTTACTTATATGGTTGCAATTAAAAAACTAACCACTTTAAATACTTGAAATTTTCACCAAATGTTTATGTTAGTATTATCTATATACAGTTTAATTTTCAAAATGCTTTGACTGTTTTTGAGTTATTTATAGACCATTGAAATTTTCGATTTTTATGATAATTTTTTTTTGAAGGGTCAGTAAAAAAAATTTGGGATGACCAAAAAAACTTGAAAATTTAAAACAAGGTTCTTCATGAGTTATTATTATTGTAGCTAAAAAAAATTAAAAATCATTAGAGACAATTTTTTTTTATAAGCATTTACAGTTGAAATCTTTACGAAATCTGCGAAAACGCGAAAATTTGCAAGTAATTTTGAAGTTGAAAAATTATAAATTTTTTTGCGTTTATAACTAAGGATTAAAAATACAACACTAAGTTTTCTATAAGTTTTTCTTCAAGTAGTTATAGAGAAAACTCGAAGCATCATTATAGGAAAAATTTTAAGTGCTTTTGAATTTTAAATTTTTACGAAATCGCTTAAGGGGATTGGAAGTGCTCCATTTCTAAGGAGTAAACGATAGGCATTTAGTTTAACAGTTGAAGTCGCTTACTGCTGTTGTGTGAGTAGTAAATGCTCATTTGTGTGAGTGTCCAACACGCCACCACTACTACCCGCATATTCAACAACGGTGCGATATTCATCAAAATATCGAAAACCGGTTTTAGTCAACTAACTTTATCTAATAATACAATAACAATAGTCATTAAGTCGCAATTAGAGTAGTATGCGTGTGTGACCCATATTAGGTCTGCTAAATAATTGCATAAAATAAAAATCACAAATAATTCATTCATATAGTTAAAAATAAAAATTTTATAAAAAAAAAGTTTTAGAACGAATATTTATAACATCTAATTATTAATTAATTCCAACACAAGCTTTTAGCTTATAAGAAGTGTGCAATTTTTGCTTGTTTAAATTTCTTGTATTGCAAAACATAAATAAATATACAAAAAATCAAGATGTATTAATTAATATAAAATTAAAAACTAAAGGTTACAGAATTAAACAATTTTTTCGGGAATGCCTGGTCTTATTGGTAATCCTCGATCAAACCTAGAATCGATTATTTCTGGAAGTAATGACTCCATATAAAATCGAGTAACAAATGGTTCAATTTTAGTATTCCAAAATGATTCATCTCTAGGTATTTTATCTATCACAAAACCTGCCAAAATCATATACATTTAAAAACGACAAAAAACGACTAGGTATATAATAATTTGATTACCTTTGGGACTCCATACAACAAAATAACAATATTTTTTTTCTGTAATATTAAGTTGGCCCTGTACTTGGAAATAATAATTGTCTGTTTTTTTTAAAACAAGCTTTCCCTTATAATCAGTCATATACTTTAATTTTTTGAGAGTAACAGCTTCCTGTGGTGTGTATTCTTTTATACTCGACGGACATTTTATTTCTATTATCGAGTCTTCGTTTATTAACCCGTCCGGACTCGCAGCCAAATAATGCAGGGATTTATGAATAAATAAACCTGCTAACTGTATAGTTATTCCTAAAGTTTCTTGAACGGCGTTTCTGGCAATTGACTCATTTTCGATTCCATACCTATGTTAAATGTTAAACAAAATAATATTTTAATATAATGCATACTAATCTAACATAGTTACAAATTATAGTTATAAATTAAAATAAATCAATAAATAATATTTAGTAACTACGTCTCAATCATTAAAAAACTTTAGCTTACCTCGTAGCTGAACTTCCTTGAAAAATATCGTACAAAATATGCTTTACAGTATTTGCACGGGAAAATGTTGGTCGAAGCTTACAAACCTTTCCAAAGTTAGACGCCGTTAGTCGATATTTTCTATAATGTTGCCACATATCATTATCTTGCTGTCCAATTGTACTTCGTTCAATTGCTACTATCTCTTCAGATTTTAATGTTATTTTTTTCAAAAATAGTTCCTTTTTATTTTGATACTCATCAAAAGGCATATCAATTATTTCGCAACCCATTTTCACAGCTCCATAATCATCATCGGGTCCAGAAAATAATTTACGCTTATTCATTGTAAATCTATAAATAATATTAAGTGGTTGTAACGTGATATTGGTTTTTTTTAAATATATAAATTAAATTACGTCGGTTTTTTAAAATTTAAACGTCGTCTTCTTGATAATTCGCGCATTTTATCAACTTTTTTAATATATTTTTTTGTAATTATACCAGGACTTAAATTAGTCATTTTTTTATGTAACTGACTAATGTAGTTAGATCCCAAATTAAACGATGTCACTGCAGTATGACACCTAGCACCATACGATCCTAAAATAATAATTCAAGATTTAAAAAAAATACAAAATTACCTACAATATGATATGCTTTTATAATAATATTATACCTCGTAAAGAAAAGTTGATTCTTTTACCACCAACGTACTTGGCAATGACGTTATTAAGAGGACGTTTCACCCGCATGTGTTGTCTCCGTCTTACAAGTGCGTAACATTGCAAAAACTGTTTTGCGCGGGAAAGAACCGAGAAAGATACAGTTATAACTAAGAAACGAAATTTTCACCACATAAAAAGGAGATTTTTTTCTGTGCAATATCGTTTTTATTTTTTCGATATCACTTATACAAAAAAAATTCTTATTGTTTTATAATACATTAATTTTGCGTTTTTTAAGCACGAATAACTTTTTTTGTAGTTCTGATATCGAAAAAATAAAAACGATATTGCACAGACAAAATTCTCCTTTTTATGTGATGAAAATTTCATTTCTTAGTTATAACTGTATCATTCTCGGTTCTTTCCCGCGCGAAACAGTTTTTGCAATGTTACGCACTTGTAAGACGGAGACAACACATGCGGGTGAAACGTCCTCTTAAAACCTTCAACCACATTGTTATTGACGTTATAGATCAGGCTCGATACATGATGTGCAACTATATTTCTGGCCCCTAAGATATCAGCCCATAATCCAGAAGTTTGCATTTGAGGAACTAGATTAACTTCATTTTCTTTCGGGCCTTTACAAAAATAACTAAAAATAAATAAAATATAATTTATACATATATGTATTGTAACCCACTAACTTAATTTTAAAAATAATTATTGTTCATTTGGTTTGTAACAATTTGGTTTGTAACAATTTAAAAAAAAATTAATTACCTAGCACAATCATCATGGTAGCCAAATACATGGTATGGGCTATTTAAAATATCACGTTTTAAAAGCGCGACTTTTTCATTGTGACTAAGATTCATTTCTTTTCTAAAAGCTATTGCCTTCGTCACTGCACATCTTTAAAAAAAAAAATTATTATTATACATAGGTTTGTTAATTATTCATAAAAACTCATAACCGTAATTTAAGTCGTCTATCTTTTAAAATTTTCCTCAAAACTCCTGGTACTACTATCCCGGAGGTACTCTTCCGACGAGTGGATATATCCACAATACGGTTACAATAATTTCTTAGAATATTATGATTTACACATTCTATTTTTTTAATAAATATATCGGGTCCATAAGGTTTTGCCAATGATAATTTTTTCATGACACTTGAGTCCCCGTCACCAATAAGTTTATTAAAAATTACATTGTGCATTGACATACTTTGGCGGAAACCTTCAACAATAATGTCTGCTTCCATTGAAGTGGAAGTTCCTTCCCAGTTCTTAAAACATTTATGAACAGAAACTTCTTTCTCGTTGGATTCAGCTTTTTGACAAACAGCACAAAATTTATTTCGAATTCCCATAAAAAGTATTTTTTTTGTTCGGTATCCAATAATTGTCGCCTATATAAAATAATTTATAATGTTATTATTTTTAAAAACGACTTATTGAATATTTTATAATTTTTTAACCATAAAATACTACGAAAGCTTACGTAATTTCGACAAATTTAACGCTACTTAACCCTTTTATAAAAAAATATTTGAAGAGTTACTTAACTTTTTATATTAGGTAAATTCAATATTTATGATACTTTAAATTACTATTTTTAAGCTTTTTTTAGCTAACGAAAAATTTATAGTTTCAAAAATCAAAAATGCGGGTAAGAAGTGGATGTCGCTCTATACTGTACAGTAGTTTAATAGTGGTTACTGTAATGGATGGTATCAAATTTGAATTCAATGATATAATATCATTGTATACGAAAAACGATTCTGATCGGAGACGAGTTGTCACTCTTGGATTTTTATACAATGTTAATTATATTGTTATTATTTTTAAAAAAAATGTAGGTACCTATAAATAAAACAATTTTCAAATTAATCAAATTAGATCCATTATGTTACATGGAACCTTGCTTCAAATTTTCCATCCTTAGCTATAAAAGTTAAGCATTTTATAAATTTTTAACAACTAAAGAATTTGTAAATTTTCAATTACACAAATTTTGTCAAAATTTTAACTTTAAATGGTTATAAAAAAAAATCGTGCCTATGTATTTAAATATTTTCTATCTGCTATTATATTAACTTATGGGGAACCTTGTATTAAATTTTCAAGTTTTTTGACCCAACGAATAAAATTTTATTGACAATTATAGAATAAAAAACTAAAAAACGGAAAATTTCAAACGTCTATAAATAACTTAAAAATTGATAAAATATTTAGAAAATTTTATCAAGTATAGGAATTGATGAAATAAATATTTGGTGTAAATTTCAAATTTCTACAATTATTCGTTTTTATATAAGAACAAAATAAGAATATCAGTACAATAGAAATTGAGTGAATATCTAATATTGTAATTTAAATGCTCAAAAATTTATTTTGACTTTCCGGTAGAAATTTTTTACTTGATAAATGTAGACATATTCATGAAGAATCTTGTATAGAATTTTCAAACCTTAGATTTAAAAAGAAAAATTTTTATGAATTTCTTACTCAAAATAAATGGCAAATTTTCGTGATTTTTACGTATTTTGTCAAAATTCGAACTTTCAATGCTTATTAAAAAAAATTGTGACCATGTATTTTTAATATTTTTTAACTACTATTGCGAAAATATATTAGAAGTATTGTATCAAATTTTGAATTTATAGAAAAAAAAACTAAAAAAGATTGAAAATTTTATCATGTATAGAAAATGCCAGTATAAACATTCAGTGAAAATGTCATGTTTCTATGGTAATTTGTTTTAGAGTTACACCAATATCTAAAATCGATTTTTTCAAAAATGCACCAACTAGATTCACTTTCGAACCGGAAAAGCTACTGAAGTTTAAAATCGAAGCATTATTTCGACAATTTCTCGTGAACACAGACAAAATAAAAACACAACATAGTAAAATCAACACAAATAATACAATACAAATAAAATTTGAAATGTCTATAAATTGTTAAAAAATATTTAAAATATTCTGAAAATTTTATCATGTATTAAGAATGCAATTTTAAAGATTTGGTGAAAAATTTAAGTATCTACGCCTATTTGTTTTTAAGTCACACTAAAAATATTAATTCAATTCTACCAATAAAAATTTAAAAAAATGATTTACGATAATATAAAAATAATATAATAATAATACTTACTACACCAGAAAGGGCATTGTAGTTACTTTTGTAAGACCTTTTAGACCATGTACCGTCTGCTACAACCGTAATTAGTGGTATTCCATTTTCATTTACGTTATTTTCTTCCACTGCAAGTCTAGCCTCTTCTTTACCAGCCATTTCCATTGCTTCTATAGCTGTGTTCTCGGTATGTTTAATTAAGTCATTATGAATTTTTTGATATAACGGATTACTCATATTAGGCATATTTAAAAAAGCTGAAAATGTGTCTAGTTGTGTATACCCTTGTCCAGTATTTACGATTGCAGCCACCATTGCCGAATTTACAGGCATACTAGCACGATCTTCATTTGTAATTATTTCTTGTTTGTTACAAAAATTACACATAAAAACGAATTCAGAAAAAAATCCATTTCTGATTTCTTTTACCAAAATTAAGTTTTTGAAAGTACAATCGAATGGGTGGTGGTCAATATTTTTAATGGCATCAAATAAAAACATTATATCAACTAAACGGCGACCACTACATTTCACACTTTAAAAATTAAAAATTATTTTTTAATTTTAATTTTCAATTTTATAAAATTAAAAGTTTTAAAAAAAAGTGCTGGACACTTACTCGACAGGTCTTATATTATTTAATGATTTTTCGCCGGTATTAGAATTTATATTTACTATAATTACCAATAAATACCAATTTTATTCATCCAATAAAAACATTGTCTACAATATTAACTGTAGACATAGCTACACAGTTTAACACATCCATGTAGTCTTGTGTAAAATACTTTTGAAAAGTGTTTGGAATAAATACTCGAATACTTATGAAAGATATATTTTATATTTTGATTTGTGTCACTTTATTCTTTCAAGGGATACAACAAAGATTGTTACCAATTCATAAATATTAAATATTGAGCGATATATAACAAATAGTTTGAAAAGTGAACAAATTTCAAATAAATATAATTTTCATTCAAGCAAAATCATGTTAAAATATTTAGTTCTCATTTTGATCATTTAATTTTGTTAACCTATAAATTGTATTAGGTACCACTATAAAAACAAAGTATGTATGTTATTGTATATATTTTACATTAGCAGTTATTTTTTTTTTATAAATGTAATATGAAAACTAATGGGATGAATGGTGTGGTGGTGCGGGGGCTTTGCCTCTATGGGTCAGTGAGCTTTTCACTATTTGTGCACCCCAAAAAATATTGGTCTAGTTGTGCCCATGAATTTGGCATTATAAGTTCTTTTCATCACACATTATGGTAAAAATTAATTTAACATGATAAAATATGTTTATTCTAAAATGTTGTTGTGTGTTGAGGTATATGTTTCATTACTCATAAACTTAATGTTCATTTTAATCGAACTTAATTTTTAATAGCTTATGATTACATTCTATAATTCTCAAGCACTGTACTAAGGGGTGGCGAGGGAAGGCTTTAGCTCTCTCTAAAAATGGTCCAACCCAAATAAACCAAATATAAAACATATAACATAGCCCCACATGTTATTTTTATAATAGATAAATTATTATTTTTAAATACTTATAAAATATATTTTTTAATTTTTAAAAATTAACAAGTATTTTATTTATTTATTAGTTAGTTTATTAAGTAATTACTAAAAACAATAATTTAATTTATATTGATCAAACAAAAGTAAAAAGTACCTAGTTCAATAATTCAATCATAAAGGATCATCATGTTATAAAACTAAAATTAAATATAATTTAATTTGTACATCATTTTTAAAGTAGTTATTTGAAGTCTGTATTTAAATATTTCCTTACTTACATAAAACAAAACAGCCTTTTAGCCATATAGGTAACATTATTAAAACATTGTACCTACAATGCATATATTAATAATATTATCTATTGAGAACTTAGAATTAAAAAAATTTGCTATAGAGTGTTATAAAATTTAAATGTGTGGTATATGTTAAAATAAATTAAATTATATAATTAAGTAATCTCTTTTGTTTTTGAAAAAAATAATGCATAAAATGTATCTGCTCAGCTCAGAATCCCTTGAAAAAAAAGTTTAGTGCCAATGTGCCATGCATTATACTATTATAGTTAAGTACAGTATAGTGTAGGAATATTGCAAGAATTTGGATTTGTTTTTTAAATTAATGTATTATTTTGATTATTCTGTTTATTAAACACAAAAGAAATTCACTATATCAATTAATTATTTTATTATCATTGTAGCAAAAGAAAGGTAATGTGTTTAGTGCTGTATATTAAGTATGTTTTCTAGCAAACTGTATAATATAATAAATAAATAAATATATTTATTGTTGAAACAGTAAAAAATATAAAGGAGAGAATACATTTGATATTTCCAATTTGTTCAGCACTTGGACCATTACAACTCTATATTTTTCAGATATTAAATCCCTTAAAGTACCATCTGCTAAAGAAAGTGATGTAGCATGTGATAATAATCAATGCATACAATGCCTTGTATACAAACAAATCTAACAAATTTTATATACTTAGACAATTAAGGCAATTATAATATTTAATATGCCTTATTATACCATTTATTTTGTAATTTGTAGTTAGTATATTGATAACCATTAGTTATAATTGATAAGCGGTAGTTAGGTTTTTAGATATTTTAAAGGCGAATAAAAAGGATTTTAGTATTTTTATGTTGGCAAAGTTGGTCGGGTAAAAAAAGCAATATCTTATGCGGGAATTTTATTTTTCCAATGTTGGCTAAACTGATCTCCCGAATTTTGATTTTGATGATATCTGCTGTTATCAAAATCGGGAAATCTGTACCAGCCCCCGTTTGTAACGATATCCGTGATAACGAAGAAGTAGATAAATATTTTGGAACATAAAATATTGTAATTTTTTTTTTTTTTTTGTTACAAAAAAACAATGAATATACCTTTTACATGTTCTACTCTTTATTGGGTAGATGAATGGTATTATAATTTATTATGACCTGAGTCGACGAGTTAGTTATTTTTTCAACAATGGTTAAATTTCAATCTATATCCGAATAACCAAATCAAGACTTTTTGTTGTACGTTTATTGTATTTTCTAAAGATGTTGCATTGAAGTTATTGTCATCATCGTGACATTCTACGGGTAAATATATGATTTATATATAAAAAAAAAAACGATCAAAATCTTTCTAGAGTTCTGCAAGTGACTTGAATTTTGCATGAGGCATACTACAAAGATATGTTAAAACAAATTTTATTTTCTAGCGCTTCAGTCATTAGTTGCTGGTTCATAAATCTGTTATAACTATATCTGCAATGGGTTTTCTCCAGACCCAAACGCCATACTTCAACCCTGCAATGTTGAACCTTAAAAGAACAACATAAAATATGAAAGTATTGATATTGTTAATCTTTTGTTTTTTATAACTTCTATGTTTCAACTCCAGAATTGTTAACCAATTTATGTTTGAGTAACATTATATTTTTTCCCTGTTTTAAATATAACATATTGAAACATGTTAACATATTGATTGCCTTGTGACTGTCTATGGTTATCTATAACATAGTTTTATATTATCATACTTTCCGATGGTGCTACAATAATGTTCTTAAAAGAGTACAGAGGCATAGTAAGATGGTTCTTGGTTTAATAAACATATTATTTTTATTAATAATTTTAAATGTATTTTCATTTAAAATATTATAAATAAAATTTGGAATGATATTGGAAAATATGGTTGCTGTGTCAATAATACATATTGTGTGATCACTGGCAGTCAATGTGTTAAAAATTGTTTGTGTTTATTTACTTCATTTATTTAAAATCTATTTTTGTGTGTCTACTTAAATTATTTATTTGTTTTTTTAGGAACATGAAAATGAATACTAATATGCTCACAGGTATGGGATTTATTTATTTTATAAAACTAATGAATCAAATCAATGTTCTTTTTTTTTAGACCTCTGTGAGATCATACATGGTTTGGGTGAAAGATTACCACGCAAAGATACAGTTGTGGTAATTCAGTCAGTATTAATAAAACAAATGATTTTGTTGATTTACCGAATTCGAAAAGCTGCAATTTTACTTAATCACCAGAATATATCAATCCAACATTTACTATATGTTTTGGAAAATCATAAGATCATCCTTATTCGAATTCTATCATACTATAGTAAGTATTAAAAGTAAAAGTATATATATAATATACCTAAACAAAATATATCAACAGATAAATCAAAACACTCCTAAATTATTTATAGAATATAGCCATTGATTTTAAAATACACAGCTAAGCCATAGCTTAAGAGTTTTTGCTGACTAAAATTAAGTTGTCAGCCATTAGATTTGCTGTATATGTTCACAGTAAGCACTATGTAAACAGGTTCAGCAAACCTAGCTACTGACAGCATACTTTTAGTCAGCAGAAACTCTAATTCTTTAGCTCATGATAGCTGTGTATTTTAAAATCAATGGTATTTCTAATTTACTAATATATATTATATTATTTTTATAGTGTTAAAAGATACTATCTTTAAACTCAATGCATTAAGTAATATTGATGAAAATAAGAAAAAAAATAAGAAACATAAGCAAGAGTTGATTGATAAAAATGTTGTAGAAAATATTACAAATTTACAAGATGAATTTGTAAAAACAGGTATTATTTATTTTATATTTCATAGAATAGTTTTATAAATAAAAAAATAAAAAATATGTAATTCAATTTACAAAGTTTTATAGATTATTAGTACACTTATATTATTTGTAACAGTGAAAACTAAAATAGAAATTTTTATCATTTGATGAATGATAAAATAATTTTTAGATCCAGTTACTGCTTTAACTGCAATTGATTTTACCACAAAAGACTTATCACCTAGCAATATCAAAGTCAAAAGTATTTTTAAGAAACTTAGGAATGCAATCGTGGATTTGAAGTTAAAAATAAATATAACTGAAGAAGAAGTAAGAAAATCGAATGAAATACGTTTGATCAGAGCTAATGATATATCAATTATACTAACACCTGAGTATGGCATTTTTTTGTTACTGTTTGTTGTATGTTAATTTTACTCATATTTATTTAACGATTTTAGTGCATATGAAGGCTTTGAAATGTGCAGAAGAAAAAATTTTCATAAATCCAAAATAGGTGAACGGTTATTGTTTCAAGTACACAAAGCTCTCCCATGGGATATTACATACGATAATCAAGTAAAAGATGTTCTTCTGTTCTTAGCCAAAGTAAAGTTTTGATTAATAATACTGATTATAACAATTACCTTAAAAATTTAATTTAATTGTAATCACTTACAGGAAACAATTAACTGTCTTATTGATCGTGTATTTGAAAATAGAAAATGTACAGATATTTGTGATGAAAATAATTCATCCATAATCAAGGTAAAACTGATTTTGTATGATTATTAAAATTATTTCTAATGTTTTTTTGTATTTAGAAAAAAAAATATGGATCTATACTTGTTGATGAAATAATAGCTGTTATAACATGGAAATCTCCTTTGGAAGAAATTCACTACCCATATGATGAAAATGATCTGTTTTTTAATAATCATTTGATTTTTTAATTATAAAAAGTATTTGTATTTGTATAATAAGTAAATTATTGATGTTTATTCTATAATATGATTTGTTTAATTTGTGAATATTTATAAAGTTTAAAAAACTTCTTTTACAACATTTTTTTTTTAAATTTTACATCTACAATATTTATTTTTGTATTAATAATAATAATTGTAATAGTATAAAATATTAATTTTTAAACGACTTATAGTGAAATATAATGATAGTATAATTTTAAATAATGCTTTAAAATCAGTTTTTCATTTTTGTAAATCTTCATAATTGGTCATAATCGCATTAATACTGATAAATAATTGTATAATGTATTAATGTTTTTAACATCTAATATTAATATTTAATTATATAAATCACAAATCAACTAATTAACTTGTATATTAAATTAATATTTATTGTTTCTCCAGCCTTACTAAAAAATTCAGATATTTCAGATGTTCCAAGAATCAGGAAATGCTTTATTGCTAAATTGTATATAGTTTTTGAAAAACTGCTTTTATTTCTTCCTATTCAATGGATCTTTGTTTAGTTTCAAGATATTTTGTTATTAATAAGAAATTAATTCTCCTCTTGAGGAATTATTGAAAGTTCTTACATAATTTCTATCTTTTTCTAGTGTTTTATGAAATATTTTTAAACCACACTGTTCATTAATAATTATAGTGTTTTTGTTATTCATCAGTTGGCAATATTATATTTCCCATAATGTTATTCCCATTAATAATTCGGTCATTATTTATCGTTTTAACAATTGTTTCTTAAGGTTTTAAAATGCATATTTTTAAACCTAATAAGTCTAACAACGTCTATATTGGTAATATAGCTGGTAATATACCTGCTTATTAAATTCACATCATTGCCCAATTCTTCTAAAAGTTATGTTTTCATCATATTTAAATATATTTATAATGCCATAATGGTTTTGTTTATTATCACATTTCTAATACCTGATATTATTTGAATAACCTTACTGAACTCAACATATTTTTTTGCAAAAAGTTTTCTTGTCAGTATTTCAAATGCTTTTAACAAAAAATAAATGTTATATAGACGTCATAAATCGTGACTCCGTATAATTTAAATATACCATTGCCATTGAGAGAAAGCAGTATTTATGATATAATGTTTTAAAAATATTTCCACCATATAAAATTAAATATTCTTTTGTGTCTTAACTCCAAGGTCAGCTTTGCATATTGTCAGTGCCAGTGGCGTAACTTCAAAATTCGGGCCCGGGAGCGAGATTTTCAACGGGCCCCCCATCGTCCAGGTATATATATTAAGAAAATCCGGGGGAGTGTAATCACCTTACTAAAATAACTAAAAAATTTTTTTTTAATAAAAGATATTAATTTAATACTTCATATTATATACATACAAAAAAAAATTAGTAAACAGTTATAGCAGTTGTAACAAATAACAATTAACTCAAAACTTAAAACATTCTTCTGGACTTCTTATTTGCCAAAGTAGAAATAATATCTGATGTATTAATTTCTTTCACAATTTTCTTTTCTATTGATATTATTGCCAAACTTGACAGACGAATTTGAGACATCGTACTTCGAAGATAGTTTTTAATTATTTTGAGTTTAGAAAAACTTCATTCTGCGGTGGCCACCGTCACTGGTATTGTCAAAAAAAGAAAACAATTCTTTGGGCCCCTATACGAACGGGCCCGGGTGCGACCGCACCCTCTGATCGCTCTTAGTTACGCCACTGGTCAGTGCCATATTTAGGTTTAGGTGCCATGCATGAGCATATATGTGATTGGTGGGAAGGGGATGAAAGGGATGGATCTGTCCGTGATATTTTTTTATTCTTAAGATTTCTCTTTGATAGCTTATTTAAAATTTATATTTTATATTTTATACCGGCAATGAGTGATTCTAAGTAACAAAAACCGGTAGTGATGTCGTACCTCGTATGCGATCTACCCAAATAGGCGATCTACGGATTATTCCGAGCACCGAATGGTGCCAAGATAATTTACGACTGTATGTACGATAATATGACTTCCCTTTAATTGTTCAATTAATACGATAAGATAAAATATACGATAGCCAGACACATAGGCGCCCGCAGGGAGGGCAAGCTGAGGAATTTGCCCCCCTGGCTTATTCAAAATATTTTTTTTAATTGAAAGTTTTAAGATAAATTACTATATACTAAACAACAAATTTAAAGTATAAAATAAGTCGTAATATAATAAAATATAATATATTGTGTACGAGTATAATAAAAAGGTTATTATTTTAAAACACCTAGTAAAATTATAATATTTATCCTCAAATTCTAACATTGCCCCCCCCCCCCTAGAAAAATTTCTGCCGGCTCCAATGCCCAGACACATCGCCACGGTAGGCCGTAATTATACGGATAATAATTGACCGGAATGATAAAAAATACGGAAAGTAAAATGACGGAACGTGATACCGCGGAACGTAAAATAACGGAATGTAGTAATTCGGATCATAAATTTCTGAAACGTAAATTTACGGAACCAGAAAAATGCGGAAAAAAATAGATTGGAACGTATAATTACGGAACCAGAAAATTTTGGAATGTAATATCACGGATAGTAATACCCCGGACTGTATTATATTCAGAAACGTAACTTCACGGACCGTAATTTTGCGGAAAGTAAAATTACGGAATTCGAAATACCATAAACCAATGATTCTCAACATAGGGATATCTAACTTTGTATAATTTGGTTTTGTTTTTTACATCTTCTACAAATAATGCATTATTGACAAAATTAACTACAGTTGGAAACAGTAGTATAGCCAGGGAGGGGGTGATGGGCTGTAGCCCTCCCCTAAATTTTAAGAAAATTGAAAAATTATTTTATTGGTCTATGAAAAACGCTACAAAAGGCTTAAATTTTACTGATTTTAAATTGTCATAGCTTTTTTTTATTTGTTATATATTAATAATATTTCGGCATCTGCATGTTATACTTATGGAAGAATCTAGGTAAACCACCATTGTGAAAAAATTGATAGCCTCCCCCGAAGAAAAATCCTAGCTACGCCACTGGTACATACCTAATATAATTTTATCTTGAATGGAAGGCACAAAGGTGCCTCAAACATATTTTTTTTAAAATTAAAAACACATTTTTGAGGTTAATTAAATACCTAGGTACTTATTTAGTTAAGATCTGAACTTTAACACATTTAAACAATAAAGCCATTTTTTAAATCATATGTCACGTATAAAGCCGGATTCCCACGACTGGTGTATTTGGCCAATATTTGGCACTGGTGGTTACTTGCCATGCCGTCGGATCGCCATACTTGTACAATTATTTGTCACTGGTGTCGTTCCCGGCGATTGTCGGTAAATGTGACACAAGTCAAAGGAACGGCCAATATACTTGTACTATTGATCCCACGACCGGTTCGTATAACAGCCAGCAATGGGAACAGACAACAGTGTACTTGGCTACTTGCACTAGTGCTCCGGTATTGGCGTACTTGTCAAGTACGCCAGACGTGTGAGCACCATATTCGTGCACTGGTCAAATGTACAATTATTGGCGTATTTGGCAAGTACACCAGTCGTGGGAATCCGGCTTTAGACAAAGGTAAAAATGACTGGGTGGAAACCCCTTGAGGCTTAAAGAATAATAGATAAAAGAATAACAATTCAGAAGTAATACTACCTACTATAGACAATATTATGTGCATCAATTTGTGTAGATAATTATACCAACCTTACATGCCTACATACAAATATTTATGTGAATATGGCACATTCGATGTATTTTATATCCAGTGTATATATTTTAATTGTTATTTTTTTTAAATGTATAAAATGTGTACACACAATTTAAATCACGTTATATAAAATATAAGTAGGAATTAATTAAATGTTTGTAGGTGTATACAATGATTTATAAAAAAATTCTAATTTTTTTTTAATGAATTCTTATAATATATATATTTTTGTATTGTTAATGCAGCAAAGTTTTGAATAATAAGTAATAGCCAATAGGTAGTGGGCATATAATTTTTATTGTACCTACCTTATGTATTAAGCTCTGTAACCAGTGTTGATAAGTACCTATTTAAAGTTTTTTTGGTATTGAACGCTTTGTCTTAAAACTCAATAGTATTTAAAACTCATCTTTTTTTAATACATTTTATTTTGAAAATGCTTATTCAATATTATATTTATTTTTTACACTGGAACTTTTATATTTTCATCAAATACTTGTGCAATAATTTATTTTGTTTTATTTTTTGTGTTTGTTTCTTTAAATAAATTATTACCTAATGAGGGTAAAAGTTTTAAAACACTTTTTATAGGTATTCTTTACAAATCTAGTAGTACCTAATATCTTGTGGCTTGTATTTCATCATATAAAAATTAAATGTGTTTTGATTTAGATTCTCATTTCTACTATACTGGTCATCCCCGAACCATCATATTAAAAGTAAATTAATTTCATCTAAAGAATCTTTAATTAATTACTTTTATAATGATACCTATATTTCATTCACATCTCAGAATTTCTTTTTCAGTTTGGTATTGTTTAAAACAACACAAAATACAAAAAAGTAATAACTACATATAGTAAATAAAACAGTAGGTATAACACTAGTCAGTACCCAATGGCATATTATGGGGGGGGGGGGTCCTCCATGTCTTGACACCCCCCGACATTTAAAAAAAAGTCCTAATATATTGGACATTAGTGTTGTCACTTATTTTATAGTATACTATTTTTATCAAATGTAAAACTTCTAGTCAATTCCTAACATATTAATTTGTTAAAAAATTAATTCAATGTCTTTTTACATTAATAAATAATACTAAACATTTTGTTTTTGAGGTTCAATAAATGTTGACACCCCCCGAGAAATCAACCAAAATACGCCACTGTCAGTACCTATTATATAATTACTAGGTAAATAATATAGGTACATGATGCAGGTAACTAGGTAACTAGGTAATATTAACTTTTATTACATTTCAAAACAGAATTATTAATTATTAATTTTATTTATGATAAAAACATTCTTTGAAAATGATGTACATCTCCTCGACAGACTGGGCATATTCTAGGATATTGACCATCCAACACTGAAACACATGTTTCACACACCCAGGCGTGACCACAAGGCAAAACTATATGCTGAACTACATTATCACCAGGAGTAGTAGTTAAATAAACCATACAGTTTCTTGGACTGGGTACAACTTCTGGTGTATTTTGTGGTACTTCTGGTACTTCTGGTTCAACAAAGTCATCTGCTAGACCACCTAGACCATCATCATTTGATTCCTGATCATGTTCAATACCTAGTACCCAATGTCTTTGCCTACTTTCGTATCCATCACAGGAATGCGAACATTTCACTAGAAATTGCCACACACTTAATAAACCTGCTTCATGATGTATAACAGCCCTTTTTATTCTTATAGAATTCAGAAGATACTTGGTCTTTAAATTTCTAGTCAGTTGCAGACCATGGGCTATTTGAGTAACCATAGTGTGATATTTTTGGCTCAACTTACATATCTGACCTGATGATTAAACCAAATTAATTATTATATTTTATAATGTTTATGTTTGTTAGTATAAAAACATAGTAAAACAATTATATTATCAAATTATGTAGCTTAGCGAACAAAGAATTGTCTTATTGATTTACATTGATTATACACTTTTCATCAAATTTAAAAATATGATGAATTCAATATTATAAATGGTATAGGTAGGTATGTTCAAAGTATTAATAAAATTTTAGTTTTTACACAGCTAAAAATTAAATTAACACTTACCAAGAAAGACCCATAAATTTGGATGTGTGATAGAGAACTTATGTCTCAAAAAGTTATGGAAGCTTTCCAAGTTATTATTTGTCCTTCTTGAGACACCATTCACAGATAAAATATCAACCCCGACACACCTTATCCAGTGTAACATCTCGCACGGGGCCATACCCAGATTCGGCGTGGAGTGCACATTGACGAGGCTAGCATAGGTCGCCAACCCACAGCCGAGATTCGGAAACCGGAGCATATGGGATTTTTTTTTTTACATATAAAATGAATAAGTGACTCGGAAAAGGGGAAAAAGTTAAAAAAAAAAAAAAAAAAAAACATAGATATGGGGAGTGATTATTTAAAGTATATTAGGAATAAAATTTTAATTTATGACCAAGAAAAGCCATACGGCATAAAAACTTGGCCGCCACTGAAGGTCACCGATCAGATACAATAGATCAATATAAAATATAAATACATAATAGAATAAAATATGGAATTTGACTGTATGTCAATTTCAAGCATGGCTCCGGATATCGGTCACCAGCGTATAAATAAATCAATAATAACATATCCACATAAAACATAGTATACTATGTCAAGACTCCATCTGTGACAATCTGTGTATGTTCATGGATATGCGAGACTTCGTGACGTGACATACTTACGTACGAGTCTCGTCGGCATTTCCCGACAGATCCACTTGTGCTACGGGGCGGGGCCCGGCGTTCTCCGGTGCCTGCATCCGTGGTTGGAAACGATAATTGTCGCGACGAGGAGCATTATAGCGTGGTTGTTGATTGCCATTGTTTTGATGTTGGAATGGTGGTCGAACTTGGTTGTCTTCACGACGTCGATCACAAAATGATGCAGACTCTTCAAACTCCATCAAAACTGATAGCAGTTCATTGGTATCGCGTGGTCCTCGACCTCGAATGGCCATTCCAAGCGGTGTGGGATAGTGCTGAATAATGGTGGACACAAGATCAGATTGCTCGATTGGTGGATTGAGGTATTTGGCCCCAGCAATCCATTTCATGGCATGCGTAGCTAGACCGTCGGATCTAGTGTATTGGTACGGTCGAAACACCTCATTTCGGGCTTTGCGTTGAGTTGCCGAAGACCAAAAATGCTGGAGGAATAATCGGCGAAACTCAACGTATGATTGGGGTGATGGGATTAATGACTCACACCAAATTTGTGCATCTCCCACTAAACGACGATGTACAGAAATAAGTTGTTGGGCCGGTGACACAAATACGCTTTCGAAGTAGGCATCGACCTGACCAATAAACTTCTGTGGATGTATGACTTTGATCTGTCCGGAGAATTCAGTTACAGCGTCCTGAAACCGCTCTTGAGATCCCAAAAAAGATGATCTTTGTGAATCAAAGGTATTCAAGAGGCTGGTTTCAGGGATCGTCGGGGGTATCGAAGACACGTTATTGCTATCAGACGAATTGAGAGGGACAGTAGTAGATGACAAGATTGTGGGCTTCAGAATTTGTGACAGATCCGGGTTCGTCGATGCTCGGTACTGATCCGACAACCGAGTTACCTCCTTCCTCATTTGAATAATTTCATATTCTAAGGTATTAAGACGACCATCGGTAACCTGTTTGTCAGTGGTTTGTTGGATAGCCCGATTTTTTATGACAACACTCTCATCCTCTAATTTGGCCAAACGAGTATCCGTTAGTTGGTATCGCTGAATACATTGATTAATTCCCTCTTCCGTCTTTCGATGTAGAGTTTCAAACTGTGTCTCCGTTCGGGAATGATTAGCATTCATTTTAGCCATCATTTGCTGAAGTACCGATTGAACACTTTGGTCTGTTTTCGATTGCTCGGATACGGCTTTTGCCTGAGGGCCAGAAGTTGTCACTACAGACATAGTAGGATTTGTGGTGGTACTCAAAATTGACGTAGTCGATGGTGTGGTTGATGTTGTAGTATTCGTAACGGGCAGCATCTTGGTTCTCTCTTGCGGGAACAGACTATCAATCAAACGATCGGGGGGACGAGTCTCTCGCTTGCCAGCCGCGTACATCAACGACGAATAACGAGAATCACACAGCCAATACAGAAAACATGTGTCTATTCGTAATGAGTGAATCAAAATTCAAGATAAATAAAATGACTACTTCAAAAAGAAATATATATTACTGTTGACTAGACACAACACGAACACAACCAAACGTGATTCGTATATTACGCAATTCAAGACAGAGAAAAAAAACAAATGATATAATAGAGTAGTGAATATAATATATATGATATTATAATAATATATATAATAAGAATAATACGATAGAAAACTTCGCTTTCAATAACAAAATATACTAATGAAATATTATGGATGGATGTCATCGCCGATACGTCGGGACGACACTCAAAGCACACTAACAAATTTGGTAATATATTCAAATATCATCCTTGGCCGGGGTAATCTCATAAATCACTTAAACAAACTATCTATAAACACAATAAATTGACAACATATACACTGTCATCAGAGATCTCGCATAAAAATAAAAAGGAATAAAAGTAAAATCAAGACAACATACATGCGAAAGCATGTCTACCAAAATTCACCTACGCAGAAATGGTGGCGAATGTTACAAAAATCATGACGAAAATTTCATGAGAGAAAGTAGAGAAATATATATATAGATAATTGTTCACCACATTAAGTATCAATACTCTTTCTTCAAATTATATACTACTCGTAATGCAACGAGGACCTAACAACACGTATACGAAACGTACAACGAAAAGCACAGGCGTGCGACATCCTATAACGCGAGCGATATACGTGCTCTCCGGTCACCACGGGACATACAATTTGTGGACAACTTATAACTAAACATCAATGTGTGCACGGGCCTAACGGGGATAAAATATTTAAAGTTCGGTCTACCAACCGTGAGAATATGATTAGAGATCAAACCGTACCTATCACGGTTACATAGATAATATAATATAACGGTTTTTTTTTTTTTTTTTTTTTTTTTTATGCAGTATACATAGTATGTAAATATCGATGACACTGATTTATCATTGTTATGAAATAAATAATACGCAAACGCGGAAATAAATACGGCGGACGGAGAAGTCTTTATCACAATACCGATATCAAACGAGAAAGTCGACATACTCGCTGATCGGTGATAACGCCAAATCATTAATAAATATATTTTATATATACGATATTATGTTCAAATAAAATAAACTATTAAAACGTCATAAATTAGGACGAGGAGATACGATAATATTAATGATTATGCAAAACGTTGTAGTAATTAAAGATAGATATCGGGGAACGATCGCACAGCCGTACTGGAACGACACGCACCCAATTATAAATATTAACACTGTCGTTCAACAGCGGTAGACCGATAAGAAGCAATTACGAGCGGTTACACAATAGAACCAAAATAGATAGGATGAGACATATAATATACAGGTGCACACAAAGACGCGTACAAATAATATACTTAAAATTAAGCCCTAATGCTCTGCCGCTCAAATCTGCACTGCAATGACGACGAACACCTCCTCGCGATGTCGATGGGATGTCGATGGAACCTCCGAGAGCTGGGTCGGCAACATCCGGAACGACGGGAATACACACACACTATCATCCTCCGATCCCAGCATGGTGGAGAACCGGATAGCCCGACACTGTTTTAATCACCGGAGCATTTCTGAAATTAACGCAGACAGTACTGGTTCTACGCAACACTTAGGCATACGCATATATACATTTATACACCTCCCATGGCCGGTATTGTTACACTACCACGATGCATGGTGGGATACTATATATCTAATAGATATTATATTAGACCGACAGGTCATCAGTGCATGGTATATACACTTGAAATAATCCTGGCAAGGTCGCCATCTGTAACATCTCGCACGGGGCCATACCCAGATTCGGCGTGGAGTGCACATTGACGAGGCTAGCATAGGTCGCCAACCCACAGCCGAGATTCGGAAACCGGAGCATATGGGATTTTTTTTTTTTTTACATATAAAATGAATAAGTGACTCGGAAAAGGGGAAAAAGTTAAAAAAAAAAAAAAAAAAAAACATAGATATGGGGAGTGATTATTTAAAGTATATTAGGAATAAAATTTTAATTTATGACCAAGAAAAGCCATACGGCATAAAAACTTGGCCGCCACTGAAGGTCACCGATCAGATACAATAGATCAATATAAAATATAAATACATAATAGAATAAAATATGGAATTTGACTGTATGTCAATTTCAAGCATGGCTCCGGATATCGGTCACCAGCGTATAAATAAATCAATAATAACATATCCACATAAAACATAGTATACGTATACGGATCATCAGAATATTATAATATATAATTTCAAAGAACACCAAAGGTGTCAAAACCTATTTAATTTTTATTAATACAAATTCACCGGCCAAGGTGTGGGTGTGTGTGTGTTGTATTCACAACATTAATAAAATTATACTACCATCATCGTTCAGGGCCGTTGAGCGTCGTCCCGAAGACGCACTCGGCGACTTTCTTCTTCTTTACTCCGACATGCTGTGGTCCGTAGAAGCGAAGAAAATATACTAATGCGAAATGGCCGTGACCGGGCGGGTTGTTCACCGGACAGCGTTGCATAATAATGTTGCGTAATAATCATCAAATATGTTTGGCCGGTGAACTTTACATTTTTACATTATTATTACCTATGCCGTTAATGAGGTGTTAATAATACGATACAGTGTCGGCCAGTCATCCGAACCACGGGTACTAGGTAGGTATACGTGACAGTGTGTGTGTGTTGTTTGGTGTTACCTATGAGCGGTGGCAAGAGGGGACCGTGGGACGGAGAGCATTATCGCATCATGGTTCATAATAATTAATAAATGACAAATATAATTTCGATCGTTACACCAGTAACTGTAAATTTTAACCATAATAAAAAATGAGTATTTTAATAATTAAAACATGTTAAAGTAATACATAAAATTATTATGATGAATTACTTTTGGTTATATTCAAATAAATTAGGCAATGGAACGTTGTGGTGGATAGCATATACCTTTGTGAGAATAAGAAAACCTTGTTCTATTTCTGCACTGGGTAATAATGGTAAACACATAAGGATCTTCAATGTTTTCAATGCGTATGGATTTGAATTGATTGTTGGTAAATAATTCAGGGATTTCATTTTTTTCCATACTGCCTGTAAATTAAATTTAATAAGAAAATATAAAGTGATTAACATATTAGATATTTTTTCTGTAAAATTATAGGTAAATTTAGTTTTGTTAAAGTTATAAAACTTTAAGAGGAAGTGATAACCTAATTTGCTGTCTTCATCCATCCAACGAATATAAATAGACCATATTCGAAAAAATGTCATATTTTATTGTAGAAATTAGTGATATTAATTCAAAACAGGAAAATATACAACACTTTTAATTCTTTTTCAGAAAAAACATACCTATTTTATCAAAAAGAATATGATGTTTAAAAATACCTGCAATATATTTTTATTATTATTTTTATTTCAACCAAAGTATAAGTATAATTTTGATTTTATACAATATAATTTTGCTATATTTTCAGTCAGATCAACGTAGACTAGACATCAAAAGTGGATATCAGTCAGATAAAAAATTATACCTAATGCATAGAAAAATGTCCAATAAGTCAACTTAACAATTAAAAATTAGAGTAACTAATTACTTAGGTAATTCACAAAATTTAAAATATTTACCCTACTCATGAACATTTAAAATGTTTATAAACAAAATACTTAAGTCTACATTAGATTAATGTATTGGTATTTAAAATAGGTACCTAGGTAGGTACATTAACATTTCTAGCAGAATAATCTAAATTAGTTTATGTATGAAATATCAACTTATAGTACTAATCAACAGTAGGTTACTAACCGGGTTATGACTTATGATGGAACCAACATCCTAAGACACGTGTCCATTCAACAGTCAAACTAGTAGATAATGTTTCTCTAAGCGCTGGTTCAAAGTCAGTAATTATCAATGACGGCGTTAGGTTAGGAATTAGATTATTCTTCAGATAATCCATTACGCATTGTAATGAGTTCCTAGATTTACTTTCCATTAATGCGTAAGCTATTGGTATGGACTGCAAAATATAATATCATATTTTAACTACTACTAATTAACATTTTCTGTTAGATTGATATTATATAAATAAAAATAATAATTATCAAAATTTAATTATACATCAATCAAATTAAATATAACTTACATCATTATCAATCATAAAATGAAACTCAGCAGTTGACTGCCCATATTAGACGGAACTACTTTAAATGTGGCATCTGCGTGGATCTCGGTTATGCCATGCGATAATACCAAGTTAATTAGATGTGTACATGCTAATATAACACTGTATTTACCTAAAGCATTTTATCACACAATTTAAATTAATTGCATAAATAAATAAATATTATAGTAGGTATAATAAAGCACAACATATTTTTATAAAGAATCATATTTTGTGCGTAGGCATATATATACATAATATATAGGTATTGTAATCTGCCTAAGAATTTATTGTTTTATAGACTATTTTATTTCATAATTTTATTTTAATTGTGTAACTAGATTTTAAACATAATAAAGATCTGATATAAATTATGGGTTCTCGATTTTTCATAATATATTTATTAAATTTAAAGTATAATAAATAGGCATTATCACAAAAATTCATAGTAAATAATAAAAAAAAATTAAAATAGTAATTATATATGAAATTATATTATATATAATTGTATATATAATATGCAATTTTGACAATTCTAATCAAATTTTTAAATTCTACAGGGTATAATTATAATTCATAAAGATATTTAATATATAGGTAAGCAGTTAAAAATTAAATATAAATATTACCATCCAAATCTCTCACGCAGTAGTTCTCAACCGGGGTCCGGAGTGACATGTCACCTAAGGGTGACATGGACCTAGCTTAGGGGTGACGCAGAATTTTAACAAGAAAAGAAAAAAAATGTAAAAAATTAATTTTTCCGAAAACAGTCATATAATTTCTTATAATAAATATATTATACACCTATACCACCACTGTCATGTACATAACATACCTCAATGTTCGTATCTTTATAATAGTTTGTATTATTTATATTTAATCTTTTGGTCCGATAAACACGTGTACCTAGTAATAAATATACAGCTAAGATTGTTTATTATTTTGATGTTAGTGTGACGCAGTGTTTGATTCTAGTGGCTAAAGGTGACATGAATCAATAAAGGTTGAGAACTACTGCTCTAATGGATCCACTAAATATGGAATTGTTGCAACATGTATATCTAATTAAATCACCATTGTCAAATTTAACAGCCAACTCATTCAGTGATTGAGGCAAAGCAGGTAGGGAAGATCTTCTAACAGAGCGCATGATACTTTCTGCGGTTGACCAAGGATAAAAACCAGCAGAAACTCTGTGTCTAAAATACATTAATAGATATTAACAGAATTAAGTACCTAAGATACTAAAAAATATCTAATATGTAGTGCAAGACATACTAGGGGGAGGGGATATTATTCTTTTAAATTTTAAATTTTTAACTTCCTATGGATATTTGATCATTTTTAAATTTAAAAAAATGTGATGAAAATAATGCAGATATTTGAAAAGATAATTTGATTTTCTATTTTTTCCTATAGACAACGTGCACCGGTACTACTAGCGCTCTGGGTAGACTATAAGAGCATTATTTTCGGGGCGGCAGCAAACTGTATCTTAGTTACTTTTTGTTTGTATAACTTTGTGTTTATTTAGAAGTTCTATTTTATTTTCAATAATTTCACTTGAAATGTCGAAAAACAATTGCTGCGTTGTAAATTGTTCTAATACTTATAAAAACAGTACAGGCATAGTGTTTTATAGTTTTCCTAATAGAAAATATGAAGTAGCATTGAAAGAAAAATGGATTAGAGCAGTCAATCGAGTTCAGTAAGTATAATTTGTTCTTCTGATCAAGATTAATTAATAATAGTCAAATTGAAATAATTAATTATGTTTATTTTGTAGAGAAGATGGTAAACCTTGGCGTCCACAACCGCGTACTCTTATTTGTAGTGCTCATTTTATAGGGAACAAAAGATCACATGATCCTAGCAGCCCATCCTACATTCCTACTATTTTCCCAAAGGTATATAAAATTAAGGAAACTAACCAAGAACAAAAGAATGCAAGATATGAACGTTCTAAAAAACGACAAGCATTAGAATCCAATACTTTAAGTTCTACTGTTACAACTAATATCTCTGAAAGCTTAATAGAATTGAATGATTCAGTATGCAGTTACAATAAAACTATGATCAACAAATCTACCCAAGTAGCATTTGATGGAATAGAAAATTATTTTGTATTTAATTGTGAGTACGAAGGAAATAATGCTGCAACTCAAGTGACTATTCCGAACAATTTTATGGAATTTAATAAACCAAAAACTGAAGATATGTCTTGTGGTATAGAGTCATCAAACAATAATTCTTGTTTATCTTGTAATACTTTCCATGGTTTTCAATCCATTGAATCTGAGCAATCATTAAAAGACATAACAGGCATAACGTTTAAAATATTTGACTTTCTGCTATCATTAATACCAAATAATATAAACTCTCAGACTATTCTAAGTAAAGAAAATTATCTTTTGATTTTTTTAATGAAACTTAAGTTAGGTTTAACTTATTCTGCACTGAGTGTTTTTTTCAAAATTCACAGAACTACTGTTAGTAGAGTTTTTTTAGAATGTTTACACATTTTGTCTAAAAAATGCAAAAATTTAATATTTTGGCCTTCTAAAGATACTATTTTGGATACTCTACCTGTTGTATTAAAAAAAAATTATCCAAACTGTAGATGTATCATAGATTGCTCTGAAATCAGAGTCGAACAACCCAAAACTATAACCATATTTGATCACTAAATTATTCATTATAAATTTTTAAATTCAAAATTTTCAAAAACTTCAATGTGCAAGTCGAAATCAGTTATCAACAGATAATACAATAACATTTTGTGAAGCAAACATTTAATAACACAAATATAATTAATTTATAATAGTTGTACCTATGTTATTATAAGCTATTGTCTATATGTGTTCAATATAACTTTTCCCGAAACTAGTTGATACAGTTACCACCAGAGCGCAATAATTTCAATCCGTTGCACGTTATCTATACTTATTAAAATTAAGTATTATTATATATTTATATATATATATATATATATAAATCCAAATATAACATACATAATTTATTATTTACATTTATATGTGAAAATAACATTAAATCTTTATTATCTCACATTTAAGATTTTTTTTTTGTTTTTGGAAATTGTATATAACATTGTAAAAATATCTGGTGCATTGGCACTATTAAATTAATAAATTTTTTGTGGAATGTATTCACAAAAGTAGCGAGTGCAGCCGTAGACTCTCCTTCTTGAGAGGTGAGAACGCGAATAATCGATCAATATGCGCTGTCACTAATAATCGATTATTTTTAAATAATTTTTGAAGAGCATTCCGCAGAATATTGTAATTATTGGCCATCAACGAAATAGACTTGATAACGCTGGACCTGATAAGCATGATTTAAAAAAATAAAACCGCTCAATTTCCGAAATAGACTGGTTGTCATGCAAAAGTAAACAGAACATATCACGAAATGAGCACCATTGGACTATGTCCTAATCAAATTTTGGCAACTCAATTTTGGGTAATGCTATTGCGGTAGGTACCTGCAAGAGCTCAACACTCGAGACGCGGCATTCGATTTGTTACACCCATCGTCGATCGGATTTTTTCAAAAATCATTCGAGTGCGCGAAGCCCCCCACAAGCCTGTCCAGCCTAGAAACTGATTGCAACCCTAACAATTTAGCCCAATTTACGCCACTGACACTTATGTATGGTGGTATATTCATCCCAAAAAAAAAATTGTCAATCTTTTAGACTTTAGGCGTTACTCTTGATAACATTGTACAGTCATCAGTAAGCATCCAAGATGTTTCTTTAGGGGAATTACTGATAATGTCTTTACAATCTTTACATAGAGTTAGTTTAACAATAAAGGTCTCTCGTATAAATTAGGCATACCTACTGATGTCAAACTTGTACTCTGAGAATTATTTAGAGCAATACTATTTTAGAGCAGACCACAACTGCAAGAGTATAATATGATGATTCAAGTGAATTAGTTTTAGAAGAATTTATAAATCATCCGCTCTTTTGGGTTTGACTGTGTGACGTAAATGCAATAATATATGGTACCAGTTTCTGAATTTAATATTCTGTATTTGTTCTAATTAATTAAAAATCGTTGTATAAAATTAAATTCTTAAATAAATATAACATAAATTGAAGACAAAATATTTTAAACATGACAATTTTAGAATGAATATTAAATATTTTGAATAAATAAATGTAGGTAGTAAAATAAATAAAAAACGTTTTCTATACCTATTTGGGATTTTTGTTTACGGTCATATTTAATAAAAAAAATATCAGGTTCTAATTATAATTTTATATTGGTATATATTTTAAAAATATATTACTAACATTATTTTTTGAAATTAACTGGTATACTAAAATAACTTTTTGTTACAAATTTCAAAATGATAATTTTATGTCATTCAATATTCAATAAAATAAAATACTTAATAATACGAGTAATAACAATAATAAGTAGTAAAAATACACATTTTTCCAAAATTGCTCTTTTGTAACGACTTGTAACGGAGTTCCTATTTCTACATAAAACGGTCCTTTTCAGGACCACCATCAAGCAAACACAACGGAGTGACAATATAATGTAACACATTTACCCAGTGTGACACCCGGAAAAAGATAGGTTTTCATCGAGTAGGTTTCACCAATATGACGGGTGAAAACCACATGGATAGAATAGAAACCAACGGATCGAGGTGTGGTTGTTGCTTGGTGAAACAACCATCCTCGACCAATCAGAGAAGAGAATAACACAATATAAAGTATATATACCGGTGCATTTTACCGGATCATCATCATCAGTCATCTCATCATCATTCAAGTGACACATCAGTCAGTCATTATCATCACACACAGTCAGTCAGTCAGTCAACATCATAAGTTCTTCAAGAACCCAACCAACCGACAGGCAACAGCGCCACAAAACAGCAGTTTTCACCGCTTCTCAACAGGCAACAGCGTCCACTGATTGTCTTCGATCACCGTTCGACAGGCACCAGTGCCAAAATCAGCAGTTTTCGCCGCTTGTTTCAACAGGGCACCATCGCCCACACGTAAGCCGCGAAAGCGTCGCAAACCGTACTTCCGTAACAGCTGTCGTGGGGCCGCGCCTCCTCATTGCCACAGCATCCCATCCCTACCAACCAACGGAAACAGGAAACTCACACCCCCATCCAACACCTTCACTCCCCCCAAATAAAACGTTCTTTTCAGAGCGACAGTAAAAAGGTCGTAGCCCATTCGGCTCCCGTTTCTCTAATCTGCTCCCGTTTTACAAAAAGGTCAATTCCCAAACGGCTCCCGTCCAAAAAGGTCTAACGAACAGGTAAATTCCTAAACGGCTCCGGTTTTGTACACCACAAATTCCTTCCCACTTAATACAGACTTAGGACTGTCTCAAAAGAGGTGTGGTTAAAAATGTCTTGGTATACACTATGTAAGTTATTAAAATTATATAAAAAAAAGTGCATAGTATAATATTAAATTTTAAGTTTTTAACGTTAAAAAAATATTTAAAAAATGTAAAAAATGTATAAATAAAAATGTTAAAAAAATCATATATCGGGTACAATTTTTTTATATAGTCTATGCGTGATATTTTATTTGATGAAACCTCGCAAATGATTTTTTCGACGAACTCTTGCTTTTTTTTCAATCTTGGTGTATTAAAATAACTTCGAGCTTTAATTTGTGTTTCAGATTGTATATTGAGTAGGATGTCAATAACCTTAAAAATATTTGGGTGTGTAGTATTGAATTCTTTGTTGAATTTACTGTGGAACGCTTCACATCCATTTGTGGTCAAAGAAAGAGCAGATGAACACTCAGCCCACATTTTAGGAGGGAAACGACTATCTGAAGTTATGTAATTTTCAAAAATATAGTCGAAAACTTTGTCTATTTTATCATCTATAGGTTTTATAGCCATTAAATCATCTGTAAAATAATCTAAGACGTCTGACGGTGGTAAATAAGGAAGGCCAAATAAATATTTCAACGCTCTTCCGATTCTAGAATCTTTGTCTCTGAATTCTGAAGCAAGTCCCACTGACTGAATCATTTATTCAGGAGCCGTTTCGGAATTTACCTGTTCGTTAGACCTTTTTGGACGGAGCCGTTTGGAAATAAGCGAACAATAGACGGGAGCCGTTTGGGATCCGACGAGTAAAAATACTGCCACTTTCGTGATAGGCGGTCGTAAACCGCTTAATCGTAAAGGAGGTAGCGCCTCTGCCTCAAACCCAAAACACAAATTAGCTCACCAACACTCAGCGCCTCCCTCCCCTTCACCACCGCCAAACTCCTCCGATTCCGAGACAATCGAGTCCCTCTCTGACTCAAGCTCCTCCACCATGTAATCCTGTTCCTCTGACAAAGCTCCTACCTTAACTGCATTAACTAAACCCGCTTCACCATCCGTACCGAAAAATAACTTAACTTCCGTCCCAAAAATCACTCCTTCCCTAGCTTCTCCTACAATCGAACCTCCGACTAAACTAACAAACTCCAGACCTCCGCTCATCATCCTAACCTCCAGCTCTTGGCGTAAGGTCGCGCCCGTCATCTACTTATTTCAGCGGTATACAAACCTCCCGGTGCTACACTCACAACAAACGACTTAGACTTACTAACTCAAAGCGCAGAATGGCAAATTTCGGCTGGCGATTTCAACGCCAAACACCCGATGTTGCACAGCTACTCGACGAACGCGGCCGGCCGTACCCTCTTTGATCACGTACAACTCACAGACTATTCCGTTACTGCCCCCTCATCCCCCACTCACTTTCCGACTTACACTCGCCACAGACCCGACATACTCGACATCGCACTCGTACGAATACCTTAAGCAACGCAAATCGACAACCTCAACGAACTATCTTCCGACCACAACCCAATTCTTCTGGAGACATTATGTACGCCGATCTCATCGTCTCCTTCGGCTTCAAACCACTTCATAAACTGGACCAAATACCTCACCAATTTACCTAACACTGCCGCGCTACCGACCAACGACAAACCGTCAATCGACCTAGCAATCGATTGTCTGACCAAAAACTTACAACAAGCGATTGAAGCAAGCGTATTTACCCCCAAACTTAAAAATTCATCCTTCATACTACCAGACTACTTAAAACTGGAAATAACCGACAAAAACCGCTTACGCCGTCTATGGCAAAGAAACTGTGACCCGACCATTAAACGCCAACTTAACGCCAAAATCTCTCTAATCAGAACCCTACTCGTAACTCACAAAACTGACCAATGGGACACCTTCCTTAACTCTCTTGACCCACATGACAACTCCATTTACAAACTAAACAAATGCCTCCTCCACAAACGTCCAGCATCCCATCCACTGACCGGCCCAAACGGCCTTGTCTTTCCTGCCAAAGACCGATCCGAACTGATAGCGGAGTCCCTCGAGCAACAATTCCAAACAAATCCCGGTCCCGACATACCAGAAGTAACCGCTCACTACCAATCACTACAAAACCTAAATACCACAAATTCTAATCTATTCACCACCCCCGGCACCATCCAAAACATCATAAGCAACCTTCGCAAAAAGAAAACCCCCGGCGACGACCTAACAATATTTTACCATCCCTAACACGAATCATTAACAGCTCCTTCAGAATCTGCTACTTTCCACTTGCCTGGAAAAAAGCATTCATAATTTCCATTCCTAAACCAGGCAAAGATCATAAAATACCCGCAAACTACAGACCAATAGCTCTCCTCTTCTCCTTATCTAAAATCTACGAACGTCTCATCCTCACTCACCTGCAAAACAACCTTCGAGACAAAATCCGCCCAGAACAATTTGCCTTCAGAGCTGAGCACTCTACCACCCAGCAACTGGCAAAACTCACTCACCAACTCAGCCAGAACTTTAACAACAACATAAACACAGCTTCTATATTTCTTGACGTGGAGAAAGCTTTCGACAGAGTCTGGCACGCTGGACTCCTTTACAAACTTTCTCAACTCAATATCCCGACCGAAATCGTTAAAATCATCGAATCCTTTCTTACCGACCGCACTTTCATCACTAAAATCGAAGACTCCTTCTCGTCCATCAGACACATTCTCGCAGGCGTCCCTCAAGGATCCTGCCTTTCACCAACTCTCTACTTGACCTACATAAACGACATACCAACGACTCCTAAAGCTCATCTCTCGTTATTCGCCGACGACACTATGTTCTTTACTTACGACAAAAACCAAAAACGTGCAGCAATTCAATTACAACAACAACTTAACGTGGCGACCACTTGGTTTCACAGATGGCAAATTAAAATAAACGCAACCAAAACTGTAGGTATCATTTTCGGACGTTCAAATACCACACATGTAACACCACTACTACTTGACAACCACCCCATTAGCTGGTCCAACCAAGCGAAATACCTCGGCATTACCATAGGGCGCAGACTCACCTTCGGCAAAAACATCCTTAACATCACCAAAAAGGCCACCCGCACCCGAGGTATGCTTTACCCCATACTAAACCACACTAGCCCCGTCCCAACGACAACAAAACTAACCATTCTTAAACTTTATGTCGCTCCAATCCTAACGTACGCTGGCTCTTCGTGGACTCCCTTCATAGGTCCCTCACAATGGAACCGCATTAAATCCGTCCAAAACATCGGCATACGCACTAGAACGGTTTTGCCTTCCTTCGTTAAAAACTCGGTCCTTCTAAAATCCACTAATTTCAAATTTATTCAAAATTCTATTCGTTCCCAAACCAATTCAATGTTCTACAAAAACTCTTTCTCAAATCATGACCACATCCGACTTCTAGGCAAAACTCACACTCCTCCAACTACCAAACGCATACTCAAACCTTACCCACTCACCTGGGTAAATCAATAAAACTAACCTAAACCTTCCAAATAAACTTCCATCCACTAGTAGAGGCGTAAGCCTGGAATAGTAACGGCATATCCATCCCCCCCCCCAACAAAGCAAAGAAAAGCAAAGGATCATCATCAGTGTTCAATTCATCTTCCACCAGTCAACAACTCAAACAGTTTGGAAGAATAGAAGACCCGAAGACCACCAGCCAACGAATCAGCCGACTACGACAAACCTCGACGAAGCCGATCAAGCTCAACCAGCCGACGACAACAGACCTCGACAAAGCCGACCCAGTTCGACCAGCCGGCGCCGCACCACCAAACTGATCGACGTAATCAACCCGGATCGACCGGCCGACGTCAACGAACCTCGACAAAGCCGATCTAGACCGACCAGACGGTAGTCACGAGTGTTAGGAACCACTGTTTTAACTAGTATATGTATATGTTAATATCAGTATAATATGTGTATGTTAATATTATTATATGTATATGTGTGAGCCGTCGTCGGGCTCAAGAAATGTGCTGATGAAGTCATCGAGACCCGACGACCGGCCTGGACGCCTCGCGCATAGAAGGCGAGTGCGGCAGTCCAGGATTGGAGACAGAGCATTACGTTTGTACAGAACATTCAGAGCCTTTTTTTTCATTGATATAGTTGTATGTTTATTCTTAATTACAAATACAGAAAGTTAATCAGTCCTAAAGTGTTTGTGAATTTATTTGTGAGGACATCTCAGGATCGTCCATAACATTTTTGGTGGCAGTGGTGGGATATGCCAAACACCAGTATCTCGCTATTACAGACATCAAACGGGCAGAGACTTTCAAAGGTATATTGAAAGAAAAACGAACAACCGAACCAGATCATTCCAAACAGAAAATTATTACCAAGGACATAAAAAAACTACGGTAATATTTAAAACACGAAATATTACATTTCAATAATATTTAAAAAAAAAAAAAAAAACACGCAGAATATAATATAAAATTTATATAATTGTATAATATATTACGTGTTGGCCGTATTACGTATATATATAACTATATACGTCTACAATACGAACAAACAAATACGCGTGGTCAGCGTATACGTAGAATTTTTACTGATATTGTCGCAACTGTCGCCGTCATAATTTCGAAGACGCACAAACCGTCATCGGGTGCCGCCTGAAACCGTGATTGCACGAGTGTGCCCGACCGGGGACTTCGAACGCAATTCATCAAACGGTCGTGTTGCCTCCGAGCGCGTACGAGCTGTGAAGGACATCGCCGCCGCCGCCGTCGTTTGTTTACAAACACGAGAGTGTTGTCGCGCACTGTGACGTTTGTGTAACATTAGCATTAAACTGTTACAATACACGTCACTAAATCTGAACATCGAAGTGAAACCCAATAATTAATTATTGGTCCCTGCGCCAGCAGTTTCGGGGCGTAGAATTTCGTATCAATTCAAATAGTAGCCGAAAAGGAGTATCGGCATATTACATTTCCACGAAGGGGTCCAACAACTTTGGTAGCTGTTTTACTGTTCATTCAAGCTTCAAATCATTACCAAACGTCCTCACTTTCAAAGGCAAGTTTCAAACAGCGTTATCGTGAGTACCTAATACAATTTCTGCCTTAACATTAAAGAACCGATTTTAATATTTAACTAAAAAAAAAATTTCTTTTTTTTCATATTAATATATATATTTAGTATTCTTATTAAAATAACAGTGTTCTAAATACATGTTTCCCAACGTTTTTTAACGTTCTAAAGAATAGCACAGACCATTTTGTTGCTCAATAAAATAAAAATTAATGAGCCAGAATCCGGACCAGAGTCAAATTCTCGGGGGTGCTGATACAGCTAAGCTTCTTTCGACAATCCCCCCTCCTAGAGTAAGTTTGACAATAAGGGTTGCCAATCCTAACCAACCTAACACAGAGCGTTTAGTAGATGAGATAACAGTTGACCATTTATTAGTTAGGGAAGCTGATTTAGCTATCGCGACGAATAATTTATTGGTAGAAGTTACTCAAGAAATATCCGAAGTAGATCAGAGTTTAAGCCGCGTAGATCACGAATCAAGTTTAACCAAAACTCAAGAAAATAACAACGTCCCAACACCTACAGAACAAATTGAAAATTCAGACAATCAAGAGAAAATCTTGGATTGGTCAGCGGGTGACGAGACCCAGCAACCAAACCCAAATATTAGGTGGTTTTTAAATCAAGACTCCATAAAAATCATAGATTCCAACCAAGGTCAGGGAGCGAGTAGTGGCAACAATCAGCCGCCTGTAATGGAAGGCACAAGCGATGCAGAATTAAGTCGATTAATCGATCTGAAGGTTCAAGAAATAATGAGTATTAGGGATAATACTAGTCCAAGGCGAAGTGATTCAATGGCAAATTACCAAATTGGATTACAAGATGCCATTAGATTACAACCAAAATCTTTCGATGGAAAGGATACCGAAAATTTAGAAATCTTTTTGGGAAAATGTGAATTAGTCGTGTGTTCTGTGGTAGAAAATTCAATACCGTGATTATTACAGGCGATTCAAACAAGGCTAACTGGAAAGGCACGGCAAATAACTAAATTCAAAACCTTTGACACGTGGGAAGAGTTAAGAGAAACACTCAAGACGAGCTTGGAACCTCAAAGGACCACCCAACATCTATTTTTAGAATTGTATGCCACTAAACAAAGAAGTGGTGAAGACATTTTATCTTACTCCATGAGGGTAGAGACACTACAGAACCTCAAAGTTGAACAGGAAACCGTAGATCTTTCATCCGAAGTAGCCCAGGCTATGGAAAGGTCTATAAAACGGCAGGTGATTCAAGTTTTCATGGAAGGGCTAGGAAACTTAAAGGATTTCATCAAAGCTAGGAATCCCCTACTTTAGAAAAAGCCATACAGGCCGCCAGGGAGGAAGAACGGATTAAATCATCGGTAGAAGAATCCAAGAAACTCTACAAGACCAACCCTGTGACAACGAAAAAAACAGTTGGATCTTGTAACATATGTAATAAACTTGGACACTGGGCTCGCGATTGTAGGTCCGCGAGACCTAATTCTCATAACAATCAGAAAAGCACAAACATGTCATCCGGAACTTCTAAAACTGTATTTGCTGTTACATCTCAATATTGTCGAAAACCTGGACACACGAAGGATGTATGTCGAAAATAAAGGTACGTGAATTCGAAAAGAAATGACTCAAATCAACCAGAGAAGTCGGAAAACTCCCAAGCACCGAGTGTAAAAACAGCCGTTGTTTCGTTTCAAGGATCGTGTTAGACACATCTCCAGAAGCTACAAGAAAGAAACTCGACTATGACCATGTAATTTGCCCAAGCATTCAGACAATTAATGATAAAGTTAAATTAATGCTTGATACGGGTAGTGAGGTAAACATTATCAAAATATCTGCATTGAAAGATGATACCATAGTATACGAAAACACTATTCTCAGTCTTGCTGGGATTACAGAACATTTAACGCGTACATTAGGGACGACAATACTCCAGTTGAAAATGGGTAGTTTAATATACCCTACAGAATTTCATGTAGTACAATCAGCTTTTCCGATTCCTCATGATGGATTATTGGGAAAACCATTTATCATCGGAAGAGAAACTATTTTAAACTTTAGAACTAAGGAATTGATTTTCACAGATCCTATTGACATTGAGTTATAACCACGGACCGAAACCTTAATTGCCATTCCATTCCGAAAGGAAGAAGAAGGAGAGACCTTTCTAATCCCTGCACAGAACATTACGGAGACAGTAATATGCTGCAATACAATAAATAGAGTACAAAGTCAACAAATACTACTATCGGTAATTAACCCAACAGATTACTCTGTTACTATCAACAGTGATTTAGTAGAGACAGTACAATTCGAGAAGTTTGAAAAAGCAAAGATACATGCCATTCAACAAACACCAGAAATTCCTAGTGTCCTGAACAGAATTTCAATACTCGAAGAATCAGTGAAAACGGAACATTTAAACCAAGAAGAACGAGAATCATTACTCAATCTATGCAGAAACTTTTCAGACATTTTCCATCTAGAAGGGGATAAACTAACCTGCACAGATGAGGTATATCATGAGATTATAACCAGTGCAGCGGCACAACCCATTAACAAGCGTCCATATCGTCTGCCATTTAAACATAAACAGGAGATTGATAAACAAGTACAGATACTTGAAGAGGATAACATAATTACCCCTAGTAAGAGCCCATGGAACGCACCGCTTTTGGTAGTTCCAAAGAAACCAGATGGAAACGGGATTGTTAAATATCGCGTGTGCGTTGATTTCAGGAAGCTGAACCAAATATCTACAGGAGATGCATACCCTCTCCCGAATATTAACGACATTTTGGATCAATTAGGTAAGTCCAAGTATTACACGACTTTAGATTTGGCGCAAGGGTATCACCAGGTACAAATGCATCCCGAGCATCGGCAGAAAACTGCTTTCTCGACTGATAAAGGACATTACGAGTTTTTGAGAGTACCATTTGGATTAAAAGAAGCCCCAGCCATATTTCAACGGATGATGAATACAGTTTTAACCGGATTAACCGGGTTAAAAGCATTCGTGTATTTAGATAGCATAATCATTTATGCAAATAGTATTAAAAACCATTCCGAAAAATTAAACGAAGTATTTAGCAGACTCAGAGCATACAATCTTAAGTTACAACCGTCCAAATGTTCTTTCATGAGAAAAGAAGTAACCTATTTAGGACACATCATTACGGATAAAGGTGTAAAACCAGATCCCGAAAAAATTATATGCGTTTTAAAGTTCCCAGTTCCAACCAATGCCAAAGAAATTAAATCATTTCTTGGATTTTCGGGATACTACCGCCGTTTCGTTCCAAACTATGGCCGTATTTCCAAATCTCTTACATCATTATTAAAAAAAGATGTACCGTTTCAATGGACCGACCTTTGTCAAGCAGCATTCAATGAACTTAGATCATACTCACTCAAAGAACCCTTACTTCAATATCCTGATTTCCAGAGACCTTTCGACCTTACTTGCGATGCTAATAATTTCGCAATAGGATGTATTTTATCTCAAGGGCCTATTGGCAATGACCCTCCTATAGCATATGCATCTCGGACATTAAACCGAGCTGAGCAAAATTACAATACTACCGAAAAAGAACTTTGTGCTATAGTCTGGGAGGTGAAACAATACAGACTCTATCTATTTGGACAGAAATTTAATATAATAAATTAATAACCGATCACAGAGCATTAAGCTGGTTATTCAATATAAAAGACCCTGGATCCCGACTAACTAGGTGGCGACTGAAATTAGAGGAATACGAATACGAATACGAAATTCAATATAAACCAGGAGTCAATAACACTAATGCAGATGCGTTAAGTCGAATTAGAACCGTCACAACGAGAGCAAAATCAAAAGAAGACCGAGCAATCATTCAAGAATCTTCCGAAGAAATCGAGAAACCAGAAGATACAGAACTTCCAGAAATTTCAAGATCTCCAGAACCTCCATGCAACACAGAACCTCAGAATGATTATCAACGGTTCCTCAATGCCGAAAACAAACCGACACCAAGCATGATCGAATTAACTGGAGACCTATTTGATACGGAGCCTACTACTTCATTGGTACACTGCGTTTCCGCTGATTTCAAAATATCTCAGGGCATTGCCCTCCAAATGAGACGGAAGTTCGGAGGAATGGAGCAATTACGTCAACAAAACAAATCAGTCACTGATGTAGCCGTCATTAAGTTGGAACAGAGAGTGATATTTTACTTAATAACTAAAGAACATCATTGGCAAAAACCAACGTATCAGTCGATCTATGTTAGTTTAACTAGACTCAAAGAACTATGTACCGAGTTAGAAATTAACAGTCTTGCATGCCCAAGAATGGGATGTGGGCTGGACGGGTTGCAATTGGAAACTGTTCGCAAAATGTTGCGATATATTTTCAAAAATTCAGGAGTTATCGTTTACGTCTATATGAAAGACGAATTAACAGAAACAGAGAAAATGCAATTAATTAAAGAACTCCACATAAATCCCTTGGGGGGACATCAAGGGGTAAGCAGAACTTTCAACAGATTGTACGCAGAACATCATTGAAAAGGGATGAGAAAACAAATCAAGGAATTTATAAAAAAATGTCCGTCATGCCAAATAAATAAAACTGCTACGCGGATACCAAAAGAACCTATGGTGATTACCACTACAGCGACTAGAGCATTTGAAAAGATCTTCCTCGACGTCGTCGGACCTTTACCACGATCTCATAATGGAAACTAATTCATTCTGACAATGCAAGACGACCTCACCAAATTTGCATGGGCTTCTCCAATGGAGAACCATGAAGCTAATACAGTAGCACAACACTTTGTGACTCAATTCGTGTGGTTGCATGGATTGCCACAAAGCCTCGTAACTGACTGTGGTACGGAGTTTTTGAGCAAAATATTTAAAGAAGTGTGTAAGCTTCTCAAAGTCCGCCAGACATCAACCACACCGTACCACCCCCAGAGTAATGGGAGTCTTGAGAGGAGCCATCTCACCTTCAGGGAGTATTTGCGAAATTTCATTGAGAAGGATCCACAAAATTGGGATATCAAAATTCCTTACGCGATGTTTTGCCATAACTCAACCACCCATTCAGCCACAAAATATCAACCATACCATTTAGTTTATGGAAACCCAGTGACAATCTCTAAATATCTCACGAACGAGCCAGAGCCTCAATACAACTATAACGACTATCAATATGAAATAAAAAGACGGATGCAAGAATCACAATCATTAGCCAGGAATCATTTGTTGAAAGCCAAGGAAAAATCCCAAGGATATTATGACAGAAACTCAAAGCGACAAGATTTTAACGTAGGAGACAAGGTTTTGTTACAAGATAAGACATCGAAAAATAAATTAACTCCCAGATGGTTAGGACCATTTGAGATACTAGAAACAGATCCTAAACAAAATAATGTTATTCTAAAAAAAAAAGGAAAACATCAGAGAATTCATCATAATCTCCTAAAAAAATTTCTTATTATAATAATAATTATTATAAATTAAACTTATGCTACCTAAAGGAACACACCTTCCATTAGATGTAACTGCAGAATCCATTTCCGAATTCATTAGTATATCTGAGACTACAATATTTCAAAGAAATTATTTTTTAATATTCGTTGCAAACATTCCATTAATATCAGAGGACGAGTATATGCTATACCGCCCAATTCCGTTACCAATAATTTATGAAGGGAATAGTTTGATTTTAATTGAAACACAAATAGAAAATCTTGCGCTCAGTAAGGATAGCGAACGTTTCCTAACGTTAACAAATAACCAATGGGAAACATGTAAACCTTTAAGCCATTACACATTATGTAAAGGTGGACAATTCTTACACCATAGATCTAAATCAAATTTATGTGAATTAGCAATTCTTAAAAAACCACAGACCCTCCCTCGATCATGAAAAATTAAATTTGTAATGTCAAATATAACTATTTGGCATCACTTGATATCATCAAACTCGTGGTTATTTTATACACAAGGTGAAACTCTAGTAGTTAATTGCAATGATCTCTCCGGAACCTACGAATTAGAGATCTCTGGTGTAGGTAAATTGACCATCCTATCTTCGTGTGAACTTCACACACATGATTCAATTTTGTTACCATCAGAACAATCAGATTTAGAACAAAACTTAGATATCATTCCTGAAAATTCAAAAGTAAATGTAAAATTTTTTGTAATGGAAATGTTAAACTCAGTTATAGTAGTTATACCACAAAACTTTACAAAATTTCAATTAATTAAAGACTTGATAGAATTTGCGAAACAGTTGAAAGAACTAGATAAGTTACAAACAATTATACCAGAACCTTCTTTTATTATTAATGTAAGCTTTCATCTAGCCATAATGTATAGTACATTGACTGTAAGCCTTACAATTACAATTATTTTAGCGTATAAGTATATATAAAAAAAAAAAAAAATGTTAAGTTGTACAACCCGGATTTAGCCGAAATAGAAGTTAAAGGAAATCAAAATGATTAAAATAAGTTTTTATTCACGAATATTTTTTTTCCGCCATTATTATTATTTTTTTTTTTTTTATTAAAATTTTATATTATATAAGAAACATGTGGGACTATTTAGTCCCTATATATGTTTCATTTAAGTTAGGGGGTGTTAAGAACCACTGTTTTAACTAGTATACGTATATGTTAATATTAGTATAATATATTAATATGTATATGTTAATATTATTATATGTATATGTGTGAGCCGTCGTCGGGCTCAAGGAATGTGCTGATGAAGCCATCGAGACCCGACGACCGGCCTGGACGCCTCGCGCATAGAAGGCGAGTGCGGCAGTCCAGGATTGGAGACAGAGCATTACGTTTGTACAGAACATTCAGAGCCTTATTTTTCATTGATATAGTTGTACGTTTATTCTTAATTACAAATACAGAAAGTTAAAATCAGTCCTAAAGTGTTTGTGAATTTATTTGTGAGGACATCTCAGGATCGTCCATAACACGAGCATATCGACGTAAGCGAATCAAACTAACCGGCCGGGACCTACGAGCACATCAACGAGACAACGAAGCCAACCGTGCAACAACAACGGTATCAAGATAATATATCAACGGCCGACCTCGCAGCGCGGTCAAAAAAATTGGTTCTTTTCAGAACCAACCACAACACCACGTCCCACCCTGCCACCCTCGGTGCGCCTGCTTAGGCGTCACTACGAGAAAGTACCGCGCGGAACACGACTTGCTTGAGTCCGTGCACGAGCGAGCTTAACTCTCCATTTATGATTATATAATTAATTACAATAACCAATGGACCAATAACACCCAATACCTGTAATTACTTCGCACCTCTACAGGTCCGAACCCGCCCGTCGCGACCCGCTTCCACTAGCCAGCCGCGCGGCCCGGTATAATTTATCCCGTATGTATATAACATAATTAATTGTACTATATATAAATTTACAATAAAAGGCATTATTTGTATGCAAATCGTGTACATTCATTTACGGTTACGATACGTCGAGTAACGACGGTCCGTAACAGACTGAAAACTATGTAACAGAAATAGATATTTTCAAAAATGTAAGTTCTTTCTGAAATAATGAATGCCTTTCGTTTAAAATCATCACTAGTATACCTACATAGTACATACGATACAGTGTAGGTACCCTCCCCCCCAACAGCGCCGTATATCACAGGTAACGAATAATCGATGGTCAAATGCATCTAGTCACCCATACAGTGCCCGATAAGGTAAACCCGTGACATGATTACATAAAATATCAAAATGTACTGTCATAAATTGTTGGAGTATATTTATTATTTTCATCTTCAATGTTTGTCATCAACCATGTCGCGCGTGCGCGTTACATCACGCTTCACGCAAACGTAATGTTATACACACGCACACAAACGTTGTAGTTACCTCCGTAGACCGCAGTACGTCCATTCCATATTATTATTATTATTATTATTAATCACTTATCTACCAGGCCGTAGTTGTGAGTTGTGAGTGTGCCGTCGAGAAGTTTTTTTTACTTACGTTTACTCCTACTTCTGAAGTTCTGAACAGTGAATAATACTATAACTATTATTGCGACTACAACTACTACTTGTTATTACTTCTACAGTTCCACTACCTACTACTACATCTTGATCTACAAATGCGACTACGACTACTACCACTAAAATATAATAGATAAAATATAAAATTATTTATTTTTTCACCACCGTGCACGCGTGTCGCGGACGAATAAAAATATAAAATTGAACGAGATTCATAATAATTTAACTAACGATTGTGTTTTTTGTTTCATTTTTTGCCGGCGATCGGGGTAATCGTCATTGTCGCTAAATGTCGCATATTGTTTTATCAAAAGTCACAATATCACCGCACCGTCGTCTGGCCTCTCAGTCCTCAGAATCCTATTGCCATACGAAACACTAACGTATTTATACTACGGAACAATAGTGAAATTGTTGTACCTACCTAAGTCGTACTATCCATCTGTCTTACCGATCGTGAATACTATGCTGATACAAACGTCCACGAAAGCCACAGTTTACAACGGTAGCATCGTTCACTGTCGGCAACGGAAACGAGCGTTATTCGCGTCGTCGTAAAGTCGTCTTACCGCCGTGTACAGTACGATATTCATCTACTAGCCTGCTTATAATCTGCCGCCATTATATATATGCGTATCTACCGGCCGTGGACAGCAGCGATATAATCTATCAAATGGTTTTTCGATACCATGGTACGCAGCCGTGGTGGTGCTGTCGTCGCAGTTGCCGAGTCTACAACACATTGCAATCTGCCGCAATCGTTCGCCACAGCAGTGCCATTGGCACCAACAGCACCAGTATCGAATCGCTGCCGTCGTCTCTATAATAGTTGTGGTGGCAATAACCATGACACGAGATTCGGCGGCGGTCGCCGCTCTAGACGACCGCCGCCGCCGCTGCCCTATATCGGCGGCATCCAACGTAGTGGACGATGCCTCAACATTGATGACAAACAGTATTGCTATGAGCGGATCAATTAGCAATGATGACGTTGGTGGTGGAGATGAAGGTGGTAGCCTCAAATCCTCATCTGAAGTGTCAACAACAACTAGCTGCTTTGGTGGTAGCAGTAGTAGCAGTAGAAGTGGTAGCGATGATGACGATTCTGCTACTGTTACCCGGTTGGCTACAGCAATTGATGATAGTTGTTCTACAACCATCAAGACTCCAACACCACTGTCATTGCACAAACAAAAGGAAGACGATAATAATGGTGATAAAGATTCTTCTAGCAGTAGTCATGGCGATGAAGCAGCCATGATAACCGCTCCAACAAATATTGGAGGACGTCTAACGTTTTATAAAGGTAAGTTAATTATTCAAAAATAATGTAGGTATTGTTTTATTAGATAATATACCAATACTTACTGTCTGTGTCATTCTTATTTGATAAAATTGATAAGTGTATATTGCTATATTTTATAATATAATGGATATTCAGTTAATTTATACCATACTTATATTTAAGATAATAAATGTAAAATCTATTGTTTTTGAACATTAACACTTATGCACACAAAACACTTTCGGACTTGTTAACCATCTCTATTATTTAATGTTATAATATAAGAAATTGGTCAACTCATTTTTCAATACTTAGACATCAGCATTATTTGAGGTAGGATTTAAAGTTAGCTGAGTTCATAATATGAAAGTTGTACATATATCTATGCATATTGCATAATCAAAAATTCCATTAAAAATATTACGAAGCTAATACTTAATAAGCTTATCCATATGTATATTATTCAATTTAAAATGGTTTCCCCATTTTTTTATTATTTATTATAGGTAACATAGTTAAATTTTAAACATTTATTATTATAATTGTTAAATAAAACTTTTGTTAAATAAGTGTTTCAATATTAGGTATTTTATGGGTATTAGGTAAATTTATTTCTTATGACATGAAAAAAATTATTGATATACTTCTTTAAAAAATTTGTAATTTATTAATTCTATTAACTTCATTAATAACTTCTAATATATTTTTGTATGATCTCAATATCCAGCTGTGAGAAACTTAATTTTGAATGTTGATTAATTTGCAATATTTCTTTAATGCCAAGTGGACATTAAAGTATGTAAAGGATATTTAGATATTTTTATTTAATATAATATATTCCTAATATTGTACAATATTACCTATCATCATTAAAATTTTTATAAACTTTGATAGCCTATCAAATAATATCTACCAAATTTGATTTTAATAATTATAATAATGATATTTTATCGATTTAACGACATTGAAATACTACCTTTATGTTTTACTCAATGTTTTACAAATAACGTGATTATTATAACACATTAATTTTATAATTTGATGATACCAATTGCACTTCATTAATTTGATTTTTGTTTAGATAAAAATACATTGTATATTAGGTATAATAAGTTATTTAATATTATGAATTACACTTGAATAACCATTAAATTTAGAAACTTTTAACTTCTTTTATTTTTCATTCTTCCATTACTTATGCACAGGCCCGTAGCTAGAAATTTCTTAGGGGGTTGTTATTCAAAATTAATTGAAAAAAATATAAACACAAAATTGATAACTTTACGTAGGTATACGATAGTTTATCATAATCACATAATCAATAATTAAGAAGTTGTAAACGTTTTCTTACACGCTGCATAAAAAGATATTTTAAATCGTGCATGAAACGAGTAATCGATAAAACGTCACAGAACGGTCTAAAATAGTAATTAATGCTGGATCCCGGCTTTAATGCTTTACATGTTTACATTATTGTTATCGTAATATAAACTAATATACTTAATTTTGATAAATAAATAAATAAATAAATCATGATGTAAGATAATTTGTGCTTATGATCCCGTGCATCTTTATCTTGATAAAAGAAGTATTAAGTATTCCACGGCTAAGGGGGGGGGGGGGGGGTGTTATTACACCTGTAACACCCCCCCCCCCTGGCTACGCGCCTGCTTATGCACACCTCTTATTTTATTTTTGTTCATAATTTTTTAAAAGAGCTAATACTAAAGTACCTAAAGTTTAATAATAACCTCATAATACTAAGTTAAAGTTAATGTATGAGTTATATATGTCTTACACATAACTCTACTTAATTTTTCTTAAAGGACTTCACTATGAAGTTTTTGGATTTTAAATAGGTTAGAATATTCTTAGTAATCTTTAAACCAGAGTTATGGTATCAGTTTTTATATAGGTGTTTATTCTATTGATTAAGCTTTTCTAGTTCTTAAAAATATAATATAGGTACAGAAAAAAAAGTTAAGACATTAGACATATTACATTTTTAGTACCAATTATTTGGAAAAAAGTGATTAGTATAGCTCAGTGGTTCCCAAACTGTGAACTAGAAGCACCACTAGCATTTTCTAAGGGCATCGTGGTCTAAGACTCAAAATTTCATTATTGATGAGTATTCTCAAGTCCTGTCTCTCATGGTATTCACAACAGGACGGCTGTATTTGGTCCAAAAAAGCCATTGCAGAAAAACAAGTTGGGAACTACTGGTATAGTTAATCAACGTTTTGAACAGTCTATAGATTATTAATTAATTGTATTCATTTTTATTTGAGATAAGTCTTAATCATGATAAATACTGCCTAATTGTTATTGAAGTTTTGAATGAAATACTATTTCATGTATTTCTAACTTAAGTCTGTTGTTTGTTAGAATACAATTTAAAATTTATTTTTATTTGTGTTGGTACTACTAGTTTATTTTAATTATACATAACTTACTTATGTATATCAAAAAGCCATTACAAAAGTTTTTGCTTTTTGAACTATCAACAAAATTTATTTAAGTAAACTTGCATTACATTTTATAATATTATGATTTATTATGCTATCAAATTCTACATATAAATTCAATGTCTTATGCCTGTTTAAATGCAACAAAATATAACCAATTTCTTATGTATTCTGTCTAAGCAAATCCTATTTGTTCTTATTAATTAAAAATTATATCGTTTACAAAGTAATGTTCTTAAACAAATGTCACATTGATCTTAAACATGAAATATTTAGCGTGCATATTAAATATTTTGAATAAATAAAGGTAGTAACATAAATTAAATTCTTACCTATGTTTAGGGTGATTATATAATATATTGAAAGTGTTCATATTTAATTAAGCCAGTAATACTGTATCAGTGTGAAATAAGAAACTAAAACAGAATATTCTGTGTTATTTCTTATTACAGTTATTAGTTTCTCAAATCTCAAATCTCAATTATTCAATATTTTATACTCTACCATTGAAATGTGCATACATTCTATCGAAAAAAATAATCTATTTAAAACTTAGTGCAAATTACAATGCATATTTTTTACAATTTGAGATTATGCAAATTACTCATTATCGTAAATATTTTGGATTAATTTTGTTGCATAATAATTACAGCCGTTATAAGTACTTACATATTATAAGAATATATATATATATATATATCAACTATTACCTATGAATTTTAATCCAATATTTGACTTTTTGGTGTAGTTAAATTTATTTTTATTATGACATTTCGTTTTTACTTTGGATAAATATTTTTTTAGTAACTGATTACAATTTTTCATATAATATATATAATATTTGATATGTTCAGGTGTAAAAATATTTTTACATGTTTATCTTAAAATAATCAATTACTGAGTAAGTATGTATTATTTTAAGATTTTGATGTATTGTATGAATTAATTAAATTTGAAATGTTAGTATTAATTTAGTATAAAAATAGATTTTAATAATGAATATAAGATTATTAGTTGCTACCATTTAAATATGTCAATGTAAATTAAATAAGCTTTTTGGTTTCATGTTTACAGACGGCAAGTTTATATTCCAACTAGCAGCACATCACCAACAAAATCCATGCAACAATCCGTCTGCTTTGACATCTCCATGCCGTTGGGTACCAGTTCCGACAGTGATACAGCAGCATAAAAATAATGTTAAGGGCATAGGTGAATGGTCACAGCATCAGCAAAATAAAACAATATGGCCTTACTCGGCTACCAATAATACCCCTGACAGTAACACACCTCAACCGATACAGCAATCACAACCACCAACTGTAAGGATTGGTGAACGGAAGCAACCGAATTTTCAACACAGAACGACGCCCCCTCCACTTTCTCTCATTGACGGTGCTGTTAATACAGGTGGAATAGTAGTTGCAACAACGACAAATATTGTTCGCAGACCTTCTAGAAAGTGTTCAACTACTGTAACAGCAGAAAATATTACCGATTTTGAACATCAACGCTGTCAACCACCAACCCAACTTCGAGGTTTACCGAGACGCTCACAGCAACACCAACATCAGTCGTTCATAATGGTTGCCACTGAGGCAATCAAGGTTCAGAGGCGTTTATTGTCATTGCCAAAAAAGCAGCATCTCTGGTGTCAACGAAATAGAAAATCGATGACTAAAAACTCCTTGTTACAAGAACTTAATCCCCCACAAATTAATTTAGAATGCATTATACGGAATCTGTGGTGTCGGCGACATACAACGGAATTATTGTTGCGCAGGCAACTCTCGATCAACAATAGTGGAGACAATGTTACTGCTACTATTTCCACTGTTGTTGATGTTACCCACACGGTGGCTTCACGCCACGTTTCTGTGCCAAGCGTTATCGATGCCGCTTGTCCCAATACTGGAGGTAGCAAGCGGCGATCGATGGTTTCTCCATCGCCCTCCACCGCTGTCCTAATTCCTATCACCACTGCTTCAATGACCCTTAATAATAAAAGTAGCAATAGTAGTCCTCACAAAAAATATAAATTAGGATACGAGCAGCCGACAGAACAGATACTACCACCGCAACGACGAGTGGTAGTAGATAAAATTGCGAAAAAAGCTATTCCACAACCTCCTCCGCAAGTTATTTCCACCAACGACCATAGTATAACTGCTATATTGTCTAGTGGTGCGACTGCGGCCAAACGCTCTAGTATTAGCAGTGCTGTTTCAATGATAATGGATCCAGAAAATGGCGTTGTTACCACAACTACTACTACTAGTGCAGTATTGTCACCACATAAAAACCTTCATACGCCGTCACCTGCGCCGCTATCCTTATTGCGTACGTTGCTTAAGAGTCCGAGCTGTGAAAGTGGTTCATCACCTATAACTACTAGTACAAATGGTATTGGATATAGACATCATACAAATAGCAGCAGAAAAAGATCATCAGTCGAATCTACAGCTGTTTTATCAACACCATCTATTAACGCTGCTGCCATTAAAGCTGAAAATGGCCTCGGAACTCCGACCATTTCTATACCATCTGTTGGTGGTAATACATCAGATAATACTTCTGCCGTTCTAACTGCTCTTCATCAACTTCCAACTATTCACCACCCGGCTGCTGGGCAGTTAGCCGCAGCTGGTTACTTTAATGTGTTGTACCATCGAGCCGCAATGGCTGCTGCTGCTATGGCATATCAAACCAACGCACAACTGCCTCAGCCGTTACCTAAATCTCAACCACCATCTTTGTTGTCCTCACAATTTCCCATCACCAGTGGTACCAGTAGCACTTGGCAACGTCAATTGAACCGGCAGCCGTCTCTTGTGCATCAACCAGAAGCGATTGTTGGAAGTGGAGTTACCAACGCCGCCATCCCTTCGTCTACATCCACGGTCGTGGCACCTTACTCTTCGCCTTTGGTAGCTGCCACTGTCAATGGCAGTAGTTTATTGCCACCTGCTACTCCGTCGCCACCACCTCCTCCATTAATGTTGCATCCTCATCATGTTCACCGTCACCATTTATTGTTACACCGTCAGCAGCAGTATCAACCAGCACCCACGTTACAACGACAACCATCATCGTTTCATCAGCTCAACCATCGACAACAGGGTAGTAGCTTCAAAAAAAGAAGTGGTATGGCGTTGGGTGCTACTGAATATGGCGTTTGCATAGAAGAAAATAACTCTGGAGTTGTAGCTACCCTAGATGAAGAGTCATCCTCTTCTGCCGGTAAGTGTACCAATAACTCGAATTGCTTTATATGGAGAATTTTCCAAAGTTTACGTTACAAGATAATTATTTATCATAAAATTGTTAATGATGTCAGTGCAATTATTATTCTGTTAATTTGCTTACGATATTCATTATCCACATCCTTGACGTTTGTAAATGATAACTCCCATGTGTTCGTCACAAGTTTTCACCCACTAAAATACGACCGCTTGGTATCTGTTAGTGTAAAATAGTCATCAATAATTGTTAAAAACCCTTTGCCATCGGAAGTTGTTAAAAAAGGCGTCTGCATTATCTGCGTTTCTGTCTAAACTTCTGGGGTGCGTCTACCAGTGAAACTGCCCATGATTTTGTTGTGCAATTAGTTTCCTACCTTGTGCCTCGGTATGTTCTTTATTTAACAGCACCAGATTCTACTAATCTACTTGCTTTGATTTCTATTTTATTTTCGCTGTTGAAATGAATGCTAATACACCTAATATTTTATGAACAAGTAATGACCTCTTCATTTTCTTATAGTCTAAAAGGCTCTTATGATCTTTGTATTACCATGTATACATTTTATAAGAAGTAACTTGAGAAAGTTTAAAGTATGTTCGCTCGATGGCGAATTTATATTGCAGACATACATATATCACGCTCAGTACGAAAACTTTGTTCACAAATTAGTGACTTAGTGTTAAATCCTATGAGTGCTTAACTTATAATAATAAGTCCTTGCCATTTAAACTTACCTCACACATTGCCGTTGCCTGCTACTCCGATAGCTATTGCAAGGCGCCTACGTATTGCTGGGAGTAGAAGATCGGACGTTATTTTGTTGTGGCTAATTTGGATGTGCCAAGCATAGATCTTATACTTTAAGGTCTATGGTACGAAGGCAGTCCGTGCTATTATTTTGAGTATTTATTTAGTTTATTCGATGAACATTTGAATCTCGTATTGCATCTCTACTATCAATTTATTTGATGTGACGACATTCTCATGTTTCTTGATCAAATAATATGGTAGGATTAGCGAAGTTAACTATCCTCAGTTATCGGATTTGATTTTTCCCAGTCCTAATCTTATCGCACGTATAAAGAAGCCAAGTAACCTTTATTATTATTATTATAAAACAGCCTATATTATTCATAAAATTAAATATCAATATATATGACTCCGTATTCCATTATTCTTAACATTCTGTTAGTGTTGGTCGAGTATTCGACTTGAATCGAGTAATTTTTAAGTTATAAAAATAAATTGCTGCATGCATGAAAGATCGGAAAATCTATTTTTAGTACAATTGAAAATACTAGAGTATTAAACCAATTCCCGGTACTCCAAATACTTTTGTCAATGATTGACTATTTTTAATTTTCAGAAATTGTGAAGTACTCGACTTTTTTTAATACTCGGCTTTTATCGAGTACTCGACTTTATTTCTTTCATACTCGGAATAAATCGAGTACTCGAATGCTAAACTCGACTCGAAATTAAAAAAACAATATTCGTCCAACACTACATTCTATTTTCAAAATGTCATTCTGGCGCTTCTTATCAGTTTCTACATGATTTTCTTTCCTTAGTATTCTTCAATATTTTGTTTGAGAAACGCAAAATCTTGTGGTGGGCATCATAAAAGGTTGAGTAAGCGGGACATAGTTTCCATCTTACAAGTGCATTACATGTCTAATTGTACGCTTAACAGATAATGTTTAGATCCGTTAGTTTGGAAATTAACCTGAATTGTAATTTTATAAAAGCCTATGAAACGCCCTAGATAATAATAGTGCCTTTACATTTTATAAGAGGTAAATTTACTCTACACTTTCAACTAACAGAGTGAATTGTGTTCTGCTGAGTGAAAATATTTACTAAATTCTAATTTTTAACCGAAAAATTAACTTCTATGCATGTTAGTTATACATAATATTATAATTATATATTTAATATTTTTATTTTACTCTTTTAGATTGTGTGCCGCTCAATCTATCCAAGGATTCTATAACTGAAAATGTCAGTGGTACTAGTCCAACGGCAAGAGTCAGGTGACACTCGAGCAGAAATTTCAATAGATTAGCTATTAGCATTAGACTGTTTGGCCATTTCATAAAGGCTAACTGAGTATACTATTTCATTATCGTGTCAAATACTTTATGTACTGAATTTGCAAAAATGTATGTATGAATATAAAAAGAACAATATTGTATTTTGTAAATATATATTCATGCGTACATATATTATATTATGTAAAATGATACTATATATATATATATATATAAATATATATATATAATCAATTATTCAAATGTCGCGTCTTATTGTTTTATTATTTTGTAAATAGACATAAAACAAAAGTCGCATGTGCGTGTAGTCATAAGAAAATTATTTGTTACAATAAAAAAAACAATCAATCATACAAAGGTTGTTTTCTTTTAAATCGCAACTACTAATTAAGCTAAAAAAAACTATGGCTGCTAGACAGCTAATTTTGTTTGTAAAAATATATCTTAAAAGCTACAATATTTTTCATTATTATTACTACAATATAGTCAGTATCAAAGTAATAATCATATGTATTTTAATTTTAATATAAATACTCAGTGTAGCCAAAAAAATAAAAATCACCTAATTAATTAAAAATGTTACAAGTATTATGTAATCAATAATAATAAAGTTCGATAATCATAGTGTGTGTAATAATAAAATAATAATAGTAAAAAAAAAAAAATAATAAAAATAATTTCAGCATATTATTTAGGTTCAACCTATAAAAATGATTCGGATTAAAAATAATATGATTATAAATTGTTAATGTATAAAAATAAAATAGTACGATGATGATAAAAAAATTGAAATTCTAAATTATCGTTCAGACGGTTGATGGTGATTGCCGCCAATAGCGCACAAAGTCCACACAAAATCGTGGTACTTAGTGATGACTACTACCACCGCCACTGGTACGTGATGACATTGAAAGTGTGCCACTAATACATGGTGCTACTATCGGTGCCGCTGACTGATTCGACATGGCAGACAATTGTCTATTACTACCGCCAGCGCCACCACTAGCAACACTGCCAGTGGACATGTCAAATGGTGTAGCCGGCCCAATTGATGATGAATTCACGGTTGTATTACCAGTTGGTGGTGCCGGAGATCCCGTAGTCCCTGCTGTTCCTACTGGTGTTGCCAACGATGAAGCAGCTGCAGGCGGCATTGCAAATGATATACCGAGAAGTGCAGCGATTGGCTGCCAAGGCTTGCGCGCTGACCGCTTTAGCTCTTTACCCGTCATCCTAGCTTTCCGCAATGATCTACATATAATAAAATAATTAATAAAACGTTTCGAATAATCATAATAGATTAATAACCATAATCTAAATATGAAAAATTGAGCTAACATTTTTATAAAACCACATAACTTGTGCTGTGGTAATAGGCTAAATAATTATCATACCTCGACAATGTGGTGCATCTATAATACAAGTCATCAGGAGCATCCGTCCACGATATAACATGCTTCCTTCCAGTCCGAGCCATTGATGGTGTCCTATAATGATTATGCTGCTGATGCTGTGACTGGTGGTGGCCTGCCGTGCTACTGGATTTACCACCACTCCCAGAGGCGTTTAATTGTAAAGGTCCTCCACTTGACATACTACCTCGTTGTTGTTGCTGCTGTTGATGCGCCACAATTGATGCCAGCATTCCGTCTACGGCACCTCCGCCAGCTCCACTACCTCCTTGTGATGTTGATGAAGGTTGTAGGTGCTGCTGGCTGTGGTGGAGATGACCAGTGGATTGCTGTTGTTGCTGTGAGTGATGTTGCTGGCGATGCATACGTTTTGATGGTGGCCCAGCTTGTGGTTGTGGTTGCTGTTGTATAGATGCTGAGAAAAATATTCATAATTACATTAAAATTTGTATGAATAGTACTCCTCTTACTCTCCTACTTTGTAATCTAAGCATTGTATGAAAAATGATCTCTTATTAGAAATACCACTAAAGAATCTTATTCTATTAGAGATGTATTATTATAAAAAAGTGTAAACAGCATAAGCTTTATTGTATTAAATAAAATTTTAAAAATAATAGAGGTGGTATTCAAATACAGATCAATACTCAAACAAAATCTCAGGATTTCAAGTTTAAATTATCAGAAAAATCTGAATTGAAGAGTTAAAAATCAATGGTTCTCAACTAGTATGCTTGGTTTGCCCCAAAATTATTGAAAGCATAAAACATTTATACATAATATTGTAGTGTGAAAGATACATTGGAGTTTTTATACAGCGCCCAAAAGTGTCGTAAACTAAAAAATTTGAGAATCGCGAGTTAAGACCACTATAATTTTCTTTGTAGTTTCTTTAATATTTAGATTTTAAGCAGATTAAAATCAATCAATCAAATCTAACAGAAATCACAAAAGCATTTAATCAGTCCATTACTATTACAAATGTTTTGTAAGACAATTGGTGCACAATACCCAATTACACTCACCACTATCAGTTTCATATAACCGCCTCTTGTTGCTTGACGACGAAGAGCTTTGTTGTTGCTGTTGCTGTTGCTGTTGTTGTTGTTGCTGCTGCTGTTGGTATAGAGCAGCGGCCGCAGCTGCCACGTCAAACCCCGTGGCCGATTGATCATTTGTTGAACCAGATGTCCCTCCAGAATTACTACTATTGACAGATCCCGGAGGACCTAAAGCTCCGAGTATTGCAGCTGCTGCAGCTGGATTTAGTCCAACAGCTGCAGCAGCTGCTGCTGCTGCCGCAGCCGCAGATGGATTATTCAACGCAGAAGTAGCAGCTGCTGCAGCCGCAGCCGCTTCCTGCTTATTAGGCACTCGTTCGTATAGCAAACTGCCATCTACAATTATACATCCACACATATTATTAAAATAACATTATGATGAAGTACGTTGTTTTAGTTATTCTTTGAAATACATATATTTCAATCAACAAAAAATATTACATACTATACTATTGCGGTCGTTATAATATATATTATACTGATTTATACTCGATTTTAACAATGTTATACAGATATTATGCAATTAGATGGTCAAAAAAACCATTATTACTATAAAATGAAATTGCAAGGGTATGCTTAAAACATAAAAGTTATCTATTACATTAATTTATTGAAACCTTATTAAGTAATATTTAAGGTTTATTATACTAAACCATTAACAGTTGAAGAGCATGTTTACTATATTAAGCATTAACAAACAATGTTGAGATTATTTTATTAGTTTTTTTAGTTTTAAAATTATAAAAGTTATTAAATATATACACCAATAAATCAATATGAACAGTAATTGAAAAAAATCTTTAACCATTGATATTTATACTTTATTAAGAATAAAAAAGTACCGGGTGGTCAACTTGTGCGTTCTGAAGCTTTGAATCATGTGCCAACGTTGGTAGAAGAAGCATCTGACTACCAGCGACAAAAATCTGTAGCCACCTGGTAGCTTTCTTATTCGGAATACAGTCAACAATACAGAGAGGTAGATAGATGATAAAATTATTCAACAAAAACTTTATTTAAAATAACAAAAATAATAATAATTTTAAATTTGAACATCTGATGAATAATATTAGTATCTATAGGTTCCTTATAGCTAACCCCACTTTTAATGAAGTCAATAATAATTTAATAGTGACTATTATTAAATATTTATTATTCATACAGTTATTCTAAAGATAAATGAAATAAGGGAAAAAAATAATTTATTATAAATTCTCAAACTTATTTGATTTAACTTGTGTAAATATTAAGATTGTAATTCTCTTATGCAACTAATTTAACATCAATGTAATATGAAGATTCAGAAAGAAAAATGGATAAAATTATCTTAATTCAACTAATTAACATCTTAAGATCCTGGACTTTAATTAGAATCATCTACATAAGTGACAGGAAAATAATTAAAATAATTGTTTATTAGGTTGATATTTTAATCAATGAATATTTTAATGATATATTTTATTTTAATTATTGTTATTTGTTTTATTATTTTACTTATTTATATTTTAAAGAGAAAACAGTTAATGTTTTTATTTATAATATTTAAATATGTTTTAAATAGGTTCTTGGTTATTATTTTACCTTCATTTTACTCAGTCTAAAATAATTTTTGTCTTTCTTAGACTTAAAATATTTAATAAGAGTTACTTACTAAATTTTAATTTATTAAAATACTGACCAGGAGCTTTTGGTGGCTTGGGAAAAGCGACACGTCCACCTGTTGATGATCTTGAAGAATGTTTGCCATGTTTTGATGAAGACGAGATATGATGATGAGACGACTGATGCTGATGCTGTTGGGAAGGCAGAGACAGCCAATCTGGTACAGCTATTTCAGCAGCAGTGGCTGCATTCATTCCACCACGACCTCTTCTAGCTGCTATTAAAGCGTTGGCTACTCGAGTAACTCCGGGTCGGCGTGCATGTGCTTTAACAGCAGCAGCCCTCAAGTACGCTCTTAATTCATGGACTGGAACATGTTGCATTGACAACATACCTGAAATGTAGCATATATTTCAAATTAAATATACATAAATCCCAATACATTAGTCGAAAGAATGAAAAGTGGCCACTGATGAGCACATTTCTCATAATAAACTTCTGATGGTTTCATAACATCAAGTGCCCTCATTTTGAAATAATATTAGATATAGATAATTAATAACCAAACTAAAAAAATTAATAATTACCTAAAGCAAATGTATTAAAATAATGTTGTATATCAGTTGGTGAATTGCTAATTTTAGAGAAAAAAAAGTAGCTATCATATTGCCAGCGACCACTAGCTATTTAAATTTAAAATGTCGTTTATAAAGTAAAGAAAAATAATGCAAATATACTGTGATAGATATTGAATTAAAATTAAAAAGTTTAAACAACTTAGTGTTATTTAAAAACATCAGGTAAATTCTCAAGAACCCAAATCTCTCCAAACTGCCATCAAATCTCTTGATCTCATTTGATTTAAATATTCTAACATAAAATATGACCTCAGTTTAAACAAAAAAAATTAAGAAAGTTCATTCTATTCTCCCTACTTAATTCTAGATAACTGTATGTATCAAATTTAAAAATAAAACAAGTAAGTACATACAAATTAAATAAATTATTTTATACAAAAATTCTATTGACCTTATGAGTTTTTTAAATTGTCCGAGCATTAAATTCACTCTACACTATTGATAAATACCGAACTTAAATTGTTTAGTACATTAGTAATATAAAACAAAATGTTATAACTATCTTACTATTTTACTCACATTCATGTTTGTAAGAGTGTGCAGTTTGTGGAACACAGATGAATGGTCTACGAGCTACATTTCTAGGACGAGCTAAACATCCAGGTTGAACCATGGCTGAAGCTATTGGTGATAATACCGATGCCGATTGTGTTCCACTAGAAGATGCTTTTTTCTGATGGTGCTGTTGCTGTAATAGTGCGGCTGCAGCTTGTTGCGCAGCTCGGCGCCTACTTGCTTTGGCCAAAGATGTGCATCTCAAATAAAATGCTGTTCTTGTCTTCATAACCGGCCGCCCAGTAGCAGTAGCTACTCCTCCTGCTGTAATTACTGCAGTTGTTGTTACGCCCCCACCACTTGTGGATAGGTTGTTAGGCTGCTGTTGTGGTGAAGAAGACGATGCAATGAGATTAATTACTTGGTTGGCAGAGCTACTTCCGATAGAATGTTGAATCGGATTACTACTGTTCAAGTTTAAAGGCCCTCCAGAATTGTGGTGGAGGAGTCCTGCGCCAGGAACAGTCTGCTGTTGTGGCGGCTGTGGGGATAATTTTTCACTCCCACCACCATCAATACCAGCACTACCAGAAGATCTACTACTACCACCAATTGAAGTGATGATAGCACTAGGACTACTGCTGCTGTTGGAATTTATCCCGATGCCATGTGCTGTACTATAATGTCGTAGCAGCTGAGACTTACTCTTGAATGGAGCCGCTTGACACCCAATAATAGTACATCTATGAGCAGTTGTCGTTGATCCAGATGAATTAATGTGTGGTTGATGTAGTAATAGACCACCACCACCTGGTGAAGAAGCTGAGGACTGATGTTGTTGTTGTTGCTGCTGCTGCTGTAAATGTTGTTGTTGTTGATGGTGGAGCTGTTGATGGTGGTGGTGCTGGGACTGATGATGATAACTACTATGATGACTACTTCCACTACCACCAAGGTGCATAAGATGATGATGGTGATGGGGTGGAGTCGACATGGTTGGTCCGTGTGATGAAGATCTGCCACCGCCAGCTGATACATTTAAGTTCATTGCTGCTGCCAGAGAACTGGATGATGCATTTGAATGTGGTCGATCTATTTACAAACATCACAATTTCATCAAAACATAATTTAATATTTGTTAGCTATGAGTTAATAAAAAAAAAAGATGTTTTTAATTAATTTTATTGACTCATCAATAACTCACATCAAAAAATTCTTAGTTTAGAAAACAAAAAGTAAAAAAAATAACTACAGAACTTTCACAGTAGAGATAACATATAAATGGTAAATCAGGGCAAAAACATAAAACTTGGAGATAAAATGCAAGTAAAAATTAAATTAAATTATTTTATATTAAAACTTGAAATGGAGCCTCTGAAGTAGTATTCATATTGAGTAAGTGATTTGTCGAAAAATGGAAATATTGATAAAAGCAGTGTACCTAACTATTTTAAATAAGAAAATTCAGCATCACTCATTTTGACCTCGACTATGCGGGGGCCGGCCATCACTGAGCTGCATATCAAGCCTGAGAATTATAAATTAAAAATATACACCTTTATATCTTGTAATGAAAACCATGTTAAAGGATTTAATTGAAAATGTAACCAGCATGCATTCATAGTACATATTGTATATAATAATGATTATATTACGGTAAAACTAAGAAAATGGTGTTATTCACTTATTATTAGATATCAATACTATAATTAGTATAGGTAACTTAACTAAATATGTGTATATGAATATTAAATTTAAAAAATTTATAAAAGAAGAAATAATTTTGGTAATACCTAAACATCATAATTTACCGTAACATATTATACTGAATGAGTATTTATACTTATCAGGAACTTTTTAAAAATTTGACTCATATTTCATTTGTTTCTGCTAAGATGTATTAAGCATACAGTTTTAATTATGTCATTATTACTACCTTCATCTCCAGACATGCTTTCTCCTCTAGCAGCTGCAATAACTTTCTTTTCAGAAGTAGCAGTTCTGGGACCTCCATATTTTTTCCAATGAGTCCAGCACTCGTGACATAATGTAGATGATATTGTTGAAGACAGTCCTCCATTTTGTTGATGATAGGATATTGCTGAGGTTCCGGTTGTAGCTCCAATGGTGTTTGGATACCATTGATGCGAGGATACAGCTATTTTTATGGTTATAAGTTACACAATAATTATTTATTTTGTATGTTTAATATAAATGTAAATATATCTTATTTTTTTCCAGTTTTTAACTAACGACGCCGCGGGAATTGCTTTCGCATTGCTTTCGTGGCGCCGTCATAGTTTATTGACAAAATGTAAAAGTATCTACTATCTATATAAATGCTTTCTCACCATCACATAGATCACATAATCCTGGTTGTAATGGTCCCTCCCCTGTAATAGATAATCCACCGCTACTATTTTTGGGGGAATACAGTTCCACAGCTGCCGAGTTACCATTTACAAGCTGTTGTTGCTGCTGTGAAGATTTTATTGTTACACCCGATGTTATAGCCTGCTGCTTTCCACCACTTGTTCCATTACTACACAAGAGATAAAATTGAGGATCATGAAACTGTTGTTCTAGACAGCAGTAGCATATTATCCAAAGCAGGGGGCTTAGAGCTGAAGCCTTTATTAACTATTTTTTATATTGGACTTAGCATCATAGAAGGAAAATATATTTTTTTTTAAATTTAATTACTATGCTAGGCACAGATTAATAGTTGTACATAATAAAGATTATAGAAATCATCAATTGATTAAATTGTTAAAAAATTATTTTTAAATTTGTGAAGTGGTGGTTTAATTTGATGGTGTAGACTGTCACCCTTGATTGATAACAAGAATAAAAATCATAATTATTTTTGTTAATTATCAATGTCATGAATGTTAAATTATATATAATTATGTAAGGGAAAAAAGGTCAATTTGTAAGTCTCCCTGAGCAAAAATTCTGAGTGCATAATTAGACATTAATAATATGTGTCAATAGTATGCTGCTAAGAAATAAATCAACAAGCAATAATGAAATATAATTACACACACGAGAGCTTTAAACACTGATAACTATCAAAAGTTAACATCTTAACACATGAAAGTTCATTTAACAATGATATATTATAACTATTTCTTATGGCCATGTTATTGACTAATATTTAAAAATCTTTAACAATACACTCAACCTTAAGATCTAAGCTTCATGATAACATTAAATATTACAAAAAATACTCACTAAGAAGGTATATACACTTGTTTCAACTTGGATTCTTGTTCTACGGCCTTAACACGCTTTTGCTGCACATACCTGTCAGTGGTCTTCCACATGTAATAGTACTCAACTATGTTTTTGTGTGTTTTCCAAGGAAGCTGTAACATCATGTTCATATAAATCAATAATTATTTACTCTGAATAACAAGTAATACAGTACATATAAGCGATAACTACTGGAATTTAAATCAAGGTCTTAAAAGCATGATATACTAACAAAATCATGACGTATGTCACCAAAGTCCTTGCCATACTTCTCCAACGCTTCCTCAAACAAATTTGCTTCAGACGCTGACCATTCTTCCATTTCATCGCGGCACAATACAGGTCCCGTACTAGGCACTAGGGAACAGGTGGCAGAGCCTAGATCATAACCATGCCTATGCAGTGTGTCCATTGCATGAAACTGTTATTTTAAGAACAAAATAAAATTAGAGTTAATAGCTTTTTAATAGCCAATAGAACACTAACCTAATAGTTAAAACAACACTAGTCAAATTTAAAAAAAAAAAAAAACATAATATGATACATCATAATTAATTACCAGTTTTGGAACTTGTTGATTTGAATTTTCTTTAATAATTATGGCTGTAGAATATTTAGTTTTAAATTTGTTTTGGGCGGTACAAAATTAATCACAAAAATGTATATTGCATAATTTATTACTTTGCAAAAGTATTATTTATTATTTGCAAAATATTGGCATTTAAACATTATTTTTAGCATATGTATACATTTTCACGTTTAAAGTAGACATTTTGATAATTTATAGTATTTATCTTTACTGCATTATACAACATTTTAAACATTATACATAAAGTAAAAATTATAATAATTTTTTTTGTTTTTTTGTTTTGTGAATTTAAAGGAAGCAATATTTGGTTACTCGACATTAACAATAAAATTATATATTTAAACACATTGTCAAAAGGTTTTTAATGCTATTTAAAAAAAATGTTTAGATTAATATTTCGATTATTTTAGATATATATGTCAATGCATAATTTCCAATAATTTTAGTACAATAGGTCAATAAGTCCCAAATTCCACTGATTACCATTGAACAATTTTGACATGTTATGAAAAACTCACCAATGTGATGTCTCGTGATGCAGCAGCTGCTGACATATGTAACGAAGGCTGTTTTACTGAACTGGTGCAATCTAAAGCACGAGCAAATGTCCCCAATGATCTGGAAACGACCAAAAACTGATCTATCTGCCTATCAGTCAAACGATTCCACTGCGGCCTGCATGTCCATATCAAAGTCTCAAGATCAGAATTGCTTTCTACTGTCACTGCTGTTACAGTTCCTAATGCTGTCACAGTAGTTAATGCAGTAGATGATTTTCCATCAATATCTTTATCATCATCACCATTGTCTCGACTGCATTCTGTAACCATAGACACTTCTCCATCACCATCAGTAGTGTGTTCTTCTTTTAATATTTCTCCTTTTATCAGTTTTGTCGTTGTATCTTTTGTATTTACATCACTACTACCATGATTAAAGAGAGCTTTTGGTGGTACCTCAGCCTGATATTTATGGCCAACACGGATTTCCCCCTTGTCTGCCAACAATGTTTTCTGGACGGGATCAAATACCAGACAATAGAAAAATGTATCCTGTTAGGAGTAAAATTGATTTATTTATTTAAGGTAATATACAAACACTTAAAACATGAGTGAAAGCTATGGAACTATTTGTAAAAATTGTTGATATATCATAAAGATAGTCATGAATAATTCCATCCTCAAAAATTGTAAAACCATTAATATTATACCTTGTAGTACACATAATTCATACCTTATTTCTTAAACGAATAGTGAATGGTAAGTATTGTTTTAAAACATTGAGGTAAAATAATGAAATGTATTGATTAATAATAATTAATTAAATACTACATAATTCACACTAAACAGTGTTTATTTCATTTTACAGTTTAATATACTTAATTGATATAGAAAAAGTTTAAAAAAAGTTAAATACCAGAAATCTATGATTGAAATTGTACTTGGAACCGAGAATATAAATATTTATTATTAACTTTAAACACTGTAATATAATAGTATTTGAGTATATTAATTGTATTATTTTACCAAGGGTTCGCCAAATAATGTCTCTAAAATATAGTAGTATTCAATAATAGTTTTATAATAACGTGGACTCAAGCATAGGATCCAGAGAAAAAATCTGGGGGGGCCCTAAAAATTTTTTATAGGTACTTTATTTATAATTTAAAAATGTTGTCATAATAGTAGGTTAGGACATAGGTAATCAATGTAATAAATAAATTATTTAGATTATTTAATTTATAAATGTTATATGTTAAATAATAAAATCTAAACGTCTTTTAACATTGTCGCTTTTTCCAAATCTATCAATTATTTGGTTAATAGTTTACTTTAACTTCCCTATGAACACATAGTAAACACAAAGAAGTAAGGTAATAAGTAATAAGTAACTATTCTGTGATAATACGTACAAATCAAAGAACCAAAGTGTGTAATATGTATCACAAATTAAAATATTTTAATTTGTGGTGTGTATTGTATATATATATATATATATATATATATATATATATATATATGTATATGTATATGTATATATATATAATATATATACACCTTGTTTAATATATTATATACAGGGTGATTCATGAGGTGTAAAACACTCATTATTTATAAAAACTATTTACTTTTTAAAAATTTTTTTTTTTCAACATTTCAGATCTATGCTGTTCTAAAACTATATAAATTTTTAATATTTTTCACCCTTATATTTATTAGGTAAACCACCATCAACTTTTGATTTTTAAATGGCAACCTATATTAACAATATCATAAATTAATAAGGCTATTTTTTAAATAAATTTTCACGTTTAAATTTTCATTTTTTGTTAATCCGTTGACGAGATATAGTCTCCCAAAGTTGGATGGTTTTGGGGTGGTGTTTGTGTATAAATGTGTTATACGAGGTGTTATACCATGTCAGTACCGCGGCCGCAGCAATTGTGATTTTTGTACTCTAGCGTAAAACACAATACACTTTTCAAATAAATTCAGTAAGTATGATAGTTAAGCCTAAGTTGTGTCCCAAAATAGGTAAACATATTTACACAGGATAAACACCACCCCAAAACCATCCAACTTTGGGAGACTATATCTCGTCAACGGATTAACGAAAAATGAAAATTTAAACGTGAAAATTTATTTAAAAAATAGCCTTATTAATTTATGATATTTTTATCATAGGTTGCCATTTAAAAATCAAAAGTTGATAATGGTTTACCTAATAAATATAAGGGTGAAAAATATTAAAAATTTATATAGTTTTAGAACAGCATGTATCTAAAATTTTGAAAAAAGTAAATAGTTTTTATAAATAATGAGTGTTTTACGCATCAGGAATCACCCTGTATTAGTTATTTTCTTATATTATCAGATATAAATATATATAATATATATGTGATTTGAAATATAGTAATATCATGATGTGTAGAATTATAAAAAAAATTTGAGAAATAATATGTCTGGAGGGGTGCTGGGCCCCTAGGCCCCCCTGGATCCGTCCCTGTGTGCACTTAAATCTTTATTACTTGGTAAATTAAAAATATTGTTTATCAGTGACAATAATAATAATAATAATTTACAACAATTTATATTAAAAATACTATCCTATCTTTTATGAGATATCGATAATTTTTAATTTGATGTTTTTAACAGAAATGTTCACGTGTTAATAGAAAAATAAACTAACCTACCTATATCCAAATCAATATTGGTACCTAACTGTTTTTAGTACAATACTTATACAATCATAAAAGTTCATAAGTGATGTACTCTCACCATCAAATTGTATTCAAATAAAAGAATTTAAAAGTTTTACAATATTTACCTAGTTAATTTAATTTTAATAATAGAAACCCAAGTAGACACATAAGTTTTTTTCAGTACTTACCTCTCTCTCTAAATAACTGTCCAACGACTCAGTCTCATTGTACAATGTTACTGTGCACTTTCCACGTATATGTGTTGCAGCCAATGTTTCTACTTGCCTGCTTAAGAACAATTCCCGTTGTTTAAGCTGTTCACCACGCCACCAGTCATGCTGTGGTTGTGTGCCTTGAGTTGTCTTATCTTCGTCTTTTACAATATCTGAAGCTGTTACACACAATTATTAATAATTACACACATAATTTTAATATCAACAATACACAAAAATATAAGCAATTTATTTACATTTATCATTGGTTTCAACATCATCACCATCTACTCGAGCATCTCCACTTTTGACAACAGCGGATACAGCAGAATTAATTTCTATTTCATCTGACATCTCAACATCCTGCTGTTGTTGCTGTTCCTCTTTTACAATTTCATTTACTTCAGATGTTTCTATTTTTTTGGCAGTTTGTTCTTCATTCTGCTGCTCTTTTTTTACCATCGGTAAGGCCCCACCAGCACTAGTGTCTTGTTCTTTTTTATCCGTACTAGCATCTTTATCAGTGACTGAAGATTTGATTATAGATGATTGCTTACCACCACCTTTAACAGTGCTATTTCCACCAGGAGATAATGATAAAGTCAAAGATAGTTGCTGCTGCTGCTGGTGTTGTTGGTGTTTATCAGCCAGCGCTACAAGTTGAGCTGGAAGGTCTCTTCTCCTATAGAAACACATGACTTTGGCTTCCACATTGCCACCAGCAGTCTTATTGAGCTCTTCGATTCTACGTATTTGGAAAGGTTGTTGCTGCTGATGATGCATAGATTGTTGCTGCTGCTGTTGCTGTTGTTGAGCCTCAAAGTATACATAATCTACAAAAAATATGTGTTTGTAAATAACAAAATATACACCTATAAAGATATTTTACATCCACCTAGGTATATGGTTTGTATAACGATATACCCTCAACACCTGTAATTAGTTCACAAATTGGTACCTATCACTGCTATATACGTTGCCTCAACTTATATAAGCTCTTTTACCATCAAAGTTTATTTAAGTAACTTATCTCATAAATAATCTAAGACTTAGAACAACTAATACTATAAACGAGAACATCGCAAATCGACAAAACAATGTAGACGATGTGTCAACCCAAATTCAACTGAAACTCACCTCCAACGCGGTACATATTGCTGCCGCCGGTACTCGTGTTGTTGCTATTGCTGTTGTTACTGCCACTGTTTATGGTCGCCATGAGAGTAGCGTGTATTGTGACACGAATCGAATTTGACTGCTCGTTGGGGCACGAAAACACTTTTCGTCAAGAACGCAAATTCGACGTCTGACTGGTAATGATGTTGGCTAGGTCAATTGAAAATATGTACTGGCTGCAACAAGCCGCTGACGCCGCTAGGGCATCTTACTGTCGTGTATTGCGAACCGCCGCCGCCGACACCGCCGGCCGGTATAATTTTCAGACGGTATTGAAGAGCGAATACCGCTTACCAAGCGGGGCTATTTACGCTGTTGTGTCGAACAACGAAAACACAAACAATACAGTAATACACGATTGTAAATAAACAAACGGCGACGACCAAACAAACACGTACGTACCTACGACGTCGGTGTTGTTATTCTTTGCACACACACATACACACAAAAACTCAAGCACACACACACACACACACCAAGCAAAAGCACACACACGCACGGACGCCGCGTTCACACACACACACACACACGCACGCCCGCACGAACACGCACTACGCACACGAATGTACCAACACACAGCACAACACGCTGCTGTTTTGCGGTTTACGACGCGAGTATGCGACAGCGGCGCGGCGTAGCGTTTGTTGTTATAATTTATTTAATTGTCGAAATCGTCGGATAATCACTGTTAGCGCAGCAGCGTCACCTCCATTACCGGTGTGGAGGCTGGCGAAGCCCTGTCCCTACTGGCTACAGTACCTATGCACTGATGCACGAGTATTATATTATTATTATGGAGCTGCTCTCTAGTATACCAATAAGATAGGACTTCGAAATGCCATTTGACAATCGCTATTTACAATAAATGATTTCAATTAGTTATCGTCAGTAATTATAGGTTGCGTGTTCACGACTTGTACAAGGTGACAATGCATTATTTTAAAAAATATTGAAAACATTTATTTTGCAAAATTTAGTCATTTAAAACTATTTTAAAATTATTTTTTTCAATTCTTAATCATGGTCATTTCGTATGTTTTATTTTTTTGTGAAGCATTTTTTAATCTGTCATAAACTTAAAAGAAACTTTTTTTATTGCAATTTTTAGTTATTGAAAACTAAATATGTGGTATTAATGTATTATGACGTGGTCGTATGTAATAATTACTAATTTTTCAAACTTCAAACAAAATATGTTATTATTGTAATGGTTATGTCATTATAAAACAAATACAATAATAATACAATTCAATGCAGGTAGGGTATAGCCCGGTATAGGGCATCAGTACATAGGATATATTGGTACCTATACGATTGCGTCTTTTTGTATAGTAAATTAAAATTTAATAATTAAAAATCATGACTAATAAGTAATTACTATTTATTTTTCGATGTATCAATCCTAAAAACATGAATGATTCAATACCTAGTCCATTAGTCAGTACTAAAACCATATAGTGTAATACTGTAATATATAATATATTATATATATAATATATATTATATATATTATATAATATAGGACGCCATATGGAACAAAAAAAGGTACGAAAAAATAATTTTACCTATCTGAGTGTGGACACAATCGACAAACTAAAATAAAGGTTATGAGACACAATAGAGTGATTCAGAATCTATACGTATTACCTGTAGGTATACCCTATGGGCGTATATCGATTCCACCGAAATTACCTTTTTACCTGTAAAAAATCTATTGAATCCCCCGAACTTTTTATGTATTGATTTTGCCGGCTATCAACTCCGCCGAACTTAATCACATCGGTTTTCATATATCTTAATCAATATAATCTATAAAATTGTAGACATATTTTGTTACACGTAGGTACATTGATATTATTAGAAATGCATAATATTAGAGAATGCTCAATTCAACAAAGCACATCCTAATATATTTTTGTTTACGCATGTGGCATGTATTCAATTTAAAGATTCAAACTGATACATATATAATAATAAAAGGGCTCGATAATAATGAAGTAAATAAAAATAAAAATTGTGAAAGAAAAAATAAATACATTGAAACAATTTTTGAAGACTATTTAAATAAAAAAATTGATAGATTTATAAGTATATAAAACTGACATCAAAGCACTATTCTGAAAACTAAATCAATCAATATAATTATTATATTTTATTATTGCATTTTAGTTACTATTTACTATTATTTATTTTATTTTTTCTATATTATTTTAGCTGTTTTGGCGTTAACTAAATACATTTTAAAACATATTATTTTACTATTTTAATAAATTTTACTTACAAGAATGTTTGAGTTGTTTTTTGGAATGTTTGTATTTAAATTTAAAAAATTATGGTAAACTAGGTTATCTTATACCTACACTACTGATTAAAAAATATACAATCAGTGGAATCAACAACCGAAATTGATAGCCGGCGGAATCAATAAATATAAAAGTTGGTGCGATCACGTCATAACGAATGTCACAATATTGGAACAAATGAACAAGAATCTGGGATTAGTGACAACAATAAGTCAATAAAAACACGTAGACCTGGGACATTTTATGCGACATTCAGAAAAATATAGTCAACTACAATTAATAATACAAGGCAAAGTAGCTGGAAGAAGCAGCCGTGGAAGGCCACAAATTTCTTGAATGGACAACCTTCGAAAGTGGTTCAATATATTATCAACGATATCTCTATTCAGAACAGTCGTTAATATAGAGATCAAATAGCTAACATGATTGTCAACGTTCGATAACGAATACGGCATTCGAAGACGAAGATAGTAACTAAATACTAGGTACTATTACTTTTTGACTTTTTGTACACTACCTAATCAAAGAATAAAAAGCTCTTTTCGCTTTTAGAGTTCTTTAGTTACACGATGTATAACTTACAGGATCATTATTTGCGGTCAAGGAAACGGAAAGAGGGTGTTGAGTGGGATAGATCTTCTCACTTTTTTCACTTTCAATTCGACGTTTTTTCAATGTTTTATAACTATCATAACTTACTAAATAACCTAATCTTATTTCATTCATAAATAAATAAGTCAAGAACATTACAAAATTCAAATGAATTACTCCAATTCCAGCTAAACCAATATTACCTACCTATGTTATGGTTTATAGAACAAACCATAAATAAATATCATTCTAACTTTTAATTTTTAAATATCTATTCAGCTATTAAAGAGGACGTCGCACCAACATCTGTTTTCTCCGTCTTACACGCGTACTATATAGCAAATTGTACGCTCAGCAGAACACGTGTAGCTCCGTTAGTTTAAAAATTAGAGTGAATTTACCTTTTATAAAATCTATATAGGTAAGATTATTATCTAGATAACCTCTTAAGATTTTTGTTATATTTTAATTTTAAAGCGAGTTATGACTATTTCAAGATGTACAAACAATTTACAATGTTAAAATGTTCATAACTCACTTTAAAATTAAAATATAATAAAAAGCGTATGAGGTTATCTAGATAATAATCTTACCTTTAGATTTTATATAGGTAAATTAACTCCAATTTTTAAACTAATGGAGCTACACGTGTTCTGCTAAGCGTACAATTTGATATGTCGTACGCGTGTAAGACGGAAACAATATATGCGGGTGAGACGTCCTCTTACTCGTCCCCTCGTAACTAGCACCCTAAAAAATAGTTTAAAAAGTTGGGTCCCACTAAGTCACTAAAAACCCGAGAGCTAAAGCACCTTATTTAAATGTCAAGTTGCGATGATGGTTATTTTAATATATTGCATATTCATAGAATAGGTATGTTATAATAATTATTACTAGGGCCCTGAAGTTTATGCGCTAAAAACTAACGAAATATGTATGCACTTATGCGCTTAAAAATCCTAATATATGCGCTTAAATATGCTCTTATATTTTTTTTTAACTTATAAACATGAGGAAAAAAAAATATTAGTTATGAATTTATGAGATACTACTCACGATTTTTAATTCAATTTTTTTGACTGGTGATTAAAAACAATAAAAACATTATTTTATTAATTAATATACATTTTTACACATTACAATTATTGATAACCGTTATTGATAGCTATCACTCATTACGTCTTATCATAATATTTTAATTCATTCCTAAAATTACAACTGAATTGAACTATATTTGATATTAAATGTGTTAGCAATCAATTATATTCTTATAATAAATGTGCAAACTAAAATTTTGTGTCGTAATGGAACATTAGATAAACATAAAAATAATTATCTTGTTGGATTTCGTCATCGATTAAAGTATTAAAATATATAAGTACTTACAGCAATTCATTTGATTATAATTATATATATTTAAAACTGTAAGACCTCTATTAAATTAATATGCTATTTTTTTATTTATTTTTTCAAGTCTGGAAACTATGGTCATTAGCTGTTTGTTGGGGGAAGGGGTCGTTGGTTTAGAGCACGTAACGTATATAATATGTGGCAAATATTTTGTAGTTAAAATTTCCTGGTGGTCACCCATCCAGGAGCTAACGACGCCGATCAGTGCATTTACTCAGAGTGCCTACGCAACTGGGAATACACATTCGGCTACACCAAACCACACTATATTATTTGTTAACTTTAAAATAGGTAAATCTTAAATTTTATATAAAAGAAAAGAAAAGTTTTTTAATGATCTGGGGCTTTATCTACTATTTAAATGACCCAAAGGTGAAAGGTCTTTATAAATATGATTAATATATTATGATAAATTATATATTACATGCTATAGCAGTATAGCTATAAATAATAAATACTTTATACGTTGATGGAATCATTGAAATCACTTCCAATGAAGTTGTTCTGGCATTATTAATCTAAAACATTAAATTAAGTCGTAAGGTTAAGTTAGGTTTCGTGTTTGTGTGTAAATTCTTTGATTTAGTTTATCATTTTAGACAGCATATTATTATCACGGTGAATTACGTTGTTTCTTTTTGTTGTTAATTTCTTTTTTTTATTTGTATAACTCTTCCTCCCCCCCCCCCACAACCTCTTAAAATAGATCCTAGTTGCAACACTGGTTGGCGGTGACGGAGAAAAGCTCTCTAATAAAGGGCCAGATTGAGCTTAATCGATGTAAGGAACGATTCTTTTATTTTTCCAATTCAAACACTATATATCGGTACGATACCTACAAATATTACAGATTTTTATTTAATTGATTTAGTTATAATCAGTAATTTTATACATACAATTATAATTTATTATAGGTATTCATAACATATTTGAAAATGTATTTTGTTCTTAGATTTTAGATACAATTACACTCAACAAATAGTATATAATCAATGGTACAAAAATAATTATTATCATTCATCATGATTGTATATATTGTCTTCACAACTTATACTGATTGTTAAGTATTTTCACTATAATAATATTATTTTGTTATATCAATAAAATCCATTATTAACTTTACATAACCTAGTTAAAATGACAATAGTTACGATTATAATGATAATTGGTTTTGTATCATTGATCATGCTAATACAACTATTATCAATTTAACAAGGTAGTTTGTTGGCTCTAATGCTCTATAACATCAAGAATTTTGGCAATCTAACATAGAATTTAATCACTGTGAATGTAATTGTTTTTAGTAGTACGATCAATAATATCAATCTTTTAGGCGAATCATACATTTTTCTGATGCAGTCTTTGTGATGTTTATAGGTGGACCACTAATTTCATTGATACAAAAGGGGAACAAAATTACATATTAAATAATAAACAATATTTTGATATTATATTTAAAGTTATCAAATAGAAAATAAAAAAAAATAGGGGGATTTCCACGATTCTTCGTTTATGACCTCTACCGGCATCGTGAATCATGATTCATGATAGATTATACATATAATTTTATGTTAAACAATTAAACTTCTACTACACGTCCACACTGGTTATCGGTATGTTGCGAAATATAAAAAAAATGTCTATTTATATTGCACGTGTTCAAAGTTTAAAAATATCGATGTTTTCTATACGACCGTGACGTGGCAAACGATTTTGTATACTAAGTTTTGACATTTTGCCGGAACTATTTGATGTGATGAAATATAAATCATTGTAATCTCACCAAAAATAATATCCTACCTCCATCATACGAACGTTACGAACACGGGTCGGCGATTATACTGACAGATCCGTCACCGGCGAAGCGTTGCGGTTCGTCACGGAGCGTATCGGAACGAACGGCCCGAACGGGTCAGCGTCCGTTGCGGCGTCGCGTCACCTCCAAGCCGGTACAGCGATGACGTTGCACATACAATCGAGTTGTCTGTGACTGTACCCGCCGTTATCGCGTCGGTCGGCCCAACTCGGTTGACGTGGGCGTTCCGGGGACCGGGGTGTGCGGTACTGCGGTTGCATGCATGGTGCATGACACTCGAAAGACAACCGTCGTGTCCGTCGGCCATATTTGTTCAAGCGTCGTCGTCGTCGTCGTCGTCATCGGCACCCCTCCGCCACCGCTGTCGCCCATACCGTTCCCCTGCCCCGCCTGCCTATTAGCTCAGTTATTGTGTGACGTGTGTGTCGGGAGTTCGGGAGGTCTGCCGCCGTGTCTGTGTATCATCGACGTTTTATCAAACGGGAGAAATAAAGAGAGAAAAAAATATACACATACACCCGCCCATTGCGCCATACTGCCATAGTCACCGCCGTTGCTGTAACAATATTGCGTCTTTACACAGTGCACACGAAATCACACTTATTGTGTTTCCGCATCCCGACGACTCGTTTCCACGGCGCACATCACTCACTTACGTCGCTCGTGACCGTTCTCGTCCCGTTTCGACTGAAAACGTACGTATTATTATAACTACGCAATCGACTACAAGGCAATCAAATATATTCATTAACATTCCGCAGCAGCTCGTTATCACTCGACGTCGTTGTCGTATCTACGCGAACGCCCCTTAGCCTCTGCCGCAAGCAATCTTCGTCGCCATTGTAGTCGTCATCTCTGAAAAACTTACCAACAAAACTTGACAACATGAGTCCGGATTAGTAAGTATCTCGCGTTAAACACGATCTCGGGGATGTTAATTTGTCGTTGCACCTCATTCCGCCACACGACTCCCTTCAATGTCATTTTCGATATTCGGATCGTGTCGTTGATGATGTGTCCATTTGTGTTTTTAGCGATTACTTGTTCAAGCTGCTGCTGATTGGCGATTCAGGCGTTGGAAAATCATGCTTGCTCTTGCGGTTTGCCGACGATACATATACCGATTCGTACATAAGCACCATTGGCGTGGATTTTGTAAGTTCAATTATATTTAGAACATATAACGGTTGGTGACCAGAGCTTACTTGTTTGTGGCATGTACATATTTTTACACTTTTTGATATGCCACTGAACTATTCTCTATCTAATTCTGATGATATTCTAATGCTGATTTTTTTATGAAGTCTTGTATAAGATTTCAGTAGTGTTAAATATTATGTATTATGTAATAATATTCCACTATTTTACTTACTATGATATTAACAATTACTTTATTATGACAATAATATATATACTTGTATACGTATAGAAAATCCGCACCATCAAACTGGACAATAAGACTGTGAAGCTTCAAATCGTGAGTATTATATTTATTATCTTATTTAAATACCTACTTTTTTTTATTAATAATTGTGAATTGAATTATCTATTACGATTCAGAAAATCAAGATTGTTAAAACAATTACTTTAAGGTTTAAATGATCTAAGTTCTATATTGTACTGAAAACCTAACAACCTTGATTTTTTTCTTATTATGATTTAAATATATTTCAATTTCTATGTCACATATGTAATTATAATTATAGGCTTGATTATAGGTCAATGATATAATAGAAAAAAACATTTTATTTTTATAAAAATATACTTATAATTCCTAACAAAATATTTATAAGTTTCTGAAACATTTCTTAGTAATTTAAATATTTTACATTCCTATGAGATTAACATTTGTGCTTAGTAGTATAACTTTTTGTTTAGAATACTATTATTAGTAATAACATATTTTTCAGTATTTTCAAAATGTTTAACAGTTAATATTAATAAAATAATTTTATGAAGGTAAATATCAATACTAGTAAATGAAAAATAACACTTGATTACCAAACAACATTTGTTGGTTAAATACACATAGATTTTGTCCTTTTTCTTCTTCTTGTGTTCAGTTAATAGGTTAATTGTTAATTGTTGGTAATATTGATGAATAATTTTATTTTTTCATTAAAGTTTATAATTTTACCTTTGGTATTTTTGCATTTTTCAAACTATTTTCATAATTACCTATGTAAAAATAAAAGCCTCAAGAGTCTTATTCATTCTTTAAATTATTTTTTATTTTTATCATATCTTAAAAATGCTTCAACCACTCTTAGATTTTAGTGTAGGGTATTTTCCTTAATTAAAATATCCTACTTTTGAACACTACATACACTCATTGTTTTTTTGATATAATACGAATCCTTCAATAGCATAGTTGCTCAAATTTTAATTGAACAAAAAATTCTTATGTCTTGGTATAGATCAAATTTAAAAGGACGCTATCCACATATTAATTGTTTTCGTCTTACAAGTGCATAACAAAGTAAATTTACGCTTAGCAGATTACATAAAGCTTTGTTAGTTTAAAAATTATAATAAATTGACCTATTATAAATCTTAATGGTAAGAACATTATCTGTATTTGTTATATTTGGATATTCACAATAACTTAGTTTTTAAGTGAGTTATGATAATTTTTAATTAGTGCTTTTTTATACACGTATAACTTGCTACAACATTAAAATATTATAAAAAAAACCCACTTACAAACACAGATAATATGTTCTTACCATCAAGTTTCATAATAGGTCAATTAATTCTAACTTTTAAATTAACGGAGTTAAACGTGATCTGCTAAGCGTAAATTTGGTATGGTATGTAATTGTAAGACGGAGACAGCAAATATGTGTGTAGTATCTTCTTAATATTTACAAATTATGAAAACCTCTTACCAATAAGTTATTAATTATTACTAAATAATATATTATTAATTTTTTTTTTTATTCAGTGGGATACTGCAGGGCAAGAGCGTTTCCGTACAATCACATCATCATATTATCGTGGAGCACATGGCATCATTGTCGTGTATGATTGCACAGATATGGAGACATTCACTAATCTGAAACAGTGGCTAGAGGAAATAGCTAGGTATGCATGTGATAATGTCAACAAGTTACTGGTGGGTAACAAGTGCGACTTGCACGACAAGCGTGCTGTGGATGAAGCAACAGCCAAAGTTAGTATAGATGTTAAATACAGGTCTACCATGTAATAGTCTTAGTTGTCATTATATATATAGCAAAATACCAGCTAAATATTGTTGATAAATAAAAAAGTATATAAATAACATAAGATATGTACAAATGTTTTATATGCCTAAACAGGAATATGCTGACCATCTAAAAATCCCGTTCTTGGAAACGTCTGCTAAACAAGCAACTAATGTGGAATTGGCATTTTTAACTATGGCTGCCGAGATTAAGAACCGTATTGGACCACTAGATAGCCAAGGGCCAGGAGGGGCAGCTGATGGGGTTGGAAAAGTAACAATTGATTCAAAATCATCCGACACATCTGGTGGGTCAGGTGGTTGCTGTTAATGATACCATGACAATGTCATCGTAAGCATTGCAGAACGCTTGTGGACAACTTACTATCGTTACTGATGATGAAGAACCGAGCTACAGACGGAGATAGATGATATATATATGTATATATATATATTTACAACTACTAATTAAAACAAATTTCAAGTTGGGGAAATACATTTTTGAATCCAAAATACATTTAAAAAATAATAAAATAGAAGTGTGCCATTGGCATGCTCACCGCCAGTTCACCCCTGCCCACTACTGTCTTAAATTATTATATTTTTTCAACGCGTTTATTTTGTGTACATATACATAATATTATATATTTTATTATTATTATTATTATTATTATTACCTTTAATTATTAATTACGTCATCATAGCAGCATCAGTCGTGGTTTGTTCTTTATTATTATTATTATTATTTTTATTCCGTTTCTTTATATTATTATAATAATCGTCAATGTTATTCGCATACAACCTCCTCCAAAATACCAAAAACATTCCTATTATCTCTGTGCTCAACCAGATAAAAAAAAGCTTAAAAATAATTCGACAACAACCTATTGTCAACTTGTCGATGAATCTCCTTAATCCCTTACACAACACACTTATATGCTGTTATTATTCAATTACATAGATTTGTATGCGAACCCTCCCTCCGCACTTTTGCACATTGTGTAAATTTCAATTTTCTAGAATTTACTAAAGTCACTCTGCAAAACTAAATTTTTTTTTTAAATATAATATACTACATATTATCTGCCTGCCAGCAAACAGTTAATTAATATATATTATCTGTATACATATGAATGTACTTTTATATATTATTATTATTATTATTATTATTATTATAATTATTATAAATAGTTTTTGTCGTGGTATTTTCTTTTTTTGTTACACCATTAATAAATATATATACATATATATATTTATACAATACAATAATATAAAAATAGAAATTAATTAATAAATGAAGATGACCGTCGTTACTTTAGTTTTATGTATGTAACCAACCTTGATAGAATCATAATTATACAATGCCTACAAGGTAAAACACTTAAATGTCAAATCAAGTAACAAAATTAACCTTTTTTATTTTCTATGAATGTTTTATTATTACCTATGTGTTTGCTGATTTATATATTTATATTTTATTATTAAGTCTTACTCATCCAACATTTCAAATACTTGAAATATATGTAATATTATTATCTAATGGTACGTGGATTATATGAAGTTTTAATATGGGATGATACAACTTTTTAATAATGTTCAACAAATTCCTAAATCCAACCAACTATCATAATAAAATCTATTAATCGTCTTAATTTAAAATATTAAATAAATAATATAACTATAGTTAAATAACTTTAAATGTTAAAGTAAAATAAATAAGAATTGTATATATATATATATATATATATATATATATTCTATATGTAGAATGGAGTTTTGTGGTTAAAATAAACTATAGGAAACGTTGGTATTTTTATAACTAATTATGTAAGTTTATTGAAATATATTGAGCTGATATTAAGTTGTATATTGTTATAGCATTACATATTACAGAGTTAACTTGCAATATTTTATCTGTCAGGATCAACAACCAAAGATTAAAGATCAATTTATTGTATTAACATAAAATTGTATTATTATATTTTTTAAATGTCTAAGTTTAATCAAATGGAAGGTAATATTATTAGTTCATGTTGATTACAATATATAAGTTAACTAAATACTGAAACAACAAATATTTGTGCACAGGTATAATTGTGAATTTCCAGACATACATATATTTCTTGAATTACTCCTTATTAATTTTATTTTAACAATTTTGTCATATTTAAAGTAGCATCTTTTTTAAATTTTTTGTCAGGTCTTCCTGTACGCTCATTAGATAGATAAATAATTAACAACAAAATCAATGAAAATGATAAAAAAAATTGTATAAATCAATCATAATTGGATGTTCATCATTAGTGAAGAATTAAATATTTCAATTACATCTCATAACAAACAATTGAAGTGATAAATTTTAATTGTTGAATGGATTAATACCTATCTTTTTTCTACTCTAGGGTAACTGCTGCAACTATTTACAATGTGGATAACATAAATGTTAAATTTAGTCTACTGACTATTTGAAATTCAGCAGCATAGTACAAAATGTTTAAATTGAATCATCATATGTTAAAAGGATATAAGTATTTTAATGTGTACAAAAAATTTGGAATTTTAAAATATTCACAACTCCGCTTGAAAATTTAAATATAGTATAAAACTCAAGAGGTCGCTTAAATAATACTCCTATCTTTTAATTTTTTTAAGAGGTCAATTCACTCCAATTTTTAAACTAGTGGAGCTAAATATGATCTGCTAAGCGTAAATTTTGGTACGTTACACGCTTGTAAAACAGACAACACGTCATGCGGGTATCACAACCTCTTAATTTAAACACCACATGAAATTTGGGAAGGTTGGAGATAACTGACGAGACATTAGAAATAAACTTTAAATAATAAATTAAAAAATTTTATTAGTAACTTTTATTACATCAACGTCCTGTTGATTAACGTTTGTTTACAATTCAATAAGACAAATTCAATTACACAAAATAATAGAGTATTTGTTCAAAATACTCAAAATAAAACTTATAATAATAATAGTAAAAAAAAATCACTACTCAATAGTAGGTACACTTATTAAAAAAAATCAATATACAAGATTCTTCAACAATAAAAGTAAAGGTAATGGATAAACAACAGGAACTACTTGGTCTGCGCATCAAAGAAAAGTTAAACGTCATTTTTGCGCAAATTTTTTAAATTTTGTCACACAAAATGTAACTACATACAGTTAATATTATAATTCAATAACTTAACAAAACATAACACAAAAACTAAAACTGGTTAGTTTGCAACAAATAGCACCGACCTTGGTAATTATTAATTTTTCTGTTTAAAAATGTTTTTATTAATTTATTATCACTAGCGTGGCAAAGAGGCCGTAGCAATTTTTGAAGCTCGACGAGCGTTGATTTTTCTGAGTGATGGCACCACCGTAATTTGATCAGCTGTACTTCTTCTGTCCTTGTTTCTTGTATCAAACTTCTGATATGCCATGTTTGACAAGCTGGTCTGGCTCGATTGTAGTAGTGGTGGCCGATGCTGGGCACTACAACACCAACGCCAAACGGCCAGAGCGTTCACGACGGCTGGATTTACAGTTTCCTCTATGTTTGACAGATACAGTTGCAGATCCTCCTCGCCTGCAGACCATCCATCACCATTCTTAATCAGCTCCGACACCATCAAACACAAAGATCGGACATCAGATACGGCGGCGCTACTATCCAGTAACAGCTTAGTGGCCGCATCAAAACCACCTAGCTTATATAGGACACGGTCACCATCCAAGGCTGAATAGATATTCGGGCGGATGACGCGATTGTGTGCATACATTTTGCCGTCATGTAAATAGTGGAGTGCGCACGAAATGTGTTCCAACACAGTCCGGCAGTCGACAATGTTGTTCATGGGCAATGACTGCAGGCTTGACTGGCATAGTTCAGTTTGCATGTAATGATAACGTGGATCCATCCAGTTGCAAAAGTATGAGACAATGTGTGGGTGTGGACCAACAGTCGCCAATACTTTTGCTGTTTCAATTAAGTTATCACCAGCCAAACCGACGGCTGCCACGCGCACAGTATAAGTAATGCCCTCAAACACCGACAGACATTCAAACTGGTCACATGCGGGTGACAACGAAGTCTGTACCGCATCAACTTCTCTTATCATATCCTTTGCCTGCAGATCTGTGCCTGCCGACATTCGAAATCCATACTGTCCAAGTGATTCACAGTAGTCATCACAGGAACTATGACTGTTCACGACAAAACCACGAGATGACAGAGAGTCAATGATAATCTGATAAGAATTATCTTCTGAAGTAGTCTGAAAAGCAAAAAATTATTTTGTTTTTAAAACAACCTCAAGCTCAAGGACTGGTGACAACATAAATTATTATTGTGCAGCAGCTCAATAAAAATCATACAATCGCAAATTAATTAAATATTAATGACCATTTATTTATGACAATTTAAATTACAAATAAACAATTAATTTTAATAAAATGCATATAATACATACAGGGTGAGTCACCACCAAGCATACTCACCCAGTCATCCCCATTTTTTCCTTTAATAATGAATTTATTAAAATTCTAACTTTTGGAATTTTCAAATATACTCAAAAACCATATTTTCAAATTCTTGAGATTTTGTTGTACTACTAAAGGAGTGTCATGTAGCGACTAACTTCTGTTTTTTCAAATGAGAACCCCCTTTTTACTATAAATTATTTAGAAGATAATTATTTTTAAATTTTAATGTAGGTATGTACCTAATTGAAAATTAGAATGGTAGTTTCATAGTTATTAAAATATTTGTACTAAGAATAATAGTCCTTAAAAATTGTTTTCAAAAGTATAAAATACAGTAGTACTGTTAGAACTAATATTTGCGATACTTAGGTCATTTTTAAAGATTATTTATGTTGATACATTAATATTAAAGACTAATATTTTCAAATCTACCTTGGACCACATATCTTATAAACCACAAAGTTTAGAACACAAAGTTAAATAACTTAAGAACAACTCATTAGAATTTTGATTTCAATACATAAGAAATCTTAAAAAAAATATCAATTAAATAATTTATAGTAAAAAATTGGAATTCTCATTTGAAAAACAAAAGTTGTATCACTACAGGACACACCTTAAGTCGTACAAAACAATATTAAATTCGAGTGTATTTATAGATTCTAAAAATCAGACTTTGAATAACTGCATTAATAATAAGAAAAAAAGGAGGTGGGAATGCTTGGTGAATCACCCCATATACCAGACATATTTAAAAAAAAAACAAATAAGGCTATTTTTTATCCTCTCATCTTTATTAAGACTGCACTGTTGGTTAGCTTATTATTTTACTATTATTTACCTTTTCTTCCAAGACATCATTTGGTTGAGAGATGATCATATTTTGTTGATTAACAGGCTTGTTTAGGCTAACTTTTTCTTCATCATCAAACAGCAAACGTCTAGAAGTGCGTTTTATCTGTCCAATTTTTTCTGTAATATAATAAAAGATATTATCATTATATTTATCAATTATTAATGTTATACATTTATTAGTAGTTGTTACACATTATCTTCTATGAAATAGTTACCAATGAAAACATTGATTTCCAATGCTAATATTGTGGCATGTGTACATTATCCTAATGGCTATATCATTTAAGACGATGGAACAAATGCATTTTACCACGTCCCTCACAAATTTTGAAATTTTTTTTTCTAAAAGACGTGTTTTTCAATGCTGATTTCGAAACTGTTTGAATTTTTGTGCGGAACCTATTATTTTGAAAGTTATAGCCTTCCAAATTTGGCACTCAACACCAATTGCGCTCAATTTTAATTTGACTATGTTCTATATTTATATCAATATCACTATTTTATAACTATCTCATTATTACTAAATTGTTAATTAAATTATCTTTATGATAATAAAATAAGCTCTATTAAGTTATTTTGCAATTATCAACAAGTAGACAGGCTAATGAGTATATTGTATACCTCGTCAGTTAAAGTAAAATAAGTATATAGTGGCTCCCTTCGCCTGCCTGTTCTAGACGCCAAACTCGAGGTTAGCCTCCAAACCCCCCGGGACTTAAATAGCTAACCTGTGTGGGGAGGACAACCACTTTGGGGTCGTGGGAGGAGGTCCCTGCACTACGGTCAGACAAATGACCTAACAAGTTAACTGAACCTTGTTAGTTAAAGTAACACACAAGTGGCTCCGGTCTTCAAACTAAAGGAACCTTTCTTCGTCTGCCAGCTACAGTCGTCAAACCTCGAGTTGCTCTTCGCCGCAGTAAATTATAGAGTGGCACGAAAGCGTATAAACGTAAAATCGCAAACTTTGGAGGGCTATAACTTCCAAAATAATGATTTCCGCAAAAAAATCCAAATAATTCCTAAATCAGTATAAAAAAACAAATTTTTGAAATTCGTGAGGGGCATGGTAAAGTGTATTTTAGCCAAGACGATCAATAAAAAGGTAACAATTCCCCGAATTAATGAGTATCATTCATGCAATAGGCCTCATAAAAAATTGCATTCATACCAGATCTTTTCATTTATTTGAGTTTTATGATAAAATAAATAAATACTTTACTATTAAATAGATGGCCCAAATAAAAATTATTTGCCTGAAATTATTCCTCATACAATCATCATCTAGACTCAAACAGGAAACACAATCAAAATAAATGAAGAGAGTTCATGTCTATTTAATTTTAATATTAACCAATTTCAAAAGCAAAAACACTGTAATACACAGATTCATTTCTAATTTACTGAGTCATTTGTATTATTGATGTCCTACTTTGAATGGATATCTCTATACAAAATATATTTTATGGTATCCGGACAATTTCCCCCCCCCCCCCGATTGTTTTTGGCGTAGTAGGACATTTTCCCCCCATTTTTTTTTAAGTTTATTATTAAATAATATTATATTATTTATTGTTTAATAAGAAATTATTTTTTGTTTAATAAAATAATATTTTTATATTAAATAATATTATTCCTCCTTATTTATACGTAATGCTATAAAGAAAACACAGGTAGAACAAATAATATAAGTGAAGGTTTCAATAACAAATTTAAAACTTTGGTGAGAACTCAGCATCCAAATATTTGGATGTTCATTGAAGCACTACAAAAGTTAAGGTACGGTTTTTCACAAAATAAAATAAATATGAAAGACGATTACAAAATATGTGCTTAGATATAAAAAAGAATCAGAAATTAAATGTTTTTTACAAAATACCTATATCATTTTTATGTCGAAATTTTTAGACTATTATACTTATATAATTGTTTTACGTTTTATTATATAATTTTTATTATGTTTATGAAAAAAAAAAAATCTAATTTATAGTATAAATTTATAAAGTTAATTATAGTATAATTGATTATATTTATTCAAAAAATAATAATTTTTTAATTAAATAATAAATAATATTATGTTATTCAATAATAAACTTAAAAAAAAAATGGGGGGAAAATGTCCGCATCGAAAATATATTGGGGGGAAAATGTCCTACCACGCCAAAAACAGACGGGGAGAAAATGTCCGGGGGGGAATTGTCCGCCATTCATATTTTATCATATGATATATATGAATATAACCTTTATTAAACAACTATTTCGAAAACTATGTGTATTATATCAAGTATAATAGTTTTACTTTACTCAAAGTATAAGCAGCTATCGTAATCAATAATACATTGATAATATAATGAATATAGCAGAATAAAATACAAAATACAATCAGTCTTCACTAACACTTAATACATCGCATATCATTGTGCATAGAAAATTACCAAATTTTACCTCAAATTTCATAAATGTTACATTTTCAAAGTTATAGTTTATATATCCTATAACAAATAGAAAATACAACATGTTAAAAGATGATCACTATTATAGCAATCATAATAAAAAAAAAGCCATAACATGACATGACTACTATAACAGTTAAATATTTAGAAGTCTTAAAATGACATTAGTGTTGTATGCATTAATGCAACTGCTATTTCTTAGGGTTTTACTACATTGGAAATTATCTAGTGTCCTATTGTGCAATTATTATTTAGTGAAAAAAAAAAAATCAAATATTCAAAAACATCTATATACATTCAATCAGAGTGATTCCCAAATTATAATCATGTCTGTCAAGGTATTAAATGTATTTTGATCTACTGTAACGTTGGTTTTTAAGTTAAATTTAAATCAATGAAATAGTCGGGTAATTGTTAATTTTTCAATAGACTGATGAAGCAGGGTCGGATAGATCCGGCGGGTTACCGATTAAAACTTGATGGGCCGAATGAGTCATGAATTTGCCGACTGAAAATGTGTTTTAAAATTGAAAAAATGGAGTCTAAGTGTTGTACAGGCCATAAAACATAGTATATAATTGTAAGTATAGTTGATATTAAGTTTGTAAGTGGACCGATCAAGCACAAAAAACTTGGTGGCCCACGAGGAATGATACTAGTAAGCGCTCTTCGATGATCTCAATGCAAAGGGACAATATAGATGTAAATATGTTGTTGTTTTTGACAATGACAATTTAGTACGTACTTTTCGACGAGGATAAGTCTTCAGATACTGGCGACAAGCACGAAATCGGCGAAGGCGGCGTGGCCGGTCTTTCGGACTTTTGAGGAGCCGCGGGTTGTTGAATGCCTAATGCACAGTCCGCAGCAGCGTCCGCAGCCATCCACTGGCCTAGGGGTACGTAGAATTTGTCTGCGTCCGTTTCGTCTTCTTTTCTCTTGATGCACTTCAAGTACTTGTCCATTATGGGAGTTCAAGGTCCAGATGAATCACAGACAACAGCCACACATCATTGGCGACGGATCACGGTTCCTTTTCCTTACTAAATAATTTAAATCGTTTAGGCGAACACTGTACGACCGTTATTACTTATTATTTATTTTACTGTTTAAAGTCGGTGTTTATACTGTTATTTTGTGTGGTGTTATTGACGACTTATCAGGCACATGTACGTGAGACGATGATAAAATTTTTCAGCTTAAATAAATATTAATAAAGACGACAATTGTAGACACTATGATTAGTAAAACGAGTTTTTATAAAAATGCATTATTTTATCATTAGTTTTTTTATCTTAAATTCAGATATTTTAATATTTTATCCTACAATATTACAATATATCTCTTTTTAGGTTATAAACCACGACCCGACGACCACCGTGGTTGCCCGTTGCCGCGAGTTTAATAGTTGGAAGTTTGGAACGTCATGGCGCAACATTACATCTCAGAGATGCGTTATCCCTACAGTTGTCGTGCGCGACATTTTGACAAACGTCTGTTAGTCTCTCACCAGCTAGTCACCAGCCTGCTCCATTCGCATTTTGTTCGTAGATACTAGATAGTAGCAGGGGTACGACATTCCCTATCTTTTTATGTTAAATAAATGGGTGACCTTGGATGCCGCCAAGTGCCGCCGTGTTGGCCAAAAAGTTTTGATAAGAAATTAAACAATTTTGATTCTTGATAACAAATTAATTTATTTTCATGATTTTGTAAATATAATAATATACACAATAATTTTTGTTACATTTGAAACTTAAAAGTTAACAATTAACTTATAACAAAGAACAAACCTTAAAATTTACTTATAATGACAATTTTGTCATTTTACATTTACTATACATGTGGTTTATTGTAAACAAAAATCGGTACCAACTTCAAGGTGGAGCCTCCAGTAATTCGATCATAACTTCAAGGCCGAGCCTCCACTATGTTATCACACGGCAGAGTGGGGGCTGGTACAGATTTCCCGATTTTGATAACAGCAGATATCATCAAAATCAAAATTCGGGAGATCAGTTTAGCCAACATTGGAAAAATAAAATTCCCGCATAAGATATTGCTTTTTTTTACCCGACCAACTTTGCCAACATAAAAATACTAAAATCCTTTTTATTCGCCTTTAAAATATCTAAAAACCTAACTACCGCTTATCAATTATAACTAATGGTTATCAATATACTAACAACAAATTACAAAATAAATGGTATAATAAGGCATATTAAATATTATAATTGCTTTAATTGTATAAGTATATAAAATTTGTTAGATTTGTTTGTATTTTGCTACAATGATAATAAAATAATTAATTGATATAGTGAATTTCTTTTGTGTTTAATAAACAGAATAATCAAAATAATACATTAATTTAAAAAACAAATCCAAATTCTTGCAATATTCCTACACTATACTGTACTTAACTATAATAGTATAATGACACATTGGCACTAAACTTTTTTTTCAAGGGATTCTGAGCTGAGCAGATACATTTTATGCATTATTTTTTTCAAAAACAAAAGAGACTACTTAATTATATAATTTAATTTATTTTAACATATACCACACATTTAAATTTTATAACACTATACCAAATTTTTTTAATTCTAAGTTCTCAATAGATAATATATGCATTGTAGGTACAATGTTTTAATAATGTTGCCTATATGGCTAAAAGGCTGTTTTGTTTTATGTAAATAAGGAAATATTTAAATACAGACTTCAAATAACAACTTTAAAAATGATGTACAAATTAAAGTATATTTAATTTTAGTTTTATAACATGATGATCCTTTATGATTGAATTATTGAACTAGGTACTTTTTAATTTTGTTTGATCAATATAAATTAAATTATTGTTTTTAGTAGTTACTTAATAAACTAACTAATAAATAAATAAAATACTTGTTAATTTTTAAAAATTAAAAAATATATTTTATAAGTATTTAAAAATAATAATTTATCTATTATAAAAATAACATGTGGGGCTATGTTATATTTTTTATATTTGGTTTATTTGGGTTGGACCATTTTTAGAGAGGACTAAAGCCTTCCCTTGCCACCCCTTAGTACAGTGCTTGAGAATTATAGAATGTAATCATAAGCTATTGAAAATTAAGTTCGATTAAAATGAACATTAAGTTTATGAGTAATGAAACATATACCTCAAGACACAACAACATTTTAGAATAAACATTTATCATGTTAAATTAATTTTTACCATAATGTGTGATGAAAAGAACTTCTAATGCCAAATTCATGGGCGCAACTAGACCAATATTTTTTGGGGTGCACAAATAGTGAAAAGCTCACTGGCCCATAGAGGCAAAGCCGCAAAGCCCTCACACCACCACACCATTCATCCCATTAGTTTTCATATTACATTTATAAAAAAAAAATAACTGCCAATGTAAAATATATACAATAACATACATACTTTGTTTTTATAGTGGTACCTAATACAATTTATAGGTTAACAAAATTAAATGATCAAAATGAGAACTAAATATTTTAACATGATTTTGCTTGAATGAAAATTATATTTATTTGAAATTTGTTCACTTTTCAAACTATTTGTTATATATCGCTCAATATTTAATATTTATGAATTGGTAACAATCTTTGTTGTAGCCCTTGAAAGAATAGAGTGACACAAATCAAAATATAAAATATATCTTTCATAATAAGTATTCGAGTATTTATTCCAAACACTTTTCAAAAGTAGTTTACACAAGACTACATGGATGTGTTAAACTGTGTAGCTATGTCTACAGTTAATATTGTAGGTAGACAATGTTTTTATTAGATGAATAAAATTGGTAGATATAATTATTTTTAATTTAATTCAAATAAAAATTTCATGATCTCCACGAATATATATTAACCATTATAATAAAATATATCCGCACATTTCACCATGTCCTCAAAAAACTTCCAGTCGATCCTAGGTCCTGCCGATTTATTAATTTGAAAAAGTAAACATTTTTTTATCAAACATTTGAATTTTTAAAAGGATTAGGTAGGTACTCCAAATAATTTAATATTTACTACGAGTAAATTAGTAAATGATAACTTTTTTCCATTTAATAATAATCATTTTCACATTGCTTGTTTAATTGCGTGTATGTAATGTAGTATTGTAGTTTATACAACACTGAAATAGATTTAAAATTAAAAAGAGTAGGTCAGCATTGCGGTGTAGAAAGTTTGTCCATCGTCCCTTCGGTCCTCGGACAGGATAGTGTAGTCTTACAGTATTCGATTTGAATGCAATGATTACATTCGATAAAAAAACGATTCTGAGCGGACGAAAGAATATTTTATTTTATTTGATATTTAAATATTATTCGTTTCTATGGTGATAAATAAAGCGTTTTTTGCAAAGCAAAATTGAAATCCAGTTCTTTCGTAATTTTTCAGTGGTTTTTTACTGTGGCGTTAAATAAGAGAGAATCAAAAAATTACTTTCTTTAAGTACCACCTGGATCCAATTTGCTAAAAAAAAGATACTACCTATATAATATGTGGAAATCGAAGCACTACTTCTGGTAGACATTTTTCTAACAGTATAAAAAGAAAACATTATTGTAATACCAAAATTAAGTCAAAATGTTGAAAAGTTTTTAAGATATATAAACAAATGAGCGATAGGTTAGTTTTGATAAAAAAAGTTAATTGCCTATAATTTAAAAATAAAAAAGTTAGACCAACTATTTAAAGGGTATTTTTTCATCATTTTTGGTATACTTTCATATGACGATGGCCAGTCACTTTCCCCCTTTTTGGGAGTGCACATTTTAAACTTGGACAGGGGACTTCTGCACCCCCCTCGTTCAGCCAATGGCCAAATTATTCACATAAACTGAACACTCATCTCCAAAAAATTATAAATTAATATATTTTAGTAACTAGAAAAAAGCGGGTAAGTGGATGTCGCTCTGCTGTACATTAGGGGGCGGGGTGGACCTCTGACTAGGGTAGGTTAAATTTGAATGCAATAATAGGTATCATTGTATACGAAAAACGATTCTGAACGGAGATGATTTGTCAATCTAGGATATATTATATTTAAATATTGTCATATATTCTATTTTGAAACAAATATTTTAGGACGCATTTTGCATAAGGCATGGTTAATCAATTTTTCCAAAAACATTGCATGTAGTTATCATAATTTATAATACCTTATATCATACATATACATATAACATATACCTGGTTTGAGAATAAATCGTTATCGTTACGCGATTTCATAAAAATTTAAAACTCAAACGCTCAAAACATTTTTCTTATAACGGCACTTCAAATTCTCTCTATAGCTATTTGAAGCAAAACTTATGGAAAATTTAGTGTTGAATTTTTTAACCTTAGATATAAATACAAACCATTTTATAAATTTTGAACTACAAAATAATTTGCAAATATTCATGAGTTGACGAATTTTTGTCAATATTTGAACTTCAAATGCTATTAAAAAAAAATTGTGCCTATGTATTCTTATAATTTTTTAATCACTATAAGAATAACTTATAACTTTGTATTGAATTTTCAAATATTTTGATAGGGCCAAAAAAATTTTATCGACACTTCTAAAAAAAAATTTTCAGAAAAATTAAAAATTTCAGTCGTCTATCAATATCTCAAAAAACTTCAAAATATTTTGAAAATTAAATCATGTAAAGAAAATGCCAATTTAAATAACTGGTGAAATTTTCAAGTAACTTATACTTTTTGAATAATAACAAATATTTAAAATCGTTTGAGGATAAATCGTTATCGTTACGCTATTTCGTAAAAATTTAAAATTCAAAAGCACTTAAAATTTTTCCTTTAATGATGCTTCGAGTTTTTTCTATAGCTGCTTGAAGAAAAACTTATAGAAAACTTAGTGTTGTATTTTTAATCCTTAGTTATAAACGCAAAAAAATTTATAATTTTTCAACTTCAAAATTACTTGCAAATTTTCGCGTTTTCGCAGATTTTGTAAAAATTTCAACTATAAACGCTTATAAAAAAAAATTGTCTCTAATGATTTTTAACTTTTTTTAGCTACAATAAGAATAACTCATGAGGAACCTTGTTTTAAATTTTCAAGTTTTTTTGGTCATCCAAAATTTTTTTACTGACCCTTCAAAAAAAAATTATCATAAAAATCGAAAATTTCAGTGGTCTATAAATAACTCAAAAAAAGTCAAAGCATTTTGAAAATTAAACTGTATATAGATAATACTAACATAAACATTTGGTGAAAATTTCAAGTATTTAAAGTGGTTAGTTTTTGAATTGCAACCATATAAGTAAACCGATTTGGTCGAAAACTGGTTTTGCTCATTTCTTTTTTTGTTTTTCTCCATTTTTTTGAAAATTGTTGGAAAATGTTAACTTTTGACCATTATAATGCACCAAGGATGTTCACTTTTACATTGGAAACCACCCCCAAAGTTTGAAATTGAAGGATTATTTCGACTAGTTATGCTGTACATAGACTTTACCCCCACTTTTTGTGTGTACATTTATAAAGGGGTAGCCTACTGAAATAATGCAAAAATGCAGTAAATAATATATAGGTATTTATTTATGAAAATTATATTTTCCCAGTTAAAAAATCTGTAGTGTCTTTGGGGTGGTGGTGGCTTTGCCCCCCATGGCTTAGGTTTCATACTGCATAGAGGTAGGTGGGTGGATATAAATTAATGTCCATTGCCACACCTAAAAAAAATTAGTTCGGTGCCACTGCACACTATGATAATTTTTGAAAGTTAGTGGAAATAGCATTTTAATATTCACATATTATTATATTTATTAGTTTATTACACGATTACATCACAAAACTATTACCTTCCCTGAATATTATAAAACGTATTTAACAGTAGATAGGCACCTATGTTAATCTTAATCCAACAACGTAACTGTAGTTTGTTTTGTTGATTCTCGATCATTCTATTCTCAGTGTCTATGTTTGAGGTCTATTTTACATACCTTACTACCTAGCCACCTAGGTACCTACTAATTTAATTCTAATAACGAATTTTTATTTTTTTTTATACGTACGATAGGTACATTAATTTATTTTAATGTTTAATATGTACCTAATAAAATACATAAACTGAGTAGGTATCAAAAACTCAAAAGTAAAATATTTTTTGCATTCTAGTTGCGTACTTGCGTTCCAATTCCAAATATAACCACGAAAAAAGAATGAATACTAAATAGTAATTAAATTATTCCACAATACAATTATTATTAATTATTATTTATGCACAAACTGCTATACTAGGTATTGAAATGTTGAATTATGGTAATTAGAATATATAATTAGTGTTTAATTCTAATTTGTAAAGCAATAATAATATACTTATTATAGATCACAGGACACAGCCACACAGGGTTATTACTTATTGGTTAACTTAATTTAATCTAACACTGATAACTAGTAGCTACTTAATCCAATTAATACATAGTAGGTACTTAAGAACAACTAAATTTTTATTTAGATAAGTACATCAATAAATGTCTGCTGAATAATAAGTAGCAAATAAAGTTCATATTTGAAAAAAACAGAAGTTTGTACTGTTGTCTGTTACAGGATCATTCTTAAGTGGTACAAAAATCTCAAATTTGAGATATGGTTTTCAAGCATATTTAAAAATTCAAAAATCAGAATTTGAATAAATGCATACAAATTAGGTGAGCATGTTTAAAAAATCACTCTGTATAGGTTGTATATTATTTTATTATACTAAATATTAGTTTAGAATATCTTCTATTTCTGTTGTGTTCTTCAATCCATTATAGTTACATTTTTTTTTTATCAATCAAAAGACATCGGTTACAATGGCCATGAGTCGTAAACGTTACATTGCAGATTACATTTTTTTTTTTAAGTATCTAAAATAGTTACATTTTTATAATGGGATTCTTAAACACAATTGTTGATGTTAAGATAATTAGATGCTTATTTTATAAGTACTTATATATTATAAATTCATGTTAGACAACAAGTTAGGATAACTATTCCAGTTATTTAACAATTAAGGACTAGTTGAACTTAATATTTTGTTCAAAAATTCAGTATTATTAATTTATTTTCCAAAATATATGGATAATACATAATAATAAACACATTTGAAAGGATACTGAATCATACACATTAAAAATAACACAAAGTTCAGTTTTAAAACATCAGTCATTGGACAGTTTAACCTAGTTTTAACACAGTAGGTATTTGAACATTCGTAATTAATGTTAAGATAATTAGTTATATTGAAAAACTAGAAAAATGTATAAGCTAATAGATTTTGTACATGCAGTATTATATTATAGTTACCACCTATGTAACAGTGTATAGGCAAACAAATTACCAGGAACACAACATAATAATTAATTAAATGTAATAATTTAAAAATGTTAAAAAACCCAAATATGATTTATTACAAAAAATCAAAATAAATACTTAATATCTAATATCGCTTTAGGGAATAGTACAAGGAAAATAAAATATATAACACTAGATAACAATTAGAAAAGTAATTAAATGTAACACTTTGAAAATATTAAATACTCGTATTTAAAACAAAATATGATTTTACGTAAAACAATAAAAATAATTACTTACAATGTAATAATATTATTACTGTGGTAATATTATAAAGAAAATACAATACCTATATAATTTATATAACAATTAAAAATATAACTCAGTATATAAAATTTAAAGAAAATAAATATCATTTTTTTCATTTTTTTACCAACTAAAAAAAGCATGATACCTATAATTCATATTATGTTAACAATTTTACACAATAAGAATATGTACATAAATATTATAGTTATTATAAATTTGATAAATAAGTAAAAAAAACTGCTTGTAGCACATAGCAATTTACCATTTTGTTATAATATAAACAACACCTATTACAAGTTTAGTTTATAATTTAAATTATATTTATATTATAGTTATTATACCTATTATCTACAAAAATACTTGTCTCAAAAAATAATTTTGTTTATAAAATATTTTAAAAACTATTAACATATAAGAAATTACTAACAATTTTATTGTTACTTATCAATACAGCAAAAATTATTTTAACGTTTGATATCTATTAAATAAATAAATAAATAGAATAGTTTATCACACAAAAATGTATGTTATTATAAAGTTACAAATAAACAAATAAAATGTATTTCATGAAAATTCAATTACTGGATGTATGAATACTATAATATATTGTTTTACTAAATTTTTTCTATTTGGCTATGCTACCTTTATTTAATTAACAACTGTGGTTGAATTGGGGGAGGACGCGGGAGGGACTGAGCTACTCTTCATCTTTTCTTCAAATTAAAGCGTACCCCATTATTATATTCATCAAGGAATAGGGTTACTATTAAATTGATTAGCTTAATTGTTAAACTTCATTTAGAGCCCACCTTTATTTATTTTACCAATTCAACCACTGATTAACAAAATATGTAATCCATAATTTAAGCCTATGAAGAATTTAATAATATTTTTACACTACCATAGTTAATTATGTTTTTAAAAATTAAAATAAATTATATACATTTCTAATAAATATGACTAAATAGTAATTAGTTTTGTTTGGCATATTCAAATTTGCATACACAATTTAATTATTATAGCTCAGTAAGTTTAAATACATTCTCTAATATTAGCTGCACTTCAATCAAAAGATTACAATATTATAATAATATAATATATTATAATACAATGGTAACCTTTAGTACGATTTTAAAAGCCAAATTGCTTATAAAATGAATCTAAATCATAATATAAAGTTTAAAATAATTTTAAGATAATTGGACATTGATCAATGAATTAAAATAAAATTTAAATGTATAATGATTAAAGCCTAACTTCACTGATTAAAATATAACTAAACAGGGTTTTATTTTATAGAAGACTAAATTTCTTGGTATGAATTTTTCGAAAAATCACTATTGGTATTAAACTGATATTTTTATTTTTTATATAATTGCTGGTTAACGATGCGGGAATTCGGATTTGTGCTAACTTTTATAGGTTGGCAAGAGCCTTTTTTTTTCGTTCTTATCAGGTTCGATGTTATCAGTTGTTATCAAAATCGGGAAAACTGTACCCGTCCCGGCAGAGTGTCGTTTCTTGTTTGTTCTTTGATAGTAGATACTAGATACCACAAATAATAATGACAATAATCTCATCAATAATTAATAATTTTAATAATTTTATATGAAAGTATTTAGTTGGTATAATATATGGTACGCATTACGCATTGTAGTGGTATGTTCGACTTTTTTTTTAAATATTTCATGAATTTATAGGGTCTCTATAAGTCTGGAGGTTACCCACATCAGTACATCACTATTGTTTTTTAGTTAGCTACCTATTGAATAATTTTTATTTATTAAATAACGTAACTAGTGAGTAGTTTCTTAGGTTTTCAATATATATTAAATATTTATTCACTATTGACTTAATACATTTAAACGGGTGTAAAAAATGTGGACAATACTCATTACAGAATTCTTAGAAAAAAATTATTTTACATTGGCTCCTATTAAACCAAATTTTGGAGATACGAGAATATTCATCCTGTATTTTTAAAATGAAAAATTATGAAAACCGTTTTTAAATTAAGTAAATTAATAGGAATAGGAAATCGTTTGATTGTTTCAAATAATTATAATATGGGCAATAGTGGGGAGTAGGATTTTCATCCAGTTCAATCGTTTTTTTCTATGACCCAACCAGTGGCGGTTATACAGTGGCCTAACCCTTGGTCCGTGTTTTTTTATAATAAATTATTGAAAGAAGTATTAATCATGGTACTATTTTTTTGTGTTTCTAATTTATAGAAATAGTATCGGTTTAATATGTAAAGTTGTCTTGCGCAAAATAATACCGTATATTTTTAAATAATTGTAGTTCATTTTATTAATTTTTGTTATTATAGTATATTAGTATAATATGTACGTTCTACGTATTATGTTATTCGGAACGTCGCGTGTCATTGTTTATATATTATATATATATGGCTGCTAGGAATAATCGCAATAATGTAATGCATTTCCCATTCTGATATTACGATAATTTTAAGAGGACGCTACACCCGTATGTGTTGTCTCCGTCTTACAAGTGCGTAACATTGCAAACACTGTTTCGCGCGGTAAAGAACCGAGAAAGATACGGTTATAACTAAGAAACGAAATGTTCACCACATAAAAAGGAGAATTTTGTCTGTGCAATATCGTTTTTATTTTTTCGATATCACTTAAACAAAAAAAATTCTTATTGTTTTATAATACATTAATTTTGTGTTTTTTAAGCATTATTTTGTAGTTCGAAAAAATAAAAACAATATTGCACAGACAAAATTCTCCTTTTTATGTGGTGAAAATTTTGTTTCTTAGTTATAACTGTAGTAGCTTTCTCGGTTCTTTCCCGCGCGAAACAGTTTTTGCAATGTTACGCACTTGTAAGACGGAGACAACACATGTGGATGTAGCACCCTCTTAATATAAATCTAAAAATATAATAAACGCTGTATACTCATAAACTCACAAATATTATTATACGTTTTGCTAAACAAAAAAAAAGACATAATATGCTTTTATTGTAGATTTTTATTATTAAAATGGTTGATTAACTGTGCATCTGTGACTATACTTTTTTTTATTTAATTGTAAGTATAAGGTGAACCTATTTTGGATTATTTCAAAATATTGGGGAAAAGTTCCAACGACTCATTATTGTCCTATGATTTTTATAATTTCCGCCCCCCCCTTAAAAGTCAGTTATAACCATCATTGGACCCAACCCACCTGGGTACGCCATTGCAACTTTTATTTAATAATTATTATTTAATTAGACATTTAGACAAATGTTTGGTCAAAAGCAGTTAAAAAAATTAATACAAGGTTTCTCATGAATTGTTCTTATTCAATTATTCTCAAGTTGTCTTATGGCATATTATGTACCTAGTAACAATATAATTTAAAATAACATGAAGAGCAGGAAAAGAAATACTTATTATTTTATAAAAAATGTTAAGACATGAGCCACAGTTTAGCCAGCCCTAATACTACTAAATGAATTATTGTGGTTCAAGGAGGTAAATGATGCAAAAGCCAAAGAACAATGCTCTAATATGTATATCCAAATAATATTTTCCTATAATTATTATAATACAGACAATAATACAGTACTTTCCAATCATTAGATTCACTTAAGTACCAAAGTATATGAGTCTATACAACAAAACACAAAAATAAACATACCTATGCATTTTAATTAAAACTTAAATTTGGCCATATACTGATAAATATTCATCAGTAAGAATTTATTTATGTAGGTATTTCTAATATATGGAATCATTCATAAAGAAAAAACATAAAAATTATTAAAATAAAAATATAAAATGTTTCATCCAATTAGTATTGTTGTATTGTTTATTATACATTAACTAACTAATAATTATACTTCTTAAGATGGTTAAATACATGTGGTTTATTCAATTATTACATAAAGAACCATGTCTTATGACTAGGGCTAGGATTTATATGCATTTGCATGTTTTTTTCCTTTAGTCCAAATTGATTGGTTGTCAGATTTGTCCACGATTTGGTTTATTCTCGTTTAAATAGGACCAATTTTTTTTGCATATTTTGGACATAATGCATATAATTGCATATTCATAGATTTTTTTAGAAATCGATATTTTTTAACTAACGTTTTTAATTTTTATAAGTTATTGTTAATTTTAAATGGTACTTCACAAAACCGACAGTTTTTGGTTTATCCGTTAAATTTTCGTAAATATATAGCATAAATACTACCTATTTTATCTTAGGTCAGATAATATCCGTTTGTTACCTTATTGTTGGTCGGACGACTGGTAGAATTACTTACACATTGTTATACAGTGAGATAGCACAGAAAAATTGTATTGGTACGTGGTGTGTTGCGTAAATGTGCAGACGTTTATACTTAATAATTTGAATGGTTTTAAGAATTTTCTAAACTCACTAAATCCAAATGGTACATTATCAGATAGTAACACCCTGGGGCATCCATGAACACTTATTATATTCATAAACTGATTAATCATTTCACTTGCAGTTTTTCTTTGGACTTTACATATTTCCAACCACTTTGAGTAGTGATTTATAACAATTAAATAGTAATTTCCTCCAAATGTAAAAATATCACAACTTACCATTTCAAATGGCAACATAGGTGCTACATGCGAGATTAATGATTCCTTTACATTAGCATTTCTGTATTTAGCACATGTTTAACACTTATCAACAAAGTGTTTTATCTCATTATCCATTGCTTTCCAATATACTAATTGTTTCACTCTTAAAATTGTTTTAGTCACCATTATGGCCTTCATGAACGAGCCTTAGTACTTTAGATCTTAATTCTTTTGGGACTACTATTCTGCTTTCATAAAACACTACTCAATTCTCAACACTAATACTATCTCTTAAATTCCAGTACTGTCTCATATTTTCAGGCACTTGTTTTTTACTTTTAGGCCAACCTCTTTCATACAATTTAATGACTACTTTCAGCTCTTCATTACTTTCAGTAACTTTTGCTATTTCTTGAAAATTTATATTTCTATACTCAACTGCATGTATTACCCCCTCCAACTCCTGGTCACTTTCTTCTTTAATGTCTATAAAGTTTCTTGACAGTAGATCCGCTATAAACATTAATTTTCCTGGCAAATACTCTACACATAAGTCATATATTATTAGCTTCATTTTCATTTTTTGAAGTCTTACTGATATTACTTTATTAAAGTTCTTTTGAAATATTTGTACTAAAGGCGAATGATCTGTCATCACTTATGTTGTATTTCCATAAATGTAATTATGAAATTTTTTACATGCATAAAGTATACTCAACTTTTCTTTTTCTATTTGAGGGTATCTTTATCTTTCTTCTGCCTCATTCAGATTTCTTGATGAAAAAGCAATTGGTCTATTGCCTTGCAATAAACAGCACCCCAATCCTGTTTGTGAACCAACATACATTATTTTTTAACAACTCCCTTAACGGTGTTATTAATGTGGACATGTCTGGTATAAACTGTCTTAAATAATTAAATGCTCCCAACAATCTCTGTAACTCTACTTTATTTTTGGGTGGCTTTAAAGTCATTAATGCTTTAACTCTTTCTTCGTCTGGTTTCATACCTTCATCATTAAACTTCATACTTATGGACTTTATTTCATGTTGTTTATATTTAATTTTTTCACTATTAAATTTGACATTCAGCTCTTTTGCTCTTTCTAATACTGCCCTTAGGGTTTCATCATGTGTTTCTTCATCCTTTGTTGCTATTAAAAGGTCGTCAAAGTATACAAATACATTTTTTATTCCAACAAAGCACTCTAACGTTTTCTTTTGAAATACCTCCAGAGCACAAGACAAACCAAACGGTAACCTAGTACACCTGTAGTATCCGAATGGAGTGCTAAATGTACATAGATAACTTGATTCTTCATCTAATTTAATTTGCCAAAATCCTGCTTTAAGGTCAAATGAACTAAACCATTTTTTTTTATTTAAGCTAAATCTTAACTCCTCTAGTGTTAGTATTAAAAAAGCATCTCTTATAATTACTTTGTTTAATTCTATGGGATCTAAACAAATCCTTAATGTCTTATTATGTTTTTTAACAATTACCACATTACTTGACCATCCCTTAGGTCATTCAACTTCTACAATTACACCTTCTTTACACATTTCCTCTAAAGTTTTACTTAACTCTTTTTTAATAGACTCAGCTACTCTCCTTGGAGGATTTAGTTTAGCTTCACTATTATCTTTAATTTTTATCTTACATTCACCTGGAAAACAACCCAATCCCTTGAACACTACATTATATCTCTCTAACACTTCATCTATTTCACTATTACAATTAATAGATTCAATTCTTTTAATCAAATTATTTTGTTTGCAAAAACTTAAACTTAAAATAGGTACACATTCTTTATTTTTATTATCTACTACAACAAACTGATGATTAACACTTATTTGATTAACTACACAATTAAGTTCTACTAAACCCAAATATTTTATCTCAAATCCCCCATACGCTTGTATTTTAGCATTTAAATTTTGTATTTTTTCATTAATTTTTACTTTTTTAAAAATTTTTTCTGGTATGATACTTATATCAGAACGTGTATCTATTTTAAATTTTATATCCATACCATTAATTTTAATATTTTCAAACCGCTCTTTTTCATTCTTTATTCCACTTAGTTTGTTAACATTAATAACATAAGTGTCAAATAAGTGTTCTCCACCATTATTATTAATATTATAATTACCCGTTACATTATTTCCGATTGCCATTACATTTTGTTTTTCTCTGCATCCCACTTTGAAATGATTTAATTTGCCACAATCATAACATTTCTTCCCTTACGCTGGACAATTTCTTGGTCCATGATGATGGCCACACTTCTTGCAATCATATTCTTTTTTTGATGACGGCTTGACCCTTGATCCATTAGCCTTTTCTTTTTCCTTCCAGCCTTGATGTTGATAAGTAGTTTCATTTTTCACAACAGTATAATTGACTTCTGCAACTTGATTGTGAAGTAACATTTGTTGGGACTTAGCTGTTTCAGCCGATTTACAGTGTTCAATTGTTTTATCAAGCGATAGGTCTGGCACTCTCAGTAGTCTTTCTTGTAATGCCAAATTCCTTACGCCCAACACAATGCGAACCTTGACCATGTTATCTTCTAATGCTCCAAATTCACATCGCTTTGCAATCATTTTAATTTCTCTAAGAAACTTATCAAACGATTCAGCCTCTTCTTGATCTCTTCTAAAGAACTTAAATTGCTCTACTATAACATTGTACCTTGGTTCATAATATTCCCTTAGTTTTTTAAAAATTATTTCTGTCGACGAACATTCTTCAGTAATATTTAATGTCTCCAGTAACTCATAGACATCATATCCAATGACACTGAGTAGAATTGCAACCTTAAGCTTTTCTGGCTTTGCATCTAAATCATTAGCTCTCAGATACAAATTAAATTTATTCTTAAACAATTTTTTACTTATGAAAGAGTTTATATATAAATCATATTTAGCCTATTTGAGACCAGTAGAGGAACAAGTCTATTAACAGTAAATCAAATAATCAGTGAATTCTGTACAACAAAAATAATTTAAAAAAATATTTAAAATATTTTTCTATATTCTATTTGTTATTTAAAAATGGTACCAATAAAAGTAAAAAATAGTTATTATTGAATAATAAAATAGTATTATTATTAGTTAATTATATTTATAATACATTTAAAATTGGTATGAATAAATGTATTCAATGCTCAAAAAAGTTTTGAATAACTGTACCCAAATATTTCAAATTACCTGCGAACATTCTATTAAAAAAATTACACTGAAGTAAGCAGTGGTATGGTTATTTAAAAGTAACTTAATTAATTATTTTTTTATTTATTGTTCAAAAATACTTTATACATTAAAGGCACATAAAAAAAAAAAATTAACTAATAATTTTAATTAATTAAATAATATTTCAAATTAACTAAATTTACATTAAAATTATAATCACTTACACAACTATTTTATGTTTACAGCATTTAATTTATAATTATCAGTAATAAGTATAATATTTGATTAATCATAAAATAACATTAATAATGATAATAAGAAATTTGTACATTATTAATCTTTTATATTATTTCAATTAAACTACTAATATCTATTATATAATTAAGTAATTAAGATTAATGAAAAAATACTTAATTTATCAAAATTGTTCCCAACCCAATAATTATTACCAACTTTATTGGTAGAAAACAATAAATGAATGAGTTTATAATTCACAAAACCATAATTTAAGATCTCAAATCTTGAAGTTATTAATTATAATTATGTATATACACACAATTTAAAAGGTAAAATCAATTAATATTAGATACCTGGAGGGCCCCCAATATTATTACTGTTACTGCCAGCAGATACAGTGGAAACACCATCACAGCCTAATAATGATGTAATATTTGGGGAATTTGATTGCTGTTGAGAGTTAGTTAAGCAAGAAGATGCAGATGACACAATGGAAGAAGCATTGTTTAATTGTTGCTGCTGTTGTTGCATTGATAAACTCGATCCTCCAAGTAAGCTTTGCTGTTGCTGTTGAGAATTTGGTCCCCCTAATGAAGTGACAGATGACAACATATTCAGAGGTGGTGGAGGCGGTGGTGCTACAACACTGCTAGTACCATAACAATTGCTACGTAATGCTCTATACTTATTAAGTTCATTAGGGAATGTTTGTCCCAAGTCTGCGAGTACATTGGCTTTGAATTTTTTCAAAGCATCTATCTTTCCTTTGACTTGTTCATTTTTATGTAAGGCTTTTTCTATACAGTCCTTAGTATAGAGCTGAGGGTTACGTCCTCTATCAATGTACCTAAAATACAAAAAGAAATAAAAGCAATAAATATAAAAATTACTTATATTTAATTCTCATAAATAATACTCAAATTATATGCAGTAAAAAAAAAAATTAAAAGATTAAGTAATTGTTTTAACAAAAATAATTGAAATAATTACTGTTAAGAGGGGGTCATACCAGCATGTGTTGTCTCCGTTTTACAAGTGCGTGACGTAACAAATTTATACTCAAAAGATCATGTGTTGGATGTAGGATATCTACGATAGTAAATTATAAATGTTCATAACACACTTACAACTGAACTATCGTAAAAACCCAACATATGAACACAAACAATATTCTCGACTTTAAATTTTATTAAAGGCCAATTCACTTAAATTTTTAGACGAACGAAGCTAAAAGTGATCTGTTAAGCGTAAATTTACTATGTTTCGTACTAGTAGGTAAGATGGAGACAACACATGTGAATCCCCTCTTAAGGGGATTCGATACTCTGATTTTTTGTCTTTGTCTAACACATGTGCATCATAGAATTTTAGTCATGTTCTTTGCCAAATGTACCGATGGATATAGTGAAAAGTCAAAAATTCATAAAACAGACTTTAATTTGTTGTCATCTACTTAAAATCAATATCACCACATTTTTAATTTTTTTGTTTTAACTTCTCCAAAAATTTAAAAACAAATTTTTAAATATTACACTTTAGAGAATTTAAGAGGCAATATCAAAATGAGAAAAAGTCAATTTAGTTATTACGACTAATTCAAATCTGTTAAAATAGAATTCTTATAGCTTAGATCAATTGGTACGTTTGGCAAGAACAGGTCTAAAATCCTATGTCACCCATGCATTAAACAAATACAGACAACAACCGTATCAAAATCCCCTAATCATAATGGTTCTTTAATAAAATAAAAGTACTCATGATAGTTGTTGCATCGGGTGGAATAATGGAAAAGTACCGATTACACTTAACCTATTGCTTTTTTTATTAAATAAAACTATTTATTAGTCCTACTCATGAAATCATGAGATTATATTACATGCAAAAGTATTATAATTATACTTACTCAAATACTTCCAAAGGTACATGAATATCTTGCACGTTGGATTTCAGTTTATTAATTTCCTGTAAACCAGTGACGGCATTTTGACTGTATAAAAAAATAAAAATTATAAAAATAAATTTCGAAAAAATTATAATAATCAATATCGAAAAATTTCAAATACATTTTCTGATTTAATACAGTCTGTCCTTGGGGTTGGAAATCGGCAACTATTATTCGTATTTGCCGTACATTTTCAACAAACATTTCCAACTGGGTTTCTAAATCTTCCAACGGCGACGATGAACTCGACGAAGCCATTATCGCGATATCTGGTTACAACGAGACGATGATTGATTATTTACGTATGACCTAAATCACAGTAGTAAATAATATAAATTAAAATACTTACAAATGTTTTAATGATGAGTATTTAACACAGCCACCGACTCGACCGACCTACTACACCAGTACAATAGTACACTACTACACTACGACAAATTGCTAAGACAAGTCTTGATCTCGGTTGTTATCAATAATTGATATCAACATTGAAACTAGTGAGATATTCACTTCCATGATCGTAGCATTAATTTTATTTTTACGTCCCCGCCAAACATTTTGAACCTAGAGTGTTGTATAGTTATGCCACAGATAATCTGTGGTTATACGACGAATTATAAATATTATGGCCCATACTCCATAGCGCCCATAGCTAATAATAATAACAAAGCTATAGGTATTAACCAGTTAAAATTAAAATTAAGTTAAAACGTTAAACAAAATTAAATAAATCGATACTTTTTATAAACTTGTTACATTTTTATCGTAATTAACGTATTAACCTCAAGTTAATTTTATACAGGTTTATTAAAATTAAGTAAATTTTTCTATTGAATACTAACCATTTATTTATAATTTGTTACTTTATAAGAAGTGTCTTATAATTCAGAGAAATATCCAAGAACAAGAAAACTAAACAATAAACATTGGAAAATGTGTATAATTATTTTGTAATTAATGAGTTAATCTATAATTTATTTTGATATTTAGATAGCATTATAATATATTATGTATAATATATACTATATAGTCATAAAGGTAGGGTAATATACACAACTACACGAGTTATATGATACTGTAAGTATACCTATTCGAGTAATGGGTATTAGAGTGCCTATTATGATTAATAAATATTGAATTTACTAATTATATAGTTATATAATTATAATATTCTCAAGTACGATTATTAACTAACTACCCATTTTTAAAATATCAAATTTTTTACAATCCACTAATTCATAATCACCCTACACTCTACAGTGACATTATATAAAGAACTCATAACTTATAATTTTACTGTTAGTAGTAATTATAATTATAGAAATAATTATTTTTATTTAAATACAGATAAAATTGTTTCAATTAAAAAAATAGTTAAACGTCCTGATGGAACCATTGTTGTAGAAGTAAATAAATTTAATAATATATACAATATATTTGAAAACCCCATTCCATCCTAAATGGTTGGTTCCTATTTTATTGATTTAAAAAATAAAACTGAGTCTTTTCATATAGAGTTGCAAACATTAAAATATAATAGTATTTTTTTACATATTGCCGAATTCAAAGCAGTGTTTATGTTATTGCAACAAATGGTTAACAGTACAAGTTTTATTTTACTATTTATTGTGAAGTTTTTTAATTCATAAAAAATATTATTATATGTATTGTGACTTATTTTGATTGTAATAATTATATATATTAATTTAAGACAAATTATTTTAAAACTATTTTTAACAGTGCCTTTTTTATTTTATTGCAACACTACAGTTATCACTATATTCTACAGTGTAGTTTTTTAGTTGTTATTTTGTAACATATTATATATCACATAATATATGAATATTGGTATATGAATATATTATGTATTTAATAAACATTAGGTATAATAAAAATCTATAACATAAAATAATATTTATTGTACACTTATTATTTTTATAAGTAATTTGCACAAATAAATATTTATATTGTATGAATTTGTTTATAAATATGTATTTTTTTTTATACATCTAATTAAAAAAACTTCCCAAAGGTAATTCAAAAAATGTAAATGTTATTATAGTAATTATAAATTAACAAGGGTTAGGATTAATATTTGTATTGTATAAATAAACTATCAAAGTCCGGCACTTACTTATTAAATACCATGTAATATGTTATATACATTGATCACGCACCCAAATCTGATTATTTAGACTTGGCTTTTAATAGTATATTATTGTGTCGCAAGGACTGGAAGCAAGCTATTTCAGTCGAAGGTGTCATGTGCGGCACGAGCAGCAGGCAAGGGCAGCAGGTATTCTACCTAAAACCCCGGGGAATAAAAGTCCGATTTATTTATTATACATATGCCGTACAAGAAAACATAAATGTTATTAAAAATAATAGCAATAATCAATTATTACATTTGAATTCAATATGAAAAATCTATATCCTTAACCTATCACCTTGGCCGTGTCCTAATATTATGTCCCGCTTGAGTTAAAAACTCTTCAACATTTAGCTCAGAGTTATGAATTCGCTTGCATTATGTTTCAAGCCTGATGTTTTTTTGATTTTTTCATGGTTTGTCCTGCACTGCTTAATGCTATTTTTCAGAAATGCTTGCTTGTTTAAAAAATTCCATTCCTTCGTGCACCCGTTCAAGGGGTAGGAATGCCAAACTATCAATCATCGAACAAAAATGACTAAATCTGTCATCATTCTTATAAATGTTTTGTAAACCTAAATCCCGGATTTTGCGAAATGTACTCTGGCATAGATGATAAAAGCCCGCTCTAATTTACGTTTACGATACAAAACATCGACTGAGCATTTGGTAAAATAACCAGGGTAAGTGAAGATAATTATAACATATAGGTAATAAAGATTAGATTCCTATAATGGATGATACTGAAAGATAATAGTAGGTATTAGGTGATCCAACGTCCCAACTTAATAAAGTCGCCAACAAACGATAAAACAGACTTTTATTACATCAGACTTTTTTTCGCGGGTCTTTTTTTACAGGGCTATTGTTCGTAGTTTCACCAGTGATCACGATCCACGTCAAAGGATATGCAGGGATCTATGCAACAACCAGACTACAATACGAAAACAATTTCATGGAAGAAATGTTATTTCATTTTGGTATAACAAGTAACAACCATAGGTTATAAACAGGTTAATAAACTCTTCGGTAACCTTCAACCCACAATAACTGTGGCACAATGTAGAGAAGACATTTTCTCTACATCGTGGTTCAACTAAACTACCAAAGGTAAAAGGTATATACAATAAAATATATAAACTAATAAATCATCCTCCATCCCATCAACTAAATACTAAAAAAAATCGAGAAGCAACTACTTCTCAAAGACCGTGTACGTTTTGCCAGTGTAGAATTAACTGCAATAGTACCATATACAAATAGGAAAGGAAATTGGAATCGGTTACACAGTTGTCTGACCTCATTATATTTGACATATTTATAGAAGATTCATCGTTGAATGATAAAATGTTATGCACAAATTTGGGGAATATTTTACTGAGTATTAAAATATATTGCATATATTACACAAGTGTGTAATTTTCGGATTATTAGTAACTAAATTATGTACCCATAACTTCATACAACTGGAAGTGTAAGAAACGGTTATAGACTAATTATATGTACGCCATGCAACTGCAGTATTACAAAATATTTTTTTTGACGATTATCGTGGAATAATATAATCGAGACGTCTTGAGTAGAATATTGCTATTCATATTGATTATAATTTATAAGCTTAAATTATAGCTTAATCAATATAACACATTGGAAAATCAGGTCATTTCAGCGCATCTCAACTTATGACAGTGGCGGCTCTTTTAGCATTTTAAATCTGAGTAACGCGCTATTAATCAGGTAAACACATAAATAATTATAAATAATAAAAATGTAATACAATATATATCTTATACAATATGTCCCTAAACTAGGTAGCCTATTAAAGTTTAACTGACAGGGATATTTACAATATTAATGTCAACAACCTTTTTTTTAATAATACAATATAGAAAACAATGTAGCTTACACAGAAAAATAATAATAGTAAAATGAATTTAGTTTATACAGTTTAATATACTATATACAGTTCCATATTTTTTGACAGCATCTTATGAATTAGTGCCTAAATGGGTTAAAAAGATATTTTGTTTCATAACTAATTATAATATTGATTTATAAGTGGGTACCTAGTTTTTCTTGTAGATTTTAACAATTATTATTCAAACATTGAATCAAAAATAAAATAATAATATATTTCTAAACTATCTGTAACTTCGTGCTTCCAAAACTATTGTTTGACATATTGTATAATATTATTCATTTAAGAATATTTCTAGAAATGAAAATTATACTAAATTTTTATCAACATTTTTCACAGGTTAGACAATGTATCAATACTTAATTTTGAGTACATAATATAATGCTGAAGTTTTTTTATTGTAGGAGTATTGCTGTCAAAGTTTTCTGGTTAAATAAACTTTTTTTGTAACAACTAACAATACTAATAAGAAATTAATAAGAAAAATTCTTATGAATAATTAATTAAAGCGAACATTACATGGTTGTTACATCAACATTATACAATTATTGCATACATACTCTTTAGAATACTGTCTTATATTTAACTTGTAATTATTAAATATAAGCTACTATTAATTGTAAAAAAACATACTTTCCTATAAAAACATATTTAAAAAAATATAAATATATATATTAAATTGAACTAAAAAATATTTTAAAAATTGCACTAAAAATACAAAAACAATTTTATGCACTTAAAAATAATGAAAAATTTAAAAGTGTGTGGTTACACTCTTACACTTGACATATACTCCCAGTCACTATCTTATAAACAGGTTTGAACAAAGAAGTGTATGTCGTATGTGAGACTTAGCTCGGCTTTAAATGTTTTTTATGATGCACCACACACTTTTAAATTTTTCATTATTTTTAAGTACATAAAATTATTTTTGATTTTTAGAGCAATTTTTAAAATACTTTTTAGTTCAATTTAATATATATAATATATTAATATATTTTTTTAAATGTTTTTATAGGATAGTGTTTTAAAAAAAATTATTTTTTACTTTTTTATTTTCTACTTTTTAGTTGAAAATAAATTTTTTTATTAAAAATTTAAAAAATATTTATTAAACAAATTTTTATGTATATTCATATTTTTGGTAGCTTGTTATAAGTATCTATATCACGAACCTCTTGATTTGTTTTAAGATGATTTTGAGAATGCCAAAGTACAAAGTACTTGAGAGCGTCGACAATTGATGTAAAACTCTTCATATGCTTACTGTTTTGTAAAAATCGGTTACCTATGTGGTGACATTGTGTTAACCAATGTTTATGAGTCATTCATAAAATTTATGAAAACCGGAAAACTTTATTTATTTATTTCGCCGTCATAGTTACCCAGTTGGAGTCCATAATAATTAATAGTATATATCTGTGTAAATACTAGTAGCTAGGTATATATATATTTAATGGACAATATCATAATATAATATTATATTATATTAAATATTTTAGTAATTTGGATGCTGGGAGTTCATAATTTAGAAATGGTTAGGTTAACCCGCTTTGACCCAGAGAAACCCTTCGAACCTTTACTTCCTCAAAGATGACTTTGCACACCCGCGTACGGTTTATAAAAATATCATAGTTTAAAAGATGTTCACCAGGTAATACATTTTATAATATAGTACCGTGATGGGGCTATAAAAATGATCACCTTTATTAAATTTGTAATTTTATTTAAAAATGAATTAAAACTTTTGTAGGTAATATATAAATAGTTATAACAACTAATATGATATTCACAATAACTTTATAACATTTTTGAAAAGACATTAATTTTATTTCACTTATTTAATCACTATGTAAAATGTATGTTTTATAATTTAAGTGCATACATTGGTTTTTTGAAATACTTTCCTGGAATAACAAAATACAATACAGTAATAAGAATCTCAAAAATGTTTATTAAATTTCTTAGCAATTTTTTTTTCTACAAATAAGATTTGTAAACTAAACAATTATTATTAAATATTACGACACTAAATCAATGGTTCAATTGAAAAAAAAGGACAAAATTCAATTTTGTGATAGAATATACGGATTAATATTTAACACACACATATAGTAAAATGTAAAAAAATCTTACTCGAAATAATAATTATTTTGTAAAGTTTAAATTTAAATATTATAGTAGTAAACTTGTCACACATGATTAAATTATATTTATATCCAGAGAAATGTATGCTTAAGATAATCATCACTACACTTAATAACTATCAGAAAAAACTGCTAGTCAAATTATAATAATAATAGAAAACATGTTTGTATAATTAAATGGAAAAAAAAATAGTGTTATGGTTTGAGGGTATATTAAAGATACATTATTAAGGTTTGTCATGACTAATAATTATAGATGTATAATAATTATAAAAGTTAACGTAGAAATCACTGAGACTAGTTAAAAAAAAATTACGGGTGAATATATGTTTTTTTTCTTCTATAATTATATTTCCTTGTTTTAGTTATATACTTAACGTCTGGCTCCACGCCTAGCTACACCACCTCTTCCTCCACGACCTCTGCCACCACGTCCTCTAGTTGGTGTTGCTGGAGCCACAGGCTTAGCCACTGGAGCAACTACTGGTACTGCAACTGGTACAACAGCTGGTTTTACAGTTTCAGCTTTTGTATCTTCAATAACAGGCTTTTCTGCGTTTTCAACCACTTCGCTCGATTGCGGTTCACTTGTATCCATTTTAATGTTTTCTTCGGTGGATTCTTCTTTAATATCCAATTTAATGCGTTTAACAGCTCTACCCTCCTAAATTATAAATACACCGAATTAGTATAATGAACACAATAAAATATTCCAGAACAGTAAGGAGCTCAGTCTAACTGTTAAGGGGATACTAAATAAAAATATTTATACATACATATATTAAGTAATATAAACAAACCTCAGAATCAATATCAACTTTTTCAGCTACAGTATTTGTGCTATTGGCATCCTCATCGACTTTCTCTTCCTTTATTTCAACTTCACCTTGCTTAGCAACATCATCCTTTTCAATCACTTCATCAATGCCTCGTTTCTTACCTCCCAAGGCGGCTTCTTTCATTTTCGTCATTGTTGTGTAATTGATATAATGAGCTGCAGTCTGGCAATGGATTGAAACTCGTTGTTCATCCAGTAAGAAACAATTGCACAATCTACACACATATCCGTTTGTAGAGACCAACAACTCTTTTCCTATATATAACATACAATATTACATAGTTAATATTGGTAGGAAAAATATCACTTATTTAATAGTAATTAACTCATATTTTACATATAATAATAATAAAAGAGATATTATTTTAGAACGATAGATTAATCATTATTTTTGTTATTTAAAATTACTAATTAAATTGATTTGAAATTTTTTTTAACCTTTGACAAAAAAAAAAAAAAGAAAAAATTATGCCTATTCTATATTTTAATAAATTTATTTTCTATCTATTTACTGGCCTTTTTAAGCAACCCTTTGTAAAATAAAATATATTTTGAACTGTTATTTAATATTATTGGACAACAATTATATATACATGTAATTTTACAACAGATTTTTTTTACCTATGGCCACCTTTGGATCATAAGCTGCAAGTTGATTTTCTTTGTTAGATACTGATTCATTAGCATTATCTTCTTTTATCGATTGATCAGCAGTCACATCTTCCGCAGTTGATTCTTCTCCTGTAGCATTAATATCTGATGTATCCATAATCTCTTCTTCATCCTTCTTTTCTTTACTTTCTTGTTCTTGTTCTTGTTCTTTGTCATCAGATGTAACAGTAGTATCAGCAGTATTAGCCTTATCAGCATTATCTTCAGCATTAGCCGCATTTTTTTTTCCACCACGATGATGTTTTTCTCCAGTTCCGCCTTCCAACTCTAATTTTAATTTAGTAGCATCACGATCGCCAAGCATTTCATATTTTTTGGCAACAGGCATCTGATCATGATCTTGCTGGTCTTCTTCTAAATACAAATATAATACATATTGTTTAATATAAAAATTAATTTAAGGAAATAAATAAGTTTATATAAAATAAAATTAACCTTCAATTTTAATCATATCAATCAGATCAAATTCATCATCTTTCAAGTGAGGATATTCTATATTGCGCAGTTCAGCAACTTTCTAAAATAAACATCATCATATTTCGACATCAAATTTAAGTACAAAAATTTTTATTTACCTTTAAATGTCCAGCAGTAAGCTTGTGTTCATCCATTTCAAGTCGCGTATGGAATAAGGCATCACACAACTTGCATTCAGGATGTAAAAACTGTTTAAGTTTCTATAAAACGTATTAACACTTAATAAATCACAGTTTTGTTTAGTATTTGTTTAAATATAAATTCTTACCCTGTGTCTATCGCTCTTTCGATGACCAGTCAGTGGTCCATAAAAACGTACATCACACATAGGGCAATAGCTACGTAAAAGTGGTTTAGAACCTGAGCTGCCTCCTGCATTTTTACTATTGCCACCAGTAGATTTATGCTTGTTGTTTGTAACACGTTCTAAATCAATTTCTCTTTGGTTTTCAACAGCTTTTATTTGATGTCTCATAAAATCAACACGCATTCTGTATGCTTCATCTAAATAATTCATCATCAACTCATGAGGTCTTCCACGTACATGTTTTTCAAAAGACTAAAATAATATCAAATTAAAAACTTTAGTTAATAATTATTATATAATAATAGTTTTACCATACCTCAGAATCCCACATGTGTTTGGAACACACGTGACAATAAAGTACGGCTGAAGGGACACCGACATAAGACACTTTTTTATCAGCATCCAATTGTTCCTTAGTTCTCTCACGTTCGTTTTGCCTAAAATTTTATAATAACATTAAGTATTAAATGTAAATAATTATTCATAAGTTAAATTATATTTGGATAGTTGTATAATACCCTTTTTTGTTTTCATCATTAACTTTTCCTGCAGATTTACGTTTATCTCCATCTTTCATTCCCCCACCGGATTTACGGCCTCCAGAAAATCGATTGTGTGGATCACCACCACCACGACGCTAAAATATTATTTTTAATAAAAGAATAAATAATCTTATTAATTAATAAAATATAATTTAAATACCCTATTGTCTTTATTGAATCCTCCGTGACCATCTTGCCTTTGGCGCATACCCATATGAGACATTCTAGGACCACCACTGCCCCAATTTCCACTTCGATTCGGAACACCACCATAGCCACTTCCTGCCTAAAATATACACAATAAATAATAATTTAGAAAATAGGTATTACTACTTTTTTGATATTTAACTCAAAACTTTCAATACCTCCATTTTTGGGTAAACTAAGTATGACTGTAATTATACATAAAAAGAGATATGGGCAAAGCTCAATTTTTTTAATCAAACTGTTAGAGTAAAAACTATTAAAAATAAAGCCATAAAAAATTTTAAAATACAATAGGTAAAACAAAATTGGTAGTAAAAATGAGCATCGTGCACACTTTCTATTACACATTATGAACTTGATAATGCTTGTAATATTTGAATGTCTTAAAGTTAGGGGAGGAGTTTGGGAGTTTTAAAAGTTTGAGAACTCATATTTACTTAATAAATATTTTAGTTTAATCCAGTTCCAATAAATAGAAATATTAGACAAGATTTAATTATAAGTTATGATAGTTACATGTTGTGATTTAGGTCAGTACTATTATAAAATTCAATTAAATATTTTGATAAAATTAAAACGAAAATATTTTAAATTCAATATAAGATTTATACTTAAAGCACTTTGTTTAGGTTTAACGTGTTGGATACTTAAAAATGTCATCAAAGTTTTAATTTCTTAGCTAATTGTTGTGCTAACAGTTCTTAATTTTTTTTTTAACACGTTGGCCACCAGACTTGATTTTAAAAATATTTTTTTATTTACGATGAGTATCACCCGTCACTCTCAAAAAATATAAGTTTTCTTGGTTATTGAATTCTACATAACTTTAAGAAAACGAAATACCTGAGAGTCACCAGCAACTCACACGATACACACATAATGACAATTTGTGAGTCCCCCGTGACTCTCATGGTACATAACCAGAGATCGTCAAAATGATGTCTATTGTATCATGGTGTGAGACAACTGTGATACTCATGGTAGCCAACGTGTTAATTTTATGTATGTAGTAATCTGTAAATTGTATGTTCTAGGGAATTAAGTTCTAAAAGCGCATCCATGCTTAGCAGCTTTTTCTGTGTGGCCTCCTGCAAGCCCCCTGTCATGTGGCTAATGGCGTCTACACGGTGTGGTCTTTAAATACTAAAAAATAATTACTGATACCGCGCAGCTTTGCCAAAAATACATCCACACACATGTGGCATAGGCGAGTGGCACAAGCCGCATGAAATTTATTGGATGTGGACTACAGCTGTAGATAGAATGGTTGCACAATAAGACATTATTTTGTGATCACAAATTGTTCTTATCAGAAATCTGTTAAAAATTACTTTATAGTGCTGTCTAAGTGTTTACATATACAAAATGAAAATTGTATTTTATAGTTCTGTTACAATTTATTATTCATTAATGTTTCAATGCAAAGGATGTCACTATGTCAGCAACTTTAAATGTAAATAAAAATCTTGAGAAACTATTAAAATTTAGAATGAACTAACAGCAACCAAATAACTATGATGATCCATCAATGGATGGCTACTTCACAGTTCACAAATGCCGTTTTATACTCCCTATGTTTTTTGACTTTGTCGTTTTAAGGAATGCCAAAAAGAGTTTTAGAAGCACATACTGCTCACAAACTGCACAATAAACAGGCATAATAGCCAAAAAAAGCCGTATTCTCAAAACTAATGATCAAACACGGACTACAGTCTATGATGAGACTGATTTGATGATGATATGACCCAAAGAACCTAACTTGGACGAAATATTTTAATTAACTAATAATAATATGCACTGAAATTTCACCTCAATTATCATATATATGCTATATCTTCTTAATTTATCTTTAGTAAACTGACCACTCCGATAAGTAGACGAGAAAATCTAACAATAATTTGCATGACAAGGAAGCAAGAATGAGTTACCATTGAATTAGATGATGTTAATAACTTGCTGATTATGTTACTCGCCATTGCCAATTGAGCTGGTGGAGGATGTCCGCCTTGTTGTGACTGTCGCGGTATTGGACCACCGACACCAGCATTAGCTTGCCAAGGATTAACTGATCCACCACCGGCTCGGAAACCACCGCCATTGAACCGGCCACCGCCATAACCACCGCCTCCGCCAGCATAACCACCAAATCCACCGCCACTTCGTCGGTTGTACGCCATCGGAATGTTTAAAATAATATTACGCAAACGGACGATAAATAATCAGCGTACGCTAACTTGTTTCGACGCCAAACAGTATCGTTTGTAAATAGACGAGCGTGACAGCAAAAATCGATTTGAACGAGGGGCGTACTGCGAAATATTTACTTAAATCAGTGGGGAAATGAGTTAGAACGTCGCTAACAAACAACAACGCTAAAAAATCGGAAACGAAAAACCGCGTCTGAACACTAAGAACGCTAATCGAAAGCGACGCCGTCGACCACAACAAAAAGATGGCGTCCAATCCCGAGTCGGCAATCAGTGTTGTAGTCGTGCTCGATGTGGGCCGGTGTGGTTGTGTCGCCGTCGCCGGTTTCGTGGCAGTGGCATCAACGGTATCAACGAACACAGTGTAGCCAACGTGATAGTTTAGAGGCACCGGATCAATATAAATATTATTGCGTATAATATCATACATTCATACAAAATATTGTGCTAATCATGACAAAATAATTGAAAATATATTATATGAACATTAAAATTATATATTTTGTCATGGTGCTAATAGAATGATTATTCCGTATCGTTGCGTTATCCAGTGCTTAGTACCTTAGTGCCTGAAGTCTACCCATAGGCCACTAGGCCATAACCATTACGCAATATTTTTTACTTATGCATTACGAATTGCGATTGTATTTTCTTAGCCTTCAAGATATTAGATAAGCGATGTCGGATGCCTCCATAGCACTAAAATATTTCTACGTAATGATTTTTGACCAATCCATACGTAGGTACGAAAACGAAAAACCCTGAAAGACTGAATACAATAATAATATAACTAATATAAATACCTAATGTCCCAATACCTATAAAACTTATTTTACATATTATTATGTTCCTATATAATATATAGAAAGTTGTGCCACTTGTCAAATAATCCTGAGACAGTGTCTATTGTTGAGTGCAAACTTCCAGAGTCCCAGAAATTCAGATTTTGGTTTTTTTTTTTTAAAATAAATAGTTGACAATTTCAAATTTCAACAGCAATACTTATAATGGTAGTTTTATTCCTATTCGATTCAAGTAAAATTATAAAGGAGTATACAAATTTGATCGTGTCTGCGTTAAAGGCGTGAAAATGCTCAGATCTCAACGGCTATGGTACCTACATCTGAATAGTGAATAATATGAAATAATAAGCATATAATACAGATTAAATAATATATCAGATTAGATTTGATGATAAGCATATTATGCTGTATTACAGGTTCTGTTTAAAATGATTTCAATTCTAGACTGTTCCACTGGCTTGGACTGTATCGCTGGTTTTGAAGATGTCTTAATGTCTTATTATGGGTGTTCATGGAAAGATGTATGTAATTTTCGTAACAACATTTGAAATATGTCTTCATATGATGGTTATGACTTATGAATATTGATTAATACTACTTTTGCCACAATTATAAGGGTTCTGGTACTTACCTCCATGATGTATGGTGTATTTAAGTTTTCTAAACATGTGTACCTATATAATTGAGAGTTATTATAAACTAGTTGAATTTTCATGAAATCCGCAAATTCTTAACTTAGTTAACAGTTTTTTTTATCTATGGTACTCAGCTTACACTATTACAGTTAATATTATATAGGTATTGAATAAGATCGAAACTATTATATGTCGATGTATGCTGTTATTCTATCTATATTCGTTATTATTATCGATTTTATGAATCCATAGTTCGTAACCGTAACATAATACTGATATTATTAATAGGTACCTTTTTTAGATTCTAAAAGGATGGGCGATGAATGTATTGATTTTACAATGATGTGCATGTCTTTTTTAATTTAAACTTTTTTTAAAATTATTTTGTGTCTATCACCTTTCGGGGGCTCGGGGCAGTAAAAATGCTTCGATTTTCTTCTACAGTATTTTTTTGGCAGGAAAGTGAATCTAGTTGGTACTTTAGAGGATAAAAATTAAAAATTTTCAAAAACTGCAAGAAAAATAAACAACAAAATAACGAAAACCGCTAAACTGGTTTTGGACAATATCGATTTTGGATTTTGGTGTAACTCTGATACAAATGATACATCATACCTACATGCAATTTTCATTGTATTTTTATACTTCTTAATACAAGCATTTTCTATAAGCCAATAAATTGTTTGACTTGTTTTGAGCTGTGTATGGACATTTGCAGGCTCCAATATTTTAGTTTTTTTTTTATAAATGTCAATTAATTTTTATATGTTGGGTAAAAAGTTTAAAAATTTAATACAAGGTTCCTCATCACAAGTTTATATAATAATTGTCGAAAAACATTTAAAATAAAATATGGCCGTATAACAAATTACTTACCTATAGTTAAGATATCCAAAACAGATAAATACCATCACCGCTTAGAATCATTTTTCGTATTCCTATAATTATATTATTTCATTGAATTCAAATTTAATACCATCCATCACAGTGACCCACTTATACTGACAGCAGAGCAACATCCATTTGGCATTTACTCACTTTTTTTGTTTATAAGTCTATAGCCTTATAAGTTATAAGTGCACTATAAACAAGGAGTTTATTATGTAGCATAATCATTAATCAATTGAACTAAAAGTAAACAATAAATACATCATGAAAATACAACCTGAAGATTAAAGACAAGAATCTATGGTGATTGTCTAATGGCTACCTAACGTGTATAACAGGTGTGGCCAACACGAATACGTCTACGAGCCACATGGATAAATGCAATGCTATCAAGAGCCAATATTTTTATAAATACATTTTATAATTTTATCGTTGATAAGTAAATAACATTGGTTTTATTTTAATAAGACGCGAGCCGCATGTGACTATGACGACTTATGCTCGCGAGCCTCAATTTGGACATCTTTCGCATAAGCTAGTAGTTTCCAGGTATACCTATCAGGAGGGAAATTAAATAGTATATATTTTACCTCTATATGAGGTTATTAAAATAAAATATGTGTCTATAATCTACAACCGTTATAATTTTACTTAGAAATAAAATGAAAATTATTTTTTCTAAGGGCATTTATTTTTATTTTTTATTATGAGATAAATAAGGCTTCGTTATTGGTTATTACCTTACAATTTTAATAGATATGAGCAGGAATGTAGTATTTAAATATATTTACAATTTGTGGTTTAAATGAATACAGTGAAACAATTTATAAATTGCTTCGTTGTTGTCTTCGCTGAGACTCTGAGAGCAAGTTGGAGGGATGTTGAAAATTGTCTGTGCTTCTGTGCTTTGGGATCTAATAATGAAGATGTGGTGAGAGATTTTCATCGCATGTTTGTATACTGAAGCTGTTTCTTCAGCAGAGAGAAGTTTTTCGAAGCTTAAAATAATTAAAAATTACCTACGAAATACGATGACACAAGAAAGACTCTCAGCATTAGCAGTTTTGTCCATTGAAACGAAAATTGCAAATAATTTAAATTACGAAGATATACTTAAAACATTTAGTGAAGCAAAAAGCCGAAAAGTCCATTTCTTGTAAATAAAAAAAAATGAAACTTCTAACAGTATTATTAATTTAAAAAAATATGTATTTAATTTTATAATTATGTATAAATAAAATTATATTGACTACTTTGCAAATAAAAGGTTAATAATTAGAGTTTATTGTTTTAAAAAATTGTAAATCTTAATATTTATTAAATAACTATTGTTACTTAAATGTTTATTAAAAAAATTTTAAAAAAAGGGCCTCTTTAAGTCTACTTCGCCCACATATTAATTTTACCTCGCGCCGCCACTGTTCTTGATGGTTCTTAATTTATTTGTGAAGGGAACGTTGCTCTAGTATTTCTGTCACATGTATCCGGAATATTGGTATTAATGGTGTCCTTAGGACAAGTTATTATAATATTATATCAAATTTATAAAATTTAGTCACGGAATGTTTACGACCTGGAATGCAAGTCTAAGAAGCGCTATTGCAGATTAAATAACAGTTTCCTGTAGTAATTTACAGTCCATAGACATAATGTAACATTGCTTAAATTTGTATAGGGACATTTTAAAATTATATTTATTTCATTTGTTTATGATCATTTCAACGTCATTTAATTCAGTAGCGTACGCAGGGGTAGGATTCTAGGGTTCTAACCCCTCGGAAATTTCTTTCTTTTACAAAAAAAAATCTCATTTACCATCATTTCATTACACAAAGTCGATTAGTTTCATTACACAACTCGAAAAGTTGGTAATTTTTAATAGACAGATATAAAATAAATTGTCAATTTATTATTATATTATAATTTGTTATAACTAATTATATAAAAACTGTTTACCAATAAATAATGTAAATTATTTACTCATGTAAAACCCTAACCGAACTAAAAATCCTGCGTACACTACTATAACAACTAACAAGACATTGAAGGTCTTAAAGTTCTTAACCCATAATAGAATTTTTCATCAAACTTTCAGTGAAGACATAGACAATTGTATTAAACATCAAGACTTGTTAACTTGTATAACAGATATGTCAATTTTAAATTGAATTAAAAAAATTCCTTAGCTTATTTCACCAATATTGATATTTAACACTATACCTAGTTTATACTGATGTGTAAATAACAATAAAAAAATCTATCTGTTGGATTCATAATACCTAAAAACGTATACGCCATGTACGATTATATCATAGGTAGGTTAAATATTATATTATATATTATTAACCAATTAACCTTAAGATCTATGGGTTATATCAAACCTTACTATTTATTTCATTATTTGTTAATTTCACATTGATGTAATCATGGAATTTTATGATTATCGACTATGATATTATGAAATACTTTTGAGAAGTGCCAGTGCTAGAGTTAACATGCAATTGCATGTTATAACACAATATTAAAACGTTTAAAGAATTTTTGAAATTGTATTTATCATTTATTATATAGTAAAACAACTAGTTATAATTTCAATAATAATAATGTATATTATGTTTTATTATAATATATAATACACATATTAATTATATTATGCTAGATAATAATAATAATAATAATAAATCGGTATTTGTAGTAGCTATAATTAGTAATGGTATATAGTACGCGTAAGTTTCTTTGTAAAAATTCTAATACTTTTTTTCTCTTTTTTCTCTATTTAATAAAATTAATTACAACACCCAAAAAAACGTATAATAAATTAGAAATATAAATAGTAATAATAATAATAATAATAATAAAAAAAATTATCAATAACAAAAACAATAATATATAAATATAAATATATATACATGCATACATATACACACATGTATATATATATATATACATATATATATGTAAATATAATAATGATAATAATAATCTCTATTTTTCTTGACTACCCATAAATATATTTATTTAGTAATAATATTCTATATTGTTTTTGTTAAAAATTCAAATACAAATATTACGAAAAACATTAGAATAATTTATAAATAATATATTAGTATAGTTTCGATAATAATAACTTATCTTATAGTTAAATGTATTTATATTTTTGAAAAAGTCACACTCACACACACACACATTGCTAATGATAATTATATTAAATAATAATAGTATATAATAATTTTACATCAAATAATGTGTAAAACTCGCGATTGTTTTAAATTTGGTCGAATTGTTTTAAATTGTTTATTCTAAACCTTCACACATAATTAATGTTGTGTTTTTTATGAACATTATATAAATAAATTGATAGACACTTTTTAGTTGTAATATTGCAAACACACGCGTGTCGTACGAATTTGTTTTCTTAATCCTATACATTTATCAAGTAGGTACGTTGTTGTAAAAAAAAATTGTATAGGTAATTATAATTTATTAATCTATCACACGCATAAGTACACTACGCGAGTATACAAGTGCGTGTATAAACATAAATATTAATTGTAAAAATGACGCGATATTAAAAAAAAAAGTAGATTCTATTTAACTCTATCATTGTCTAACTACGTTATTATGTAGGTTAATACCTACTATACTATTAACTATAGATACACGTGTGAATATAATATAGCTACTCGAACTGAAGTATTACTTCAACATCGATAAGTAATAGCAATTTGTCATATTCACAAAATAAACATACGCATAATAGTTCCTATCTAAAGAGAAATTTGGAAATAGGAAGACAAATAGGAATGTGGAACACAGAGATAATAATGTCAATGTTACTTAGAGCTTTCATTAATAATTGCGCAATGTCACGGCCGATGAATGTTAACATATATAATATAGTGTACTTATAACTTATTTTAGATAAAAAATAAATACATATGAAAATGGAAATGAAAATGTATTAGGCCAGTTACGATGATATATGAGAAACAAATTTTAGAATGTATATTATTTCTATAAATAATAAATATAGTATTTGTATAAGACCGATTACATGACGATGACAATTTGTTGTACTTTTGTTATTAATTGTATTTTGTTTGTATTAAATATAGAAGTGATGGCAGAAATCGTTGCGGAATGTGATGTGTATATCCTCAAACTGGAGGCTGCGACGATTGCTTTCCCGATCCAAACTTTCCGGTAGACGACGACGAAGATTTTATGCGTAGTGGACTGACTGTTGCTGTGTATGACGGTTTGTTGTTGGGCCTTCGCTTCAGCGACTCTCGGCGTACCATATACGACACAACTATCAACACGGATACCAGCAAAACGGCCAATACATTAACCACTACCGGCTCCTTGTTCAAGTATAACTTCTTTTTGATCAACTCGGATAATGTCTGTTCACCGTCTCTGAAACACCCATAATAACATTAATATAGATTCGAACAAAAATATTATACATGTGGATCATTTTAGAGGTACATTCTAAGATGTGACATGAGTACATGGATACATACATACAGAGGGGAGAGTTTTCCGTATGATCTGTGTAAAAGTGGTAAAACCTAACTTATGATGGGATACTAATCATAGCTCAAAATTGCACTTTGTGCCTCTGTACGCATATGTACGCTACTATGTAGGTATATCATATTTAATATAAAACATCTATTCGGTATACAAATAAATAAATGTTGTACTATGTTGTATAGTTAAAGTTTCTCAAAGGGAAAACATTTCCGTATGAATGTTAAACTAGATGATACTGAGGTGTTGAGTTGTACAAATGTCTTATAATTTAAGAGTAAATATCTACTACCGCTATATTTATTGTAAGGTATTAAGTGCGCTGAAAAATGTAAAACAATAAACGTGATAGATACTTTATTTTGATACCTAAGATCTGGAATAGAAAACTTAAGTACATAAAAACAAATTGATAATCATACAACAGGTGTATAAAGAAAAATTTAGCTTATATTTGACAAAACAACTGGGTTTTTCAGAGTTAAAAAGTTCAAGTCTTTTAAATAAGTAGGTATCTAATAATTGTGTGGGTATATTTTTTAGGTATTTATTCATATTATTTTTTCCATACCAAGTAACAATGCAATACTCATATATCACATTTAATAAATTATAATATACAATGTTAATATGCATGCATTTTATTGGGGCACGTATATAAGCAGTTATGTATATAACCTACAAGGTTTTAGTATACGAGAAAAATCCAGTGTAGCACATCCTTTTATTAAGTGCTAATTACTCAACTTAATAACCGATGATAATTCCAGCACGAAAAAAACTAGATATAGTATTATGTAAAAGATTTTTGAGCAAATAATAATAGCCAGATGGTAGAGAGGGGTGTGTGAGTGATAAATCCCTTTTCATATAAACATTTTTCAATATTCATAATGATATAAATTATATTTTTAAGATCAAATAGTGCATGTTAAAAAATCGGGCACCCAGCACCATGACAAAATCATTTGACCGCCACTGTGAGCGAAGTAACAAACATTTAACACCAATTAATCCCACAGTGCAAACCAGCGAAAAAACAATTGAATATGCATGAATAAATAGCATTGATTGTACATAGAATACTATGACAATATGAAGCATAAAAATCAATGGTACTAGTATTATATACGTAGGTACTAAGTATAAGGAAGGTGTATTTATTTTTGTGTGTGCACATTTTCTTCGATAACGCCATCACCACTATCACCAACATCACCAACGCCATCGTCACAACCGTAGACGCCACATCACCGACGCAAGCATTAATAGTATAGCGGCGAACACTCGTTTATTAAATATTTTACGGTATTGTAATTCAAAACATAAATACAATACCGAACAACAGACTTCCAAATTCATCCACCATTATTATATATATGTAATATTTGACGGAGTAAATTGTCCGCCGTTACGCCGTTGTATTATTACCGCAATAGGTAGTTGTTTTCTCAGACCATGTCCCGTGGTTTCCGTGTCGCCGTCGGAAGTCACTGTAACCGCGTCGAAACGCTCGTTTTGGGGTATGTCCTGTTATTATGTCCGGTCATCACCGTCACTCGAGGTTGGAGAGTTTTGGTGCTATACGACTTCTGCACTTCGATCTTTTCGATCGGTGTTCGAATGTATATAGTATTATAAGTTATATTTTGTACATAGTGTGCTTTATAATACAATTGACCTTAGAGTACTATCTGTAATGTTGTTGCGTGTGTCGACTATATAGATTTTATAATAATGTGATATTTATATTATATATAATAATATTATGTTTATGATGTATATGTGGTGCGAGTGTGTCTGGTCGGTCGTTGGAACGTGGTCGTCGTCGTAAAACAATTTATATAGTAGTTTAATTATCACATCCGGCCGTTTCGGCCTCCATGATCCGATCCGTCCGCCGCAGCTGGCGAAGACGGCACCAATTGGAACGATTGGCCGCCATTTCGACAATATCTCATCGTAGACGGTGAAAATGATGACGACGAATTCCTCCTGCAGGATTTCTTCTGAGACAACAACGTGGCTGTGACAAACACTAAGGTAATCATCAACAGCACGCCTATAATGTTGATAATAGCTTGTTGTGGCAACGCGCGACCATGTTCACCCGAATTTAAGGACGACGGCGTCGGCGGCGGAGTAGTTTGCTGTTGCTGATGGTGTTTTTGCTGTTGTTGCCTGTATTTATATTTTTAGTACATAATACATAGATAATTAATGATGTTATTAGTGTATATTTTATCATTCGTGGATAGTGGATAAGTACTCACTATAATAGTGTCTATATACGCCTATTAAATTTATGTAACAAAATATAGGTGTCATTTCTTATTCTAACGGATGCCGGATAGTATATATAACTACTCAAATAGTGGGGTGGTAGGAAATTTCAAAAGTACGCAACCAATATATTATGGAGGATTAGAATTAAATACCTATATTAATTCTTTTAGATTTAAAAAATGTTATAAAATTAAATTGTTATCATTACTCTAACATAATATATCAAAATGATATTAAATATTAGTAAGTTGTGTTTAATATAGTTATTTTTATTTGACTTTCTCAGGGATCAGATTATCAATATCAAACATTGAATAATTATATTTTTTAAGGAAATAGGAAAAAATTCTTAAAACAATACTTGATGTGTGTAGTGTATAATTTAATAAATAAACATAAAATACCATACGCGATGAAGGGTATAGAAATTATAGAGAAGACCATAATACCGTTCAACGTATAATATCGTAAAATCAATAGATACGAACCTATATATACGAAGTTCAATTATATAGTAATATTATGAAGAGAACAAAGTATACGAACCCATTATTATTGCTGAATATCGAGAAGTCGGCACGTTGCTGAAGTCCGGTGAGACAGGTAGCTATGGCCAGTGTGAACGTGCACAGTCCCAGGGTGGCATGTATGGGCGCGAAACATCGTAAGCGACACACAGCCGTTGCGCCACGGCAACATAACAGTAAAACGAACGTGAAAAATCCAAGGATGAACTATAAAGAAAATCCGATTTAAAGTTAAATATCAGTGCATGCCATGTGCGAATTGGGTGTGGATATAGTAAAGATGATATTATAATTTTATTATTACCTGAATTGTAAAAAGTATAAATGTCAATAATCCCATCCAACTGTGCAACGAATACATATGCGGTAAGCCTTTTAAACGATGGTATTCCATGGCGGCCACAGCTCCCAACAATATACATGGTGCGGTAGCTATATGCAATAGTACGTGTGTTAATTTCACATAGGTACCCCTGCACGAAGTCGAACATCCAGCAGCCATTCTGTACACCAATATAGCTGTGTTCCAAAATTTAGGAAAATTAGCAAAAATATTCATATAACAATGTAATGTGATTCACAGAAAAAAAGGTCAATACCTTAAAAAGTTTTAATTCTGCCAGGTAGTGATCACTATTTACAATACTATAATATACCTATATCAGTGGTTCCCAATTAGCATTGAGCCACGTATCCCTAGTTAAAACTTAAATTGGGCGGGGGAACCCTAATTTGTGATCACTTACTTTCCAATTTTGTTTAACTATAAAAATGAAAAAAAAAATATATGTATATAATACATTAATTGTCGACAATTTTCGCGATAATCGAGTTTCAATAGTGATTGTGCAAAATACCTGGAATTTCAAACCAATACGTGTTTAAAAATTCTACTAAAATAAAATAAAAATATCACTTCAATACTAGATAATCACGGACCCCAAACGAACATCAACACGCGAATCCCTAGGTGTCTTTTTGGGAACCACTGGTATCCCTTATAGATATCAATACTACATTATAATATAATCGTGACTGTTTGGTAAAATGTATAATGTTTATATATGTCTCCATTAAGACATTAACTTACAGAATCCGGTTAAGGTGACCAAACCGATCGTCATCAAAGTCGGATGCAGGTTGAACCGCCGATCTTCAATTGAAACGTTTGATGACGATATGTTCAACTGTGAAGATTGTTGTTGTTCGACCGTGGTCGTTGTAATTGTCGTACTGATGTCGCTGCCGCCGGTAGTGAAGTTTTGTGGGTGCTTGTAAGTAAATACTCCACCAGATAACATTTCCCTAGGAGTCAGTGGTGGCCAGGGAAACCAATTGGTGTCGTATCCACCTCGGTAGGCCATAGTCCAGTAAATGGTAGTGCCGGTAACAGCCAATAGCAGAATTGAGCACGCCGTTACCAGTACTACGTATTCAAACGTAGTCCCACATCCCAAAGCCGCCTGAGGATTGCTTGTTCCGGAATCTTCCGCATCCGTTCCAGTTCCTGTGCCGCTGCCGGCCGTATAACGTGTTCTGCGCACAAAGATTATTAACGCATTAGTATTTTTACGATTTAAATTTTCTAACATTTTTAACAGCACCAGGCGACAAGTACTATATAAGGTATAGCCGTACGCCCATAGTATAGTTAATAAAATACTATAAATATAATACATATTATTTATATATATACATTTATCTGTATACACTACACATATACATATATGTTAATATATAAAAAACCAAAATATTAAATAATACTGTTAATGTTTCAATAAATTATAACTATTTAATTACTTATAAATTGAGCGTTTTGAAAACATAATTCAACATGATATTGTAAGTACAACAGAAGTACCATTTTATATCACTACGGATCAACTTTACATTCTAACTACGATTTATGACAAATTTAAAATTTAAATAATTTAAGGTCAAGTGCCATTAGTGGGTGGAACTGTGGAAGTATATAACCAATTCCCTATTTTAATTTTCAAATCATGTAAACTACAATATAAAATATTATTTTAACTGTTATTACAATGATGTATCTTTTTTGATTATATGAGGTGCATATTTTAATGCAATATAAATTTTTTCAATGTGTTTTAAATCATAATGTTGCTTTTTACCCTCAAAATTTGATTCCTTCATTATATATCATATCTTAGTTATTAATTAAGATTTTATTTCTATTTTTGTTTATTTGATTGTTCTTTTAACTTTTTTCTTATAATCAATTTCTATAGGGATATGGATTTTTTGTCATTTTTGTGACATTATCTAAATAACTAATGAAGTAATAATTTTATATTTTTAAAACATAAAGCTGCGCCTGACCAATAGAACAGAAATTAAGATCAAATGTATCAATGCGTAAAATTGAATAGTTATATGTATATGCATGTAAATATGCAATATCATATTTAAATACGTAAAAATGTATTTTTAATTTATATTTATGTACCTATAGATAAGTAGTATGCACTGATTTATAAGATTTATAAGTATATGTAACATTATGCATACACGTATAACGCATGATTTTATTTATCATCTTGTATACTATAGGTAGGTACTTGTAAATCACAAAATCATTTAACGAGCTAAATAGTATTATTATTGAAAAATATAAATTGTTGTTTTATGAATAATTCGTTGTCATAAAATATACCTATTATATTTATAATATAGAAATTTGTTTTGTGTATAGCAACTATAGCAAGGTGGACAATGGCCAAAAGCGCGATTAAAGGCGTTACATTTTTCTCGTAATACACGGCACTACGGCAGTGAAAGTAAATTGAATTAATATTTAAGCTAAGGGGTACCCCAGTAAAGTTATTTTACTAGACAGTAGCCACTAGCTAAGGACGGGAAGCGCAACGACAGCTTATTGTTACGGTCAGGCGCGGACTAGTAAAAAGGGCAAGGGATGCTACATAATTCAAAGGGCAAATAACAAAAATATGTGAAGCAAATTTAAAATATGTAGATTATGTATAAAATATTGAAAATAAGAAAAACTCGAAAATAGGTACCAAGTTACAACAAATATTCAAACAAAATTGTACAATATTAGATTAAAAACAAATTAGATCAAATTTTAGATCGAATATATTTTAGGCCAAGGGATGCTGTAGCATCCCAGCTAGTTCGTACCTGGTTACGGTACAGAATAAACACGATCGAGAGAAACGATTTTCTTTTACTTTTATTATAGGAATTGCAGGTATAGAGATGTACCTACTACCTATAGGTCCTATACGATAAATATATTTATCAAGTCTATAAAGTTACGCACGTTCTAACAAAACAATATCTTCTACACAGGGGCCTGAGACTATAAATTATAAATATCTTGGAACACAGTCTAGAATTTCAAACTTTTATCATTTAATATCGTAAAAGTTTTTACCATTTAAAATTTAATGAATTAACTGCATACCCTGAATTTAATTTTCAAATTCCAAATTCCAATATATGTATTTGTTTTTTTTAATTGAATAAACGATGACACATATTATATGGATTCATTTAAAAATGTAAATAAATTTAATTAGGTTTATTAAATAAAAAAAGGTGTATTTTTGATGTCTACCTTAATGAAACTAGTAAAAAAAATTGAATTCATTAGACTCGCCACCGTTATTGTTAACTATTGAGGACGATAAAACATCATCATTATTCATTATAAGTTCTTTTAAAATGTAATTAAAGGTTTTTTGTGAATTACAGCAAGAAAGAAGTTTTTGTATAAAATATGATTAATACCTATATTACACCTACATTAAACTCTATACCAAAACTAATCCATTAGGTACCAACCAAAATAGTTTTACTTATTTTTGTTATTACAAAAATAAAAATAAGAAAAGATGTACAGACTATACGGGTCTACGGAACGAGAGAGAGAGAGAACGAATAAAAGACGGGCACGGGGTTCTAACAAAAACAATATAATATATCCTAGTCGTCCTATATAATATGTACTCCTTAGTCCACCGTTATTATGTTATAAATATAATTTTCAGATACTAGATATTCCCTACAGAATTCAGATATATAATATGTTTTGATGGTTTGATGGTTTGATAAAACATTGCAAATATACTTCGGTCGGTATAAATATTTTTTTAATATAGGTATATAATCTTGGTTTGATAATATAAAAATACAATTTGTGTCACAACAATTTTTTTTCATTGTACTGCAGGTATAACTAGAGCACCACGTATTTTTATGAATTTGCTTTTGACCTCGTTTCCTTAATCAACTATTAATTCCTGAATATATTTATTATTGTATTCGAAACGTAAAATATGACTTTTAAACCTTTATGTTAAAAATGTCCAGTCCAAACAGTGAATAAAATATTTCAATACACCTACTTTTATTTTGAAGTACCTATATGTAGGTATAGATGTTTAAATTTGTCGCGGAAGCATTGCGAAAGCTGTCCCCGCGACGCCGTCGGTTCAAAAACGAAAAAAAAAAAAAAAGATGTTTAAATTTAAAATAAAACGTGCATAACTGAAACCAATGAAACACTATAATAATATATTAATATGTAAGATCACGAACTCGTTAATAAATTATTTATAATTAAAAAATAATTCGTTTAAAAAAAAATAGTCTTCAGTTGATTTCTATCATTATTATATATTTTATACAAATATTGATTGAAAATTAAAATATTAATACATTTACTTTGATAATTATGTCATGCTATACGATTTTTTACGCTTTCTCCCTCATTAAGCGTTTTAACTTTTATTAGTATTATAGAATTATTTCAATGTTTTTAGTAGCTGTTACATTATTTCTTGTTGCTCTTAAAAGTACCTATATATAAATATATACATTATTTGGATTTTCTACGTGTGATTCGTTTTAGTCGTATTTTCGGCAACTCATCGCCGATCGGCGGTGGCACATTGTTCAGAGTGAACAACACGTAAAACATAGTGGAAGGTAGATAGAAAAAAATACTTTGAAGGATTTTTTTTTGATTGTTCACCATACTTTTTTTTTAGCATTCTCGAGTCCTTTCGTTCCTTCCTAGCCTCTTGTCTGTCGTTATGCATGCGCGATTATCGAGATCGCCATCCACCTCCACACCACCACCAATCACCACCATCATAACCGCGATCACTTGACTGTCATCGCGTAATATCCTAGAGAAATCGGCGTGATACGCTCTTGTATTTTATTATTATTATTATTAAAACTATTATTGAAGAAACTCCGACGTGTTTTGTATTAAAAAAAAAAAAATTAAAAAAAGACCGCGAGAGGATATCCTCGATCGTTCCCGTTACCGCGCAAGTAGCAATAATAACACAGGTCGTTAACACCATATTATGCTTTAGAGGGAGTGGTGATGGTGGTGGCAGTGGCATTGACGATCGATCGATTATATTCACATAACAACACAACTTACCACACACATTGTATAGACGATAGGCAATTTCTATGCAAAGTATTAAGTGCTTTGTGTGCGTATATTTTTTAATTTTATGTGTACAATATGATAATACTGTAAGCCAGGATATCTATCCTCAGACATTCAAATCAACTATCAATTTTTATATGTATCTGTTATTAATCATATATATAATTGTTGAGCAGGTGTATTATACTCAATTTTATTGATATAATAAAAAAATATACTGATATTATAACAATTATAGTGTAGTATCTTTACCTATTCAATTTTTCAAATAATTATAAACTATATAGACACATTTTTATCGTATTGTGATTTTTAAATTATAAATGAATATTTTTATTTATTGCTTTATGAGTGTTTAAAGTTTAATTGAAATTATCTGAAAATGAGGATTGTGAGTGTTTTGATTAAAATTATTCTATACGTATTTATTTATAATTTATTAAGTACATACAATATTAATAAGTGATCGTGAATATGATTATATTTTATAATGCTTAATTGGAAATCAGTGTGTTTTTTTAAATTAATTTTTAAATCATATTTATTAAGGGATGAGTAATTTACTTAATAAGCATTTTTGATTAAGGTTTACTCAAAAGAGCATGTGGTAGTGAATTATTTAATCCTACAAACTTCTATATATATTATGTATGTATACAATTCTGCTTTTATAAATGCCCAGAATGGCTTGAAGCACTCTTGAGCACTTGTAATTATTTAATTTGATGATTAATAGTTTTTTATTATATTTAAGAATTATGGAAAATAAATATAATTTTTCCACAATGTTTTGTGGAAAGTACGGTTGTATTTTACGCTATATAAATTATATATGTAAGAATAAAAAGTAGCGCACAAATATCAATTTATTATTAGGTTTAGGTATATAATTACATTATATACTCTATTGCATTACACACACCTATTTAGGTCACTATCAAAAAACGGAACCGTTTAAAAAAATAATTTTGTAAAATAAACTACCACTTTGTGTATAATGTGATTTGTTATTAAGTGTATTATGGTTATTTATGAATAGATTGTATAGGTATATATTTTTATGACAATTTTATACACAACAAGTGTATAAGGTGCTACAGAAGTACAGACCTACAGCTATCATCATTAATAATATTGGATTGATTGATTGATTGATTGCAAGTTCCATCGCCTTCGTATCATGTTATATTTCGGAAGTGGGTAGTATATATACACTGATATTATAGATATAAGTAAAAAAGTACTTATATACCTATGATGTCTAAGTACAAGTATGGTTTTTTTCATTTATATTTATAGCGGTTGCAGTAAAAATACTATTTATGAGTATTTCGAATAGAGAACGGATAACATATTTGACTTCGGGAAATAAAATATAACATCGCTGTCCGCTGATACCGATTTCAAAAGGGTAACTATGTATTATATTATTACATACGTATTTTAGGGACTATCCGATTCTCATAGCTTATTAATAATTATTGTTACACGACCGGCTAAATAGAAGTGGCAATATTTTAACGTAACCATAATAATAAATAAGTAACATTTTGTACGTAATATAGGTGGATGTGTATAGGTATTACAACCACAACGTTAAAAATGTATACTTTAACGTATGCTGTAGATATAGGCTATATATGTAGTGTAATAAATTAAAATAAATTAAATGTGATGGTTCGATGTTATAGAGTAATAATATTATATATCATTTATGTGTGTTTTAACGCAAAAACATGACATTATTGCAATAGCGCGCGTTTCATACAAGTCATCTGTCCGTATAGTATATTAATAATGTATATATAGACATATAGTTAATATATTTGTAAATTTACTATTTGGTACATCCTCATAAATAGAAGTAGGTATACTGTAAATTGTAATATTGAAATAGATAGGTAGGTAATCCCTACGGCGTTAACAGCGTCCGCTGTTGATCACGAACCACTACGTGGGACAACGATGTAGCTGTATGCGTATAGTATAATAGCTTTTGACAATAATAATAATTATAATTAATTAAAAACGAAAAACTTTGTTCTACCGTGTATTTGCTTATACATTAATACATTATACGTAAAGCGGACTGCGACGATCGCAAATTAATACGGCCTCGTTGTACATTATTATTATTTTTATACATCATCGGCGTTAACTGCAAACTTTTAGCTGCGGAAGCAATGCATGTAATATACATCATGTAATACGATGGGAGGTATACATTTGTACATAATACACGTACACACATACACACACACTACAAATTGACATCAATTAATGCTCTCACACGTACACATCATATTACACACAAACGTGTATACAGTACGTGCGGTCCCTCATCCAGCTACCGGGTACGGATATTTGTACCTAACAGTGGGTCGTATATTGTATATATATATATATATATGTATATATAAATATGGCTTATGCGAGTATTATGTTTTATTATATTATATACAATTAAACGGAACGATGATATTATTAATAATCATATTATTATTATTATTATAACTATAACTATTACTTTACAATGTTACTGCCGACGACGTAGTTCTCACGCGTATAAAATACACACGTCGTCGCCGCCGTAGGATGAAAATGTGCAACGGTCTGTACAGTACATGATATTTATTAAAATAATATTATTATTGTTTTATATGCGCTATAATATTTCATTTGCGCGCGCACACGTATTGAATTTCTCGTGTTTAAAAATTATTTCGAAAGCGTCTGGTCGTACGTACGTAGGTATATATATATATACATAAGTACATAGTATAATATATATTTATACATTACACATGACATACGTACTGCAATGAACCGCTCGTAGGGCTACTATCACCGGGGAAAACATGCTACAATTACTCACACTGTTTGTGTCTGTGTGTATATGTGTGCAACCCGCCCTTAATTTACGTACATACATTCATGTATATTATATATATCATGAATTTACGTTCTTATGTGTTTATTAGTATACGAATAAATAATACTCCGCAGGTACCGCGTATATTAAATATTAATTAAAAGGTTTATATGATTATAGCTATTGTGAGTAAAAAAATTTATAATATAAAGTGTATTATGTATATTAAATATTATAATACTGTATTTGCGTGTGAAACTTACTTGAGATGATTTCCACTTCCCGAAGATTTAGATTTCGCCATTATTTATATACTTCGATTTAGTTTTCTTTAATCGGCTCACACGTGCGAATGATGACAGAATATAAATACGTTGGGGAGCGTTTAAGAATCGTTTGGTTTAGTTTCAATAGTTATTGTATGTATTTATATGTAATTAATTTATTGTTGTATTGTATATTGAATTGATATATTTTATAATTTAATGAATTATAATATTCTACATTACGTACTCGCACCGCACGGGCGGAGGACTAAGTTAACCAAACTAATTGCAGAATTGTTGTACATTTTAAATAGGAACTTATAAGAAAAGAAAAAGCTTTATGGTGTTAAAAAATTCTTATATTTGAAAATAATTTGAACTAAAATATTCAAAAATTAATACTTAATTGTCCTTATTCTATTGAAACACACCTTATACTGAATACCTAAGTATATACGCGCACCGAGTTTAGTCAATTGAATATTATGTATTCAAAGACCGACGTTGGATAGACAACAGACAACTCTAGCAACAGACTCACTGGCTACACAATATTGCCACCGCTACCACAGACGATCATCGCATCGCTGCACGCCTACTTAAATATATATATATATATATATGTATATTATACATACATACACATAAAAAAAGTGTAACAACAACATCCGCCGCCGCCATATCCACCTCTACCTCCACCACTGTCATAATAATTATAGTACCGTCTCAACAATTTTCATACATACGCATTAAGTACTTGTTTAATTCATATTAAAATAAAGATACAATTTGTAATTAAATTATATCATTCTCATCATTCGTATGAGTGTCTGTAGGTACATTATAATTTATATTTTATATTAGTGTGTAGGTGTTATCGTGTTATGAATGAGTAGTTTTATTGTAAAAATTATTTAATGTTATTTTCATTAGCGAAATGACAAATTTGGACCAAGGGGAAACTTCGTTGGCTCTCTCGCAAATACCACTCCCCATCATCTACGACGCGCGCGCATAAGCACCCCAAAAACCGCCACGAAAGATGTGATTTCATAATATACTGGTTGATAAAAAAAAACCAATAAAAATACGCTTGAACGCACGAGCCCCTAAAAATATTCTGCAAGGGGTTAGATACAAATAGGAGGGCAGACATAAATTCTTTCTCCCGAATTTCGATGACTGTAAACATATATATATATATATATATGTATTACCAACGCTAGTTTCGCAGCAATACACTTCATTCGTTTTAATAATAATATAAAAAACGAAACGATTATAAAATACGTATAATAATATATACATAAAAATAGACTTGATATAATATAAAGAAAATAATGGTATTATAAATGCGCTCACTTTTCTTTGGATTTATTTTCTCCGTTTCCGGTCCCAGCTCCGCCGCCGGTGAGCGTGTCGTTCGGTCCGCCAGAAGTTTTCTTCGAGTCGGAAATCGGGCCACCACCAGTAGCCGTGGCCGGTAGAATGCCCGACATGGCCAGAACCGGCACCTGATCATCGTCGTCGGCGGCCTCGTCATTGTTGTCGCCACCGTTGTCTTCGTCGTCCGCGTTGTCTTTGTTTGATTTCTCTTCGTTGTCCGTCTCGTCGGGCGGCGGCAACAGCACGGAGCTGTCGTCCGTCGCACCGCTATCAGCGGCGGTGTTGGCCGCCTGGTCGTCGTCCATCATCAATGCGCCGTGTTGCTGACGGTTGAGGTGGACAGGAGACACGGGCGACACGGTAGATCCGGTGCCACCGTCGTCGGCCGGCGTATTGGGGGTACCGGCCGCTGAAAGGGGCACCACGAAATCGTCGTCGGGTTGCGCGAGCGGCGCCGACGCCTCACCGTCGATGGGTGGCGGCAGGAATGTGGTAGTGGTGCTGTTGTTTTGGTTGTCCATCGAAACGCTTGGTATGAATATTATATTATAAGCACTGCAAAGGCGCAGCTGTGTGTATTACGTACTATTCCTGTATATTATATACTCACTCAATATTAATAATATTTATATTATTGTATTTTTGATTTATTTAAATTATGTATTTGAGATTGAAAATGTTTCGGTTACAGTTATTATATTGAGCACTGAGCGTTGCGTCGTGAGCAATAGTGTGCGTTGTATATATAACGCGCCGGTTGTCTCGGCCGATTACGTCGAGATCGCCGCTGATGACGCTGATGATGCAGACGCTCTACCTACCACCCTCTGAAGCCGCTGTTCGCGCCGGTGTCGTACCGCCACCGCCAGTGTACCGGGGGAACGATGTATTTGTGGAACACGAGACGATTGCCCTCCTACGCCGCTGTTGCAGCCGACGGTAACTCATTTAGAGTCGATGGTACGCAGTGCCGGATATTTCTCGCACGTGCAGTGTTATTGTGTATAATGTGGACGGATAATATTATGTGTAAATATTAAATGTACATATAAAGGTGTATATATATATATATATATATATACAAGGAAGGAGAATACGTTCACGGTTTTTGCACACACACACAACTTGCACTCCGTCACCGTGGTCTGTTGAAAACAATTATTGTGGTCTCACACGCGAGACAACTGTTGTCCGTGTGTTTACACGAGCCCTGCGCACACTTATAATATAAAGAAAATTTCGCCAGAAGTTATATCCTATATATATACTGTAGCACTACGGGTTTAATGGCATAACGTTGATCAAAGCACGTCGTGTATGGTATACAGGAGGTATGTATATTATACGCGGCAAACGACGCGAGCGGACACAACCGGCGGGCGGACGTTATGTCCGGGGACGCGGATACTACTGCCGCCGACGAGTTGCACGGCCGAGGTGGTCGCGGGAGCGCGGCGGTTGATGTGGACGAGGAAGCGCGGCCGCGTCGGTTGAGGTAGTGGTGGCGGTGTCGGTGTCGTAGTCGCCGCCGCCGCGTTGCCGTAGTCGTCGTCGTCGTCGTCGTCGTAGTCGTCGCTGTGGTAGTTGGAAGCGGCAGGAGCAAGAGCAAGAGCAGCAGCACACAGGGTGGTGTACAGCAGCTGCGGCGGTCGCTGGAGGGTGGAGCCGGTGGTGATGTGTGTGCGCGGAGCGCGCGTAGTCGTCGACCGCGCGCGGCAATAACCCAGTTTTGTGGAGCGCGTGAGAATTTGGATCCGGGAGAACCAGACACGCGGAGAAGCGGGGCTATTGACTCGGGCGGCGGCTGCGGATCTGGCAATGGCAGTGGTGGGGTAGGGAGTCGTGTGGCGGTGGCGTGAGTGTCGGCGGGTTGGGATTTTGGTGGGTGCGAACGGCGTGCGGAGTGGTATTTTGTACACTATATACGGCGAGGGGTGCGTGTATCGGGCGCGCGTCGCAGTCGTCCCGGGCTGCTGTGGAAGCTGTGCCGTTTCCGCTTACCGCCGCCGCCGGAATCGATGATCCCTGCTAGGATAGCGCGCAGCTGTAACGAGCGTTCGTTCGTGAGCGCGTGCGTGCGCGTGCCGCCGCCCATGAGGCGCGTGTATAATGTATAAACGTGATATAGACGTATAATTTTTCGGTTCCACCCTACAGCGGCGGCGGCGGCGGTGCTCCGCCGAGGTTCATCGTCGTCGGCGCAGGACGCCTCCGCGCGGCCACCGCGCTAACTCGCAGATACGCAGCAATCGGCTAGCTACCGGCATAATAATATCGCGCTGACTCGCCCGAGACCATCACTCCTCACCGCTGACCTACCACCGACCCGCACAGCCGTGTTTGTGTGAGATCGTTTTTTGGGCGACCCTCGCAATCGTTGTTAAACAATCACCCTTCCGCGCTTGCACCGCGAATAGAGCCACACACCATCGTATTATGGTATTATTATTATTATTATTATGTGTACACAGTACACACATATACACGTGACGCGCAATATTATTATTATAATATTATTTTGTTACCGTGTCGGCGCGCGGGACCGGTATAACTATACAATAACAGTCGACGGTACCAATTTTTTTGTTTTTGTTTTTTTGAGTATTAAAAAATATGAGATTTACTGCAGCTTTTGTTTGGGGGAAAACGATACGTGTTAGGTTTTACAATTTCGTCGTTGAAGACAATACCTATATTGTATATAATAATTATATTAAAATAATGATTAGGTAGTAAATCTAACTTTGCGAGCGTTCTAAATTGTTGGTTTTCTATAAACGTATTTTAATACAACTCAATAAACTATATAATAGTATAATCCCATATACAATAATTATTTATATGCAGTATAACAAAAAAAAATTAATAAATAATATTTGTATTAAAGATATTATTATCTTAAAATAACAATGGTACTGTATAACTGCAGTATAAATGGCACGCAAAAGGTGCCGACCGCAAATGTCCCGGAACCAGTGGTAACAGTGGTAACTATAATGGACAGGCGTGCACAGGATATATTATAACTCATATAAATATATAACTATATAAGCAGGTATTTTAAATTTATGCAAAGAAACCTAGAAACCTACAAGTAAATACGCAGCTATCAATATAATTTAAATATTTCATGTATCTCCCCATAATTTGAATTGGACATATTAATAAAATAGCATTACTTGTAGATGATCGTGACGTTTATAAGAACGTATACTTATACATAAAAACTAGAATCTATATGCATATTTTTTCTTAACTTTGAATAAGTATTTTAACTAACTACCTTTTGGTTTGTAATATTCGTATACTATTGATATAAACACAAAAATGAATTTCATTCCCTCATTATAGGTTTTAGGTTTCAGTTGGATATATTAACAAAATAAATTTCATATTTTACAATAATAGATTACGTACATAAATAAACCTAACTACCTACTTATAAGTTATAGTAGGTATTATTGGTATTAAGATTAATAAATATATACGTGTATTACAGTGACGTGCAGATCCCTTTTTTCATGTGGGGCAAAGCTAATTTTTTTATACCCACCAACCACCTAAAACTAAGAGTTACAACTTACAAATAAAATATGTTTTATTAAGGGTCTCTATATAGTTATATGAAAAGACAATATTTATTAAATAAAAAAACCCCACATCACCCACCCCACTTTCAAGTGGGGCCTAGGCCCCATTTGTGTCTTGTCTGCACGCCACCGCGTTTATATATATATATATATATATAAACGTTCATACGTATATGTTAAATATGTAAATAAAATAGAATATTACAGTATATATATAAATAATATGTTTATCTTACTATGTGTATCTAGTATCTACACGAAGACAGAATACTGTATTATACGATACAAATATACAATAGTCAATATTTGACAGCTATTTTAAAAGATCCACTACATCTACCAAGGTACATAAATAAAAGTATCCCTATAAAAAAAGGGTAGCCAACAAAACAGAACGTCCGCAATTAAATTTTGTGTACACACCTCAATACAATGATTAACGAACGGTAATTCATTTTAGGCGTGACTAAACATTTAACATCGGGATACCAGAATAAAATGTTTACTGTTTATTCAATTCGAGTATATACACGAAAGTCGACGGGTCTATATTACACAAGTGGTGTTTACCTAAAAACAACAGTCTGGTACAAATTACAACTCAAAATCCAGTAAGTATATTCACGGTACCTACATAATATGTATATATTGCACAGCTATTAAAATACTAGGATAATCTGATGATAAAAATAACAGTATAATGTTCTTATTTTGGTTTGCATGGTTTAATAAATTAAAACAGTTATAGCGACAATCCCTATTTTTTTACAACATTTTGTATTGCATAAACTTCACCCTTACTTTTAGTCCTACCCAAGTTAACAGACGGAAAAAAATTATTTCTAAAAATGTATAATATACCGTTTATTGTATTTTTTCTCTAAAAATATAAATAAAAGTGTCCATTTTTTTATTCGAAATTCTAAAAATTGTAATTGGTACATGGTTCAGTATGCAATGATTATTATTGAATTCAAATCTAATACAATATAATAACTTCTCCAATCAACGAAAGAACAAGGTAAGTCAACTACAATTCAACTATTCAGGAGTGCTACCTACTCCCCTGGATTTTTTTCAGATACTAAGTTATTTTCCCACAAGGATTGACTAAATTACATAGCTTATAGGTACAAAGGTACATCTTTAAATTTTATAACTTTTAATTAATAAATAGAATGGACTTACAATCCTACCAAAATAATAGTAATCTCAAACTCTGCTCATCCATATTCAACATATAGTGATTCTATAAACCAACCAAAAACATCCAATAAAACTCCTATTTCTCAAATGAGTTACCTTAAAGTCAGAATTATCGCCGAAAGATAAGAACATATACTTGTTTTTCGTCATCAAATATATACACAACACGAAGATGGCCAAAAATGTCTATAATTCACTATATTAATGAATGCAAATATTCACAATTCTAAATTTGTTTCACAGACGAACAAATTACAAGTTTAACCTTAAAATCTATAGGTCATAATTCCTCTTCGTGCCGAAGAGTTAATACAAAATGAAAATTATTCTTTTCTCAAATTCAGATAACAAAAAGGATATGTAATTATTCGTAATTATTCACAGAAAATAACTAATCGAACAAATTAAAAAATGTTAACCTTTTATTAGGCTAGTGACAGATATTTTTACAAATGATATCATCAATCAATATAGTTTTGCAACATATCCACTCACAATTTACTCCTCAAATCCTACAAGACCCAACACACAAAATAGCACATGAATCTCTGCATGCAATATATTCAATATAACATAAATAAACAGGAAAGATTACGTCAACCATTTTATTTAACAGTAAATTACTTACTCTCAAACTCATGAAGACGTTTTTCAGACAAATTGTACGAGCTCCTTGAAAATAATATAAAACACAAAGGTATTTGAAAATAAAAATGAAACTAACATACATTTTTAGCAACTAAAGCACATAATCAAAAATATTTATAAATTAGAGAATTCATTCAAACAATCCACGAATAACAAGAAACGACATTCTATTTACAACCCTGAAAGAAAATTAAATTTTCTCTTCTTACAACTCTAGCTAAAAACAACACGACTAGAATTACAAATAAACTATTCAAAGAATAGAAAACGAAGCTACTAAATAAAAAAATAGAGACTATAGAAACAATATTATCTCAAGCGCTAATAAAGTTTAAAATTAAATCAAATGAATACGATTTAATAAAAGCAAAGTTTTATACTAGTGTAAAAAATTATTGATTAAAATGTAAAACCAAATAGTGCAATTTTAACAAAAGAAAAGTATGAAAATTATGATAGTCGTGGAAAAAATGAAAATATAAAAAGAATCACTATTGATTAGAAAAACATTAAGATATTGTAAAATAAACAGCATTGAAAAATTAACACTTTCTGTAAGTAATCAAAATGAAAATGTTAAATTACTGGTTATGATTGATGATATTTTTAATTATTTACATGAAATTCATACTTCTAAGTCTTTTTGGACATTCAGGTTGAGTTGTTGGGATCAAAGTATATTATTAGGTATATGAAATAAATAAAAACTATAAAAATATTACTCAATCTGATGTTAAGCGATGCTTTGATTTGTAAATACCTTACCAACAAAAAAAAGTAAAAACCAGGGGTGTTTGAAGATTTTAATAGTTGTTGCAAAATGCACTTGATTGATTTTCAATCTCAGCCCGACGCAGCTAGTGTACAAATTTGTTTTGGTTTATTGGGACCATCTGACTAAATTTTGTATTTTAAGACCTTTGAAATTTTAAAAAACTGAACAGATTGTGTATACACTTCGAGTATTTTTTTGTTTATTTGGTGCTCCATCAGCACTATATTTAGAATTTAGATAAAGACCGAGAATTTTATAATGAAATTGTAAATTCTTTGAAAGATATGTTGCCCAAATTAACAATTGTCCATGGCAATCTATACAATATATAGGTTATAGGTACAACATAGCCAATCTTAGGGAAATGCGGAAAGAGCAAACCAGGATATTGAAAATATATTGACTACATGGGTGCAAAGCAATAACCCCAACAAATGGAGTGAATAAATTCAGTTCATTAGTTCATACAATTAATAAAAAACGAAGCTTTACATTCTGGAATTAAATGTAGTCCATATGAAGCGATGTTTGGTGTGTACCAAAAACTGGAATATCTCCGAGTCTTCTACCTAAATAGATTTTACGTAAAAATAAATCAAAATAAGAAATAATAAGAAAATAAAATAAGTAATCAGCAAACTATTAAATCAGGGAAAAGGCGGAAATCCGATTGAATATTATGATAATGTGTCTTTAAAATTGTATTATTGTAATTGATTTATTTTAAATACAAATTTAATTAATATTTTATAGGATGACGTTATTGACGTAGATCATTCAATATAATTATTGACACAGAAAAAGATACAGTTCATTTACCTAAATATTGCTATGATATGTCAATCATGTAGCTTAACTCAGCGGTCGCCAACTTGAAGTCCACGAAAAAATTTAGGTGGTCCGCTGAAAAATTTGAACGTTATTTGCAATATTATTTTATTAACCTTCCAGCGAAGTATTTTTTTTTTTATATTAATTTGTTATAAAAATTATGAATGAATGGTATTTATGTAAAAAAATATTTTGAGCTTAAAGTGGTGTGTAGAATTTAGAGTATGTTTTTAGTGGTCCGCAAGGTCCAAAAGGTTAGCGACCGTTGACTTAGCCATAGGCTAAATAAGTGCCAATATTGTAATTATAAATAATTAAATGTTGTAAGGAGTAGAAAAGCTAAAGGAAATTTGTCAAAATAGGCAAAAAGAAGAAGGCAATTGACTTTCAATGAACACATATTTTTTGTCAAAATTATTATTATATAGGTATTATAAGATTATACTAATTTTTATTCAACTATTGTATTAGGAAACCTTAACTCTCAACATATTCATGAATGCATATTTTATTAGTATTGTAAGACTAAATTAATTTTAATTCGATTAATTTAATGTGTTATAACACTTGCAAATTGCCAATTGTTTTATTTTATTATTTTTTCACACAGTTGTAGATAATAATGTTAATAAAATAACTACTGGCCGAAAAAGGGGCCACCCGCTGTAATATATTATATATTAGATAAAGCATAAAATAACAATCTTATTTTTTGATTTTCATTCCTGAAAATGAAAAACTTTTCAATTTTATTACGTTTGTTTTATATAAACTCATTATAGCCAAAAAAAATACAATACAAAGCTTACTAGGATAAATCATTCAAATATAGTTAGATATGTATATGATTTTTCTGAAATTTTTTATTCAACTTCCTGTAATAAATATTACAGAAATATATAAAAAATACCTTTAAAAAGTATTTGAGTAGGTTGTATTTAAAATACTATTAAAAAAAAGAATTTAAAATTAAAAACAAAGCATATTCAAAGCTTGAATTCGTAAATGATTGTGTCTCAGAACTTAATAACCTGCAGTCTGCCGGAAAGTCAAATTAAATTGTTATGAGCATTTGAATTATAACATTGGATATCCACTCGATTTCTCTTGTACTAATATTCTAATTATTTTATTCTTATTCAAAAACGAATAACTGTAGAAACTTGACTGGTTTTTACACCATATATATTTTATCAATTTCTATAAACTAGATAAAAATTTTCAAAATATTTCAACAAATTTTAATTTATTTTTAAACATTTGAAATTTTCAGTTTTTTTAGTTTTTTATTTTATGAATATCGATAACATTTTATTCATTGAGTCAAAAAACTTGAAAATTTAATACAAGGTTTCCCGAAAGTGTATATAATATATCAGTTGAAAAGTATTAAAAATACATAGGTACGTTTTTTTTTTTTATATATTCATTTAAAGTTCAAAATCTTGACAAAATGTATTTAATTGAATATTTGCAAATTCTTTACTTGTTAAAAATTTATAAAACATTTAAATTGAATACCTAAGTATTAACAATGTAAAACATGGTTCCACGTAGTTTTAAGTAGTTAATTCTGCTGCGAAAAAATCTAAAACACAGTTTCTTTTTATAGTTATTTTAAGTTCAAATTTGGATGAAATGATATATTAAATAATCAAGAATAGCAATTTTAGTTATATTGTTGTAATTTAAAAATATTATTTGTGGGTACTTAAATTTCTAGAATATACCTACGTTATATTCTTATATTAATAGTTAAGCTTGTTAATGTTTTATATTAATACTTTATAATCAATTGTATATATCTTCTACGAATGACTGAGTCAGGTACATAATTAATCTGATTTAATTAATTTGGAATTTATTTTATAGAAACCTATATTTTTTTTTCTAATAAGAACAATATTATTAATATAGTATAACATATCCTAGTATAGACTGACAAACGGTCTCCACACTCAAAATCGTTTTTCGTATATAGGTACAATGATGTTATATCATTGAATTCAAATTGAATATCATCCATAACAGTAACCCTGAACCCACTTATTGTAAATTATACTGTACAGCAAAGGGACATCCACTTGTCTGTTTTTTTTTTACAGTACTTTTGAAAACTACTGGGAATTTCAAAATTTGACCTCTTCAATGCACCGACTAAATTCACTTTTCAACCGGGGAAAAGCTACTGAAGTGGAAAACGAAGCCTTATTTCGACAACTTATCGTATACATAGGTCCAAAATAATAGCACACAACATTGTAAAATCAGTAGGTACATTCATTGCTCCGATCAGAATCTAAAATTATTTTAAGACGCGTTCAAATGTGTTAGTCGGCGGTTCTTAATCTGTGATCAACCATCCAAGGCCCACCCAGGGATTTACGACGCTATCGTCTTCCTATAGTTATAGGTACTAGGTACTATTAAAGGTAATAGGTATACCTATCATTGGGCGATTGCAAACTCTCCCGATTTTAATGGCATGTAAACTTTTCCGATGGTAAACTCTCCCGAGTTTTGTCCAATACTACCTGACGGAAAATGTAAACTCTTCCGGGTCTAGTTCAGTACTACATGAAGAGAACATGGGGTATTATTCGTTTTACACAGTTAGAATTGGTTGAGCCATTAAAGTCGATATCGTTTTAAATATTTAAATGACAAATACAGGTTAACACAAGAACAAGATAAATACATATTAAATACGGTAATATAATTCATAATAAAAATAATAATCACAATCTCTGCAGTGTAGCCAATTCATAGAGTAGCAATAACATTTAAAATAACTCGGGAGAGTTTGCACATTTCTTTCAGGTAAACATAATATTTACCCGGGAGAGTTTACTAGTTTTAAAATCGGAAGAGATTACCATACAATCTGGAGAGTTTACCACCGCCCCTATCATTATTGTATGAGTCTATTGTCCATTATTCGTATTACTTATGTTATTATTATATCCATCGTATAGATCAGGGATGGGCAACTCAAAGTTACTATAGGGCCAATTTTTAGAAATTTAAAATATAGCGGGCCAGAGCATAGAAAGCAAACTATATTGTGACATTTATACATTTAACAATGTTCAATACCAGAGAACAATTATGATATCGATAAGATAGAGTATACACTATACTAGACATTATAGATTATAGAGTATAGACGATAAAGTTTAAAATTGTATACCTATACCTAATGCAATTTGAAAATGTAGCGCGGGCCAGATAAAAAAGCCTCGCGGGCCGCCAGTTGCCCACCCCTGGTATAGATACAAGATTGAAGATACAACATACTGTAGATAGGTACTTACCTAGTAAATATGTAGGTATGTATCTACTATCTTCATGAAATGTATACGTATCTTTTACAGTTTTACACATCGTGTAATTACTATAGAAAATGATGTTGTTTAGATAACTTTTAATAATATGAAATAAGATACTAAATAAACACATTGTGCAACTAAATTTATAAATTGGACATCTATAATGATTTTTTTATTTTTATTATTATATAGTATTACGAGTACAAAAACAATATTAATAATATTGATTATAATATAGCCATATAGTCATGGGTTTTATATTTATATTAAATGATAATATATGACTCAATATATATCCGTATATTATAGTTAGGTAACATGCAACATAATGTGCAGATTTATTTATTCATTCATTTATTTACTATTTATAATAATATACGAACTTTGAATACGTGATTATTAACATAGCACGTGATTATAATGTATAGTGTAATTAAAAATGCCTATAACATTAACTAAGAGAGAAAAATAAAGATTTTTGACCTAAATTTACAATTTAAAATATACGAAATTCGAGGACCACTAATAATAGTCAAATACACATTTGTTGCTTACAGTTGTCAGTTGTTAGATGATTGGCAGAGAAATTCATGATATGTGTATTGGAAAAAAATCAATTTTTGGCTTTATTGCCACTCATCGGAATTTAAGATTTGAGATTTTTTAAGCTTCAATATTACACTTTATAGCCTTTAGTTAAATCAATCTTAGAATAAAGGTTACCTACCTATCAACTTGGATTCCTAATTCTAAAACTGACTAAAACCGTTATCTTTAACTAGTATCCTTTAAATTTAATATGAATGTTGATCACCTTCATTTAACACAAATACTATCTCTCTAAACATTCCTTACTCAAGCTTTCAGACGTTAACTAGCGGATATTCTTTTTATTTTTAGATTTATTAGTTTTAAATCCATTTATCTATTAAACAGTATCTTTTTCAATCACCGAAATCCGGGCTTGAATATACCTATCCAGATATCATAAATTTGATGTTGTGAATTAGGTTCTTTTATTATTATTAAGTAAATAATTATATATTCATATCTATTACATATTATTATTTTCATACTGTACATGTTTTGAACAAAACACATCAAAGTAAAATAAATCCATTAATTAATTTATTTTTTCTCCGTTTATAGAATCTAAATTTAACAATTAGATTATGGTTTAAAGATAATTAAAGGTTTCCAAGCAAGTATTTTTAACAACTAATTTCTAATAGATAAGCGATAAGCTAATTATTAAAGTGAATTGATAGCAATTCACCTAGCTAATTACTATAGATGAGTCATGATAATGAACATTTATCAATGAATTAAATCTCAATATTAATTTTATGATGGTGTAACGTTGTGTGTATCAATGATAATATGGTTATGATTATTCATTCAATTCCTAATATAATTCCTATAGGAGCACATTTGATAAAAAAATATTATGATATCTTGGGTATATTACAATAGTATCCTGTTTAACTACATTAATAATCTAATTAGAGAGCAATAATTGAGATCAAAACAAATAAGAGAGCAGTGAAGTATTTTCGGGATGGTTGGGTTATTAGGTTAGGTTATATGACAAATGATTGAAATTTCTTTTGATAAATCATAATATATGGTTGAAAGAATTCAATTTAGAGTCTAATGTTACTCTAAGACTCAAGAGCTTTAAAATTTTGCGTTAACTACAGAGTTGTTCCTGATATAGAATAATAGAAATTAATTGGAGATTTTTTATTAGGGTGTAGTGCTTGAATTTCAATTTTTCAATAATTAGACCAAGGCAATTATTTGCAGACCATTTCTCGATGTTATCAATAGCGCTCTATAAATTAATTGCGTCCAGATTTGTTTTTATGACATTTAAATAATTTTGCAGATGGGAATATAATGTTTTTAACCACTAAGACAAGATAATTATAATTGCATGTTATTGAGAACTTGATGAGAATAAAGCCAAATCGGTTATTGATTTTAATGATATTAATTTAAAGACATGTTTAGGAATGATTGATAATTTTAAAATTGGACGATATTGTTTGAGATCAAAGATGGATTACATTTTATACCTTTAATAAATTTAATTTAATATAAATTCACATTATTCATTAGTCATTGATTACTTTATAAAGCCACAAAATTATACACAGTCGTGTAAATTACAATATTTATAATATTATTATTAATAATAAGCCAAAAATAACTATTAATGAATTATAGAATCAACAATATCAAACTTTTATCATATTTCTTTATTTCACTTTTTAAAATAAAATTCTGTTGGACTACATATTTGATTGTACATTAATTGTACTTGCGAAATAAAAGATAAAAGATTTAAAACTTAGGTATGAATATTTTGATGTGACATAATAAGTATATAGAAGTTTTTTTAAAAGCAATATTTGACGGCAAATTTTGTTGTTTTGTGCTATAATTTCAGACGTGTAAAACCTATATGTGTGGAGTAAACATTAAATTGTTATAAAAATAGTTAAGTAATCGCCCAGTTACTGTAATGATAAGATGTTGATATCATAGTTACATTGTTTAAGGTTAGTTTATATATAAGATATACAGTTGTTATTATATAAGATACGCTCTCTTGTATACTTGTACGTATGTCACGATGGGCGTTATATTTAAAATAAATGGTTACTTGAATGAAGTTTAAGATTTACTTAATTAAAAACTAAATAAGTTTACAGTTACTGTAATACTACTATTTATAAAAAAAGGCTCATTTGTGACTAACAGACCAAAATTTTGTTCAGGATAACCAAATCATCTTAATTAGCAGTGCCTTATGCCTCTTGATATATTACTGGTAATTGGTACAGGTATATACTATATATATATACGCAGGTCCGAATTAATGGGAATCCCAGGTGTCACACGTCCTCGGGGAAAATACATTCAAAGGGTATTAAAATTAAATTAATGAATAAATAAATGATAAATATATATGTTTCAAATATTTTGTGGTACAAAATAGAAAAGACTATTTTGCATGGGACAACTTTACTCGCTCTATAGGGGAAGATGGTGGTAGCTTGCTCGTAGCCCTTCCTGCATACGTTAGTCCGCTGAGATCAGGGGCGCCCGCAGGAAATCAGCTCAGTGGGTGCAAATTGAAATGCATGTTCTATATTTTACATATATTTATATTATTATCTAAACATAACTCCAAATGTATAATAATATAAATCATAACTAATACAATGCATAGAAAAAAATTATAAAATTATTAATAATATTATATGAATTATGAATCAAATAATAATGATAAACGTCTGACATTTAGTCCAAAATGATTCATAACATCTTAGATAATTATTGGATTATAGAAAAAAAATCAGAAAAAAAAATTGAATATATTATAATATAATATAATAATTGTTTTGTTTATTAAAAAATGTCAGTGGGTGCAATGGCACCCACTGGCCCCTCTCTGCGGGCGCCCCTGGCTGAGATCCACGAGATCAAGCAAATAACTAACGTATCAATACCACCACTAGGCGCTGATGCCCAGCATTTCAAATCATCATCAGCAAACGGCAGTAATGTCAACCGAAAACGGTCTTTTTATGGACCACTTGAAGCTTAATGTTAGTGAAGATCTTAGGATCTGTCATTTCAGCATTCAAGGAATTTCTAAAGCGAAGTGTGAAATCCTATCGAAGATCGTGAACAAGGAAAGAATAGATTGCCTTGCAAGAAACACACACGAAAGATGACAATGACCTTCAAAAAAGAGGCTACATCGCAGGATATATAGTAATTGGAGCGATACACCACAAGCAGTATGGCATAGCTACGTATGTTAAAGAAAACATCGATGATACGATGGTAGTTCACAAAGTCAACTCAGGAAACATCCAAGTAATGTCCACGAAAATAGGTAGTATTACTGTAACGAACGTGTATAAACCTCCAAACAACAAAAAATGGGAGAGTAATCCAATGAAAATCTTTGAACACCCAGCCATATATGTTGGTGACTTTAACAGCCATAATATGGCGTGGGGCTATGAGGAAAATGATGAAAACGGAGATATATTATATGAATGGCTAGACACAATGAATCTGGAACTTGTCTTCAGTATACAGGACAAAGGAACTTTTCGATCAGCAAGGTGGCTGAAGGAGTACACGCCAGATCTGAGCATAATATCGAAACCTCCAAATGATAAAAAGCAAATGGCATCGCGCCAAATTCTCATTGATTTCCCTCACAGCCAGCATCGACCGGTGGTCTTAGAGTATGGTCTAAAAATACCAATAATTAGATCAATCCCAAAACCAAAATGGAATTTCAGGAAAGCCAACAGGACTGACTTCGCCAAGGAACTAGACTACCTAATACAATGGATCCCAGCAAAGGCAGTGTGTTATGAACGATTCGTGGGAGCGATAAAACTAGTAGCGAAAAAGCACATTCCTAGGGGTTTCAGGAAGCAGTTCATCCAAGCTGGGACCAAACGTGTAATGAACTATACGTGGAGTTTCAAAGGTCAAAAAATAATAACGTTGCGGATGAATTAATTAAAAACTTAAACTCAAAAAGAAAACAAAGATGACGTGAAAAGACAGAAAATCTAGACTTTAGTCACTCCAGTCATAAAGCATGGAGTCTAATAAATTAGGCTCCTCAAATAATACCACGAAAGGTCAGTAAGGCCAAATAGTGTAGCAGCCAGATAAAAAAGCGTTGGAAAACTTTTAGTAGACAAAGAGCATAAACGATTAATAAAAACAGAATTAAGAAACCACAGGAAAATGCTAATGCCGCATCCAACATTGGACGCTGCTTTCACACAAAACGATGTATGCAACGCAATAAAGAATACCAAAATAAACAAAGCTGCGGGCTTCGATGGGATATACTATGAGTTTTTTAAATTCGCAGGTTTGAGAACTCATAGCTGGCTAACTATGTTTTATAATGATATGATAGATACTGCAAAACTACCAAAACAATTTAAAAGAGCGAAGGTGATTGCGTTATTAAAACCCGGGAAAGACGGACACGAAGCCGTAGATTACCATCCTATATCATTACTGAGCGTTACATACAAGATCTTAGAAATAATGATATCAGAACGTATACAACCATATATCGAAGACGTGTTACCAATAGAGCAGGCGGGATTTAGGGAATACCGAGGTTGTGAGGAGCAAGTGCTAGCGCTCACAACCCTAATAAAGTCTGGATTCCAAAGGAAATTTAAAACTACTGTAGCGTTCATCGATTTGTCAGCGGCGTATGACACAGTATAGAGAGACGGTATTTTGAATAAGTTCGCCAAGGTCATCCCATGCAAGAAATTATTCACACTTCTAGATAGAATTCTCACGAACCGCCGCTTCAAAGTATTTCTGGGTAATAAGGAAAGCAATTGGCGCACAGTACTTAATGGTCTCCCTCAGGGTTCAGTACTTGCCCCGACTCTTTTTAACTTATATATACATGACCTACCTATTACGGGTGACCGTTCAAAATATCTCCGCAAAAATATCTCCAGTCAAAATATATCCGATAAAATATCTTTGATAGAAAATATCTTCTATTTAAAATATCTCCAGTACAAAATATCTTCTATTAAAAATATTTTTAATGAAAATATCTCCCATGAAAATATGTTTATGTTTAAAGTGATTACCGAAGTAAGTATATTTTCTAGTAATAATGTTTAGAAAATAATCCCATAGGCAATAATAACTAATCACAATATTACACTGTCACACACTTGTATTATCTATAATTTAATTTTTTTAATTTTTATTAAATTAATTACCTACTTAATTTATTTAATTTTGTTTAATTTTATTACATAACTCAATCGTCCACAACCTTAAATTATAATTTGATGTATGTAAAATATTAAAAATACATAGGCACAATTTTTTTTTATAAGCATTTAAAGTTCAAATTTTGACAAAATGTTTCAAATTTCAAATTTCAAATTATTTTGTAGTTAAAAATGTATAAGATATTCGACTTTTATAGTTAAGGATTGAAAATTTAAAATAAGGTTCCATGTAAATACGTTATAATATATAAATTACTTTATTCACAATAATATCATCAAATATACTTAGTAATATCATAGGTTTTTCGTATACAATGATATTATATAATTGGATTCAAATTTAATACCATCCATTACAGTGAACTACTTGTAACCTACTGTACAGCACAGTGACATCCACTTGACCCCCTTTTTGAAATATTAAAATATTTTAATGGGAGATATTTTTAACAGGAGATATTTTTGACTAGAGATATTTTCTATCAAAGATATTTTGTCGGAGATATTTTGACCTGGAACCCCTGTTACGAATGGGCTTAAGTTCCAATACGCGGACGATATTGCTATTGCTTATCAAAGCATTGATTTAGAGGATGGTGGGAAAGCACTTACTGAAGACCTCAGTACCATGGACAAATACTTCTCCAAATGGCGCTTAAAACCAAACCCTGCCAAGACTGAAGTGTGTGCTTTTCACCTAAACAATAAAAAGGCTAGAGATGAGTTGAAAGTTACATTCCAAGGAGTACAATTAAAGCACAACTTCACGCCGAAATACTTGGGAATAACGCTGGATCGTACGCTCACATTTAAAGAACATCTTGACAGAATTGGAAGAAAGTACGATCCAGAGTCAATCTAATTCAAAAACTCGCTTTACAGGATGGGGCGCTGACGCTAAAACACTACGGACAGCAGCATTGGCGCTAACATACAGTGCAACTAAATACGGTTCCCAAGGGTGGTGCAGTAGTGCACATGTAAAAAAAGTCGACACCTAATTGAATGGCGTAATGAGAGTGATTAGCGGCACGGTGAAGTCCACTCAGTTACAGTGGCTACCAGTCCTAACCAATATAGCCCCACCAGACCTACGAAGAAAGCAGAAACTTATTAATACCATCAAGAAAACCGAAGATAGGAGGAACTCACTGCTAGCCGAAAGATTAGAAGATATACCTACACTCTGACTAAAATCAAGAAAACCTCCTTGGAAGACTGAATAGGATCAGGATTTGAAACTAAAAAGTGCTGGTGCGAGGAATGGACTAACTCTACAATACCAATCAAAAACAATAACCTGGTGCTGGACCCCAATCAAGGAGTTATGGGTATGGAATTGCCTAGACATGAGTGGTCTGTACTAAATCGTCTTCGAACAGGCCATGGACGTTGCGCTGATATGATGTTTAAATGGCGACTCCGACGCAGCCCAGCATGCGATTGCGGCAACGATAGACGAACCATAAGTCACATTATAAAGGAATGTCAATTAAGGAAATTCAACCCGGGCATCGAAGAAATCCACACAATAACACCGGAAGCAGTAAAGTGGATAAGAGAACTGGACACCTGTACTTACACCTCTAAACTGTTATACATCGTTATATTACATTATATATTTATAAAACCTTAATCTTTCAATCTAAATCTAACTAAATTATGTTTTCATGTTTATGTTTATATTTTATTTTATTGTTAATCTTGCTGTAAATGATGATTTGTAAAGCCATACGATTATACGAATATAATAATATATAATTAAATAACTCGCTCTATATTTATATTCAGGTGCGTAATTAAAGGGGGATGAAGGGATAAATCTCCTAAAACTTTTATTTTACTGCTAACATTCTATATTTGGTTGGATATATTATAGGAGGCTTACAGATTTTTCTAAAAACATAAAATCCCCTCAAACAAAATTCCTAATTAATAATTACGTCACTGTTTATAGTATGTAGAACTATTCCAAAACGCATAAGGAAAAAATGTATCCGTGTCGTAGCGTTTTTATAATTTGGATACCTAAGTACCTATAACATATATAAAATAAAAATTATCAGTTTGGAAATGTAAGTTTTTATTATTGTTATTTAAACTTGTAAGTGAAATCAAAAAATCAAAACTCTATGACACAGATAAAGTTATTTTCTGTGCGTTGAGATTGACGAACTTTGATAATTCTACTATAAATACTAAATACAGAGAGTAAAGTTATCTTCGCAAAATAAATTTTCTTATTCTATTGAGTGAATTGAATTATGTTCATATTACTAAAGAAGTAAAAATATTCTACCTTTACAGAAACTCAAGAAGTTATACCTCAACAAGAGGTATGATAAATGGAAATGTCTGAAACAGTCCCACATATATTATTATAATATTAGCATTAATTAAAAAATAGTTTATTAATTGCTGCATAATCAAATAATTTATAAACACATCATCAGCCACATTCAATAATAATTTATTATAGTTGTAAATAATATGGATTTCTTATAATTATTAATTGATAAACCAATTAAAAAGTTAGTTAGGTACATAACGAGTTACTTTTTTAGTGCAGGTAAGAGAAACCTTTCAATTCAAATTTTTGATACGTTAAAACTAATAAGTTAACTAATTTTATTGTCACGTTATGATAATTGTTATTTCTAATTAAAAATCCATAAATTTGAAATACATCAAAATTATAAATTATAAAGTTATATGTATTCTAAATAACTGTCTATACTCTGTTCAAGTTAAGAAACATAGTCGACGGTGACCAGTTTTCTTGGACACTCGAACAACATTCGTTGATCAACCCAACTAGTAAATTATCTATATACCTGCCGTATACTTGATATATTGTTATATGCCGCTGCACACAAGTCGGCTACCGACCACGTTTCTTAACTTAAGCAGAGTATACCAAAGTTATAAAATTGTCGAAGTGTTTCGCTATTTTAACTATTTTTTTAATTCTATAATACTTGTCTAATAATGTATGATATAAATACAAATGAATTCAAAACATCTGAAACGAATTAAATTTACTTTAAAAAAAATAGGTATTATAGTATTGTACAATGTATGCAGTCTAATAATAAGTAGTAAAATGTATTCATAAGTATGGTTAATATATATTAAACGTAACAGTTAGGGACTTAGGGGTTACTTATGGGTAACCTTAATTGAGAAAAGATAAATACCTATAACTAATTTATTTATTTATTTTGTTTAGTATTCAAAACATTTTTATGCCCAAAAATATTTAAGTTATAATTATAATTTTCCGATAATCAAGATTTTATTTTATATTTATTTATTCTTCAAGAAGATAATGGGCCCCACTGAACATGTTTGTGTGGGGGCCCATGAGTTCACAATTTTAAATATAAATTCATTAAACGGTTTATATGTATTACTATTATAGTATAATGTATTAACAATATTATTTGAACACTTAACTATGTTAAATAAATATTTATATATTATATCATATATTATAGGTTTTTATTGATAATTAAATTATAAATGCAGAAAAGCTTGGTAAGTCATGTTATTTTACTTTTAATATTGATATGGTATAATAAATGTATAATACTTACTAATATCATTGATTAAATATATATTAAATATTGTATATTTAATCAATGCTAATATGGTTAAAAATTATAAAGGTTTGATTTTTTCTTAATATTAGTAAAATTATATTCTAATAATTAATTTGATTATATTATTTTAAAAACTTAAAAGTATTTTATTATAACTTACTAAAAACTACTAAATAACTACTAAAAAAATATATTAATAATATAATTATTCAATTATTTTGGTGGATTTTATAATTGATTAAAATATTAAAGTACCTGCAGCAATTAATTTTAACGAATAAATATTTTTATTATTTATTTGTATTACACCGTAATTTATAACACTGTTTTTTTAAGCTTTAGAAAAAAGATACAATTTTTAATTTTACATAAAAATAAGTAATAGATCATTAATAAATTATTACCCATGTTAAGATGGTTATTTTCTAATTGATTTAAAATTCAACAAGCAAAAAAAAAAAGAAAAGTAAATTTTGACAATAAATAGTTAATCTACAAACTTAATTAACGTTTTTCTATATTAACCTAACGAGTTGAACAATTAGTTAATTTTCTCAGCCTAGCAGAATAAATGATAAAACTATTATAATATTATTAAACATTTAAAAACTTATGATTTTTTATTGTTGTAGGTTTGATAAAATATATTTAAATTACAGTACAACTGTTATACAATCAAACAAATTAATCATAGTTATTTGTTTGTTGTCCTCATTTTTATGAGAAATACAATGTTTGATTTATATATTTTACATACTACTATAATAAATCAAATAACTTTAAATAAATACATAATAATACATTAAACATAAGAATATACTAATATAATATACAGTAATACATAATTAAAAATGTTCAAAATTACTGTGGATGTTTTTTTTTTTTAATTTCTTGAATAATTATTATTAATCATTTATGTTTGTATTTTACTCCGATATTTCTTAAATTTAAATGCTGTACTTATTTATTATGTTTGTATTTTTTAACCAGTTTATTCTTTATTATACTACAGATAAGTTACTGAATAAAATAAAACAAGATTGATAATTAATGGGTAACCAAATTAAGAAACTAGCTAAATAAAATCATAGTGGTTGTTTTAAAAACAGGTCTTGAATGTTATGCAATGAAAAAAAAAAGGTCACAAGTAATTTAAGTATTTAAAAATACACTTTAAAATAGTATCAATAAAATTGAAAATATTTTAGCAAGACAATTTTTAAAGTTTTAAGTGTTTAGACTAAAATTGTTATGGAAAACCGATGTTTCTTACAGGTACATTAAATTTAAAAAACTTATTTATCATTGGATAATATATTTTATTTCATACATCTAATAAATGTTGAGTACATAAATCATTTGTTCATAATACAAGGGTTATAAAACTAAACATTAAACAACCAGTACAAAAAATAAAACAATTTTAAGGTAAAGATCAGGATTTTTAGTAGTACCTAAAAGTGTATAATAATAATAATACTTTGTTACTGTAATAAAGAATATAAGATTTAAACAATTTCATTCATGGATAAAATATACTTAAATTATTTTTTGGAAATACAATTTCATAAACCTTTAATATCATAATAATGCCATACTAAAATAATGTTTAGTAAAATGATTTGTTAATAAATTTAAATATAAATAAATATCAACACAATTGCAGACAATAAAATTCAATCAAAACTATTTAAATATGCAATAACTGAGATCCAACACACTATTATACTATCATTCATTGGTAAAACAATTTACAATCTTAATATAATTATACTCGAACATAATAACAATTAAAAGTGCAAATGAGTAAAATGACACAATATTTGTGAATATATTATATATCTTATATTATAATTATTTTTTGAATAATAATCGTTACTGATGTACTAATAAATATTTAAAAGCATAAAATTATGAGAGAGACAGCAAGATAAAATATATTAAAACTAATTTTTTTTCTTCTAATTTTGTCATTCAGAAATTACTATTTCCACCTCGACGGCGACTATTGTTTAAAGGACTTCGTTCTCTGCGATGCCTACTATTGCTTTCAGCGCTGTCATCATCATAATAATCAGACAAGAACATAGACTCTGATCCAGTTCCTATTGATCCATCAAAGTCCATGGGATAAGAAGAACTAAAGTATAACAAATAACATAAAAATTAATTCATCATAAACAGTCAAGAATTATATACCAATATACATAAATACGATTTAATCTGAGAAGTAATAAATTCAGTGAGTAAATAAAATGAATACATGTCTTTACCGACTTCACTCACATTATTTTTTTTTATATAAAAATAAAAATCAATATCAAGAAAAAATTATATTAAACTTAAATTTTCTCAGTTTAAATTATAATTATAATCTCTGAAACTTGCCTAATAATGCGACGGCAAGTAAAAAATAAAATTCTTTTGAGTTTTTTGTTGTAAAAGAAATAGTTGAATGACCACAGGCACCCATCTTCACTAAATGGATCTGATCGCATGTCAGGTGTATAGCTGTAAGTGACACATAATGAATATAGAATTCGTCTACAATTAGGATGTAGTAAGGTTATTACCTATAAATATCACATTGTGACATGCCAATTTCTTTGTCGATTACTTCCCAGAGTTTATCACGTAACTGTGAGTAGTTTTTGGGAGCTGTATTACTCTGTAGATGATTCATCATAATAATCTGGTTAGATGCAACACATGATGTTGCTGTGTTAGGTTCTACAATGACTGCTGATAAATTATTATCCACATCTCTCATGACCCACTAAAAATCATTAAAAATAATAAATAATTGAATCTGGAAACTTTTTTATGAACAACAGTTTTTTCACTATTAAATTTAAAGCAACTAAATAATAAAAAATTGTTTTTATTTTTGCAGCTGAAAATTTATAACTTCGATTTTTTTTTTTGTTACCTTAAATTATCAATAGTCAATTCATTATTTATCACAATAAATATAAGGTATCTAATTGTGCATGGATAATTCTATTTACGTCTTTGGGTATAATCTTTAGAATTTTAGAATTTTTAATTATTTTAAATAAAAATTCACTATCATAATTTTAATAATACATTTAATTATGATCTTTATCCCTATCATAATTTGATTATCATGAATCAATTTTTTACAATTCTTTAAGTAAAATGGTTAGATATTCAAAAATTCAATGAGTTAAGAATAATAATTATTTGGTCAGAAAATTGACCATTAATGCTTTAGGCAATTAAAAATGATTTGTACCAAAAATTAGGTACAATTAATAATATGATTTTACTGCTTAGACTTATAGCAAGAAGTTGATTTTTGCTAAAAGTTAAGTGTAATTAAGATGATTTTCAACTAGAGAAATTTATAGTAAGAATAATTGTTTTTATACATGTAATATTTAAAATAATTTTATCATAGCTTCAAGATTATTTGAAAACAAGATGAGAATACTCAGAAATTTAATAGCATAAAATAAAAAGTATTTCTAGGCTAAAAATTTAATAAAAATGAATGTGTAATAAAAATGTTTTGTAATAATTCTGGATGTAATAAATAATGTATTGTAAAAAACTTAAAAGCATAGAAATGTAAGATAAAAAATTATACCATAGTCAACTATTAACATTTGTATAGTATACTATAAAAGTTGTACACGAATAATATACTTAACACTTTAAATTTTTAGGTAATTACAAAATTTCTTACATTTTAGTGTCTTTTTTTATAATTATTTCTTCTGAATACGTTACAAACATAATATTTATTAACTATAATTAACCTGCAAACTACGTTCTTTACTAAATTCTGATGATTTGGCATCTGTGAAATCATAGTCTGGTGCAAATGTGGCATTAAGTGTTGCAATCAAGTAAAATAAAGATTTACGTGATATTGTATCACATAACAAGACTTCTTCATCTCCAGATACACTTAGACTGTAAACATACATATCATAGATTAAATTTAGTTGAAATAAAATAAATTTATTAGGTAAGTATTAAAATTATATGATAATATACAATGAATGATAATCAATAAGTTATGGGAGTCAAATTATTTAATGACAATATTTAAGACCTATATAAATAATATTTGAACTAATTCTGGTGATCAGATTTGTTGTTAAACATTTTCAACCCTAAAGCAGACAATATCAATTTCACAATTTTTTACCGATATTTATTTATTTTTTTTTTTTTTTAATCTCTTTAATTTCTTTAAAAATTGTATACCACCCTTAAAGCAAAGCATGACTTGTTAGTGCCCTAGCATAGGACTTACAAATAAATGATAACATACCATGAAAAATGTTTTAAATTTTTCAATATTTTAAAACAGAAACTATATTTATTTCTTAATAAATATTTAAAATAAAAGTGATACTAACAATATATAATTAAGTGTATTTTTTTAGAATTCATGAGATGATTTTATTGGAAAACACAAAAAATTCCTAAGGTTAGGTAAGGTAAAATCATAAGAAGTTTAATTGACATACTTATACATTCAAAACAAATTTCCTGAAATATGTAATTTCATTGTTTTACATTAGTGGTTCCCAGACTTTTTTGCGCAGTGTCCTTTTTTAGACTATTTATCACCATGGAGCTGTAAATACCATGAAAGACAGGACAAAAATTTCTCATTGATAAAAATTCTATACATTTTAAATTATTTATTATAAGCTGTAGAACGTGGTGCCTTAAAAAGTGCTCGCGGTGTACCTAGTGCACAGTTTGGGAACCGCTGATTTACATATTATTCATATACATTGTTTGTACCAATATTTTAACCTTTATCTATAATGAAATAAAAAGTGTAGGTAAATATTAACATAATAATATAAGAGATAGTGTAACTTAAATTTGTTTTTTATTTTTTTTGTATGTTTATAAAATTGTAAGTGCAGAATTGTTTTTTAATACCTTCTTCCATATCGTGGATCACTGTTGGGTGAACAGCCCAGCGCTTCGAGGTCACCTGGCTGTGTGCCACTCTGGGAGTAAAACTTTTTATACTTGTGTTTTTCATCTCCAACCATTTTGCATGAATAACTTTCAATCCTATAACAGAAAAATATGATCAATATGTGCATAGGAATGATGGATATAAAAACAAAATTACCTGGCAACAACTTTGACATCTCCTCGGTCAACACAAAGCGCTCTCGATAGCTCCACTAATTGCGAGCTCTCCAATAGTTTCATGGTGGATACAGCAATGTAGCAATGTCAATATTGTTTATATCCGCAAATTATGCGGGCAGCACCGTTTATGTTGTGTACAGCAATTACTGAATTTCAGGTATGTCGTCGAACTTTCCATTTTTACGCCGATAGCACCGGAGTCCAATACAGACGAACAGAGTCCTTGTCCAATTCCAGATGAATGCAGATGTCGCCGATACCGAACTCCGAAGGGCAAATTACCAATGACTTTTCCGGTCAGGATAAATTAACAGTACGGCTACGTTCAGACGCCTTCGGTCCGCCGACGATCGGTCGAAAAATGGTTATTAATAACTATGGATCTCAATTCACCGTATCGATTCGAACGCCGTACGAGGGGTCGAAATGTCGAACGAATAAAAGAGGCGCACAAATCAAATGAATGCGTTCAACACACACTTGAAAGTCGAAACACTTGCTTTGTCCGTTGAACGTTTATTATTTAATATTTATTGAGTTGTTTTTGTTTACTCACCGCGCGCGCGCACTCACGCTCACACAGATGCTATAAAGCGATAAAAATGACCGCCAAGCCAAAATGCCGATTGCCGCCGCCGCCACCAATATCTAATAATAATGTTTTGTGGGACGTAGTTTCGACGACCTTGACTCCTTTGTATTATTTTTTTCTTGTATTATTATTGTTGTTGTTACAAGCTGGTGAGCCAGTCGGGAATCTTTAATCTTTATCACTCGAACGCGGTACCACCTCGCCTAACTATCGTAATTCGTAATGCCATCCTTCGCCTACACAGACACAATACCGACGCAACCGACATATCGTTCTTTCTCTCTTGCTCTGACTCACTCCCTCCCTGGCGAACTCGCCGCACGCGCGTGCGCCATCACACACACACGATCGCCGATCGGTACAACGACTACGTCGGGCGGTACGCGTGTGTGTGTGTAGCACGGCAGGCGGCGAGTGAGAGGGAACGAGTTTTCGAGGGGCCCGAGTGGCGCATGCGCACACAGCTCTACGACAAGCGGCCTTTGGTTTGGAAAACAGCTGCCCGCTCCCAGCCTCCCGGAGTCCCGACGTTACTCAGTTATTCAAGTTATTGTAAGTTGTGACATTGTGTTGCGTCGCTACTTGCTAGCGGTTGGTGTGGTAGCTTGGGTAGGTGTTGTGGCCTTGTGGGTGTGTGAGCGTTGACAATCGAGTGATCGTAGAGAACGGGAATAACATTATTACCTTAAAGTTATCTCCACGATTTTTTACATTTTTAGCGATCTTATTATTCACGGCAATTTTGAATTACCTACGTCGCTGTCTCAAAAAATTATCGTTGACCGTCATGCAACATTGCAAGCGACAATTTTCGTGATCAACCACGATGATAAAGTTTTTAACTATCGAATTAAAATAAATGCTTCTGCCATCTAAAGGATAGAATTAGGGACTATTTTTTGAGTTTATTAAACAATTGGTCTGGCCTCTGGGTGATTCACTGTTCAGCGCTCTTTTTTTGCCCCTGCGCAATTTCAACGCGTGATGGTTGTGTGTCTGTATGACTGTATAGAATGTTTGAAACCAATGGTTAAACTAATTGGTTGGAGCAACGGGTCGCGAGGTCAAGCGTTCAATTTTTATGTCTGCGACTATAATACGTTTAAATTATATTCATATAAATTATAAACTACCTTATTATAGATGTTTATCTATAATAATATTATAGGTTAAGCTTTATGTCTATATATCATGATAAATAGGACTTATGGTAATATGGTCATGGTGACTTAAACAGATTAAAAAAATATTACATTAAAAATTGCATTCCTCTATAAAAACCTTTACCTGAGGGAATCGGACTATATAATAATATATATAAACTGTTCTACCTATGTTTCCCGTTGTGCATAGGCCATTTTTGTAGCCATAGGGAACGGCAAAAAAGTCTCAGAGAAAAAAAGTTTATACAATTTGGAACATTTTCAATGAAACTAAGTCTCCAAGATTTATTAAAAGCTATTGCTCAAAACATTAAGTTACACTGATATAAAAATGTATACAATGGTTTTTTTTTATAAATTTATGATATATATTTTTTTTTGTAAAAATATTCTTGACAAGTCATCCAAGTTAGTGATATATATATATATATATGTATATATATATATATAATATATATGACTACGATTCAATTACATATTTTTTTTATAATTATTTTATTATTCATTACTTTTTTAACATATCTTTTGTATTTATTAGCTATTATATCGTTAGATAATTATTATCTTTTGTCTTTATAAAACAGACTTTTTCTAGAATTTTTTTCCCAAGACTTTTTTTCCTGCCATCCTTCCCACGGTATTACTGTATGACTTAGTTATGTAGGAAAGTCATTTTTGTAGTATTATCACGATAAGTGAAAAACCAACAAGATTAACTGACGAGTATCTAATTATAATTTATAACAATATCTAGTATATTTTATCTTTGTCCGTGATAGGTATGTACCGACTTCTGTAATATTATTATGTAGGTTACCTAATCATTCAATAAACCTATTTTTAGTTTACATTCTGCAATGGTATAATAGTTTTAATAGATGTTTAAATTTCATAAGATATTGTTTACAAGTCTAGACAGTTGTGACTTGCCCCCCCCACGGAATTTAAAATTTGTTTTCCAAAACATTATCTGTAACTCGTCAATTTAGTAAACATAGATTATTTTTAAAATAAAAGCACAAAATGTATAAAAAAAAATCTTCATTTATTTTTTAAGATAATTTTGCCCTCTTTCCATAGATAAATGTCTTGGGACGCCTATAAAGGTAGCAACATATTATAAATTATAATAGTAGATTATGAGTAGGTATATATAAATATAATATATTTTTATCGTGATATTGAATAGTTAAAAACAGAAATTACATAGTTAAGCCAGATGGTCTACTGGTCTAGGCTATCGTTGCCACAATATAGGTATAAGGGAGCCCGAAACACACCAAAATGATTTTTAAAGGCGGTGGTAGATACACCTTCTCAAAATCAGCTTTTTTTTACTTGTTATTGTAAATTATATTTTGGAATTTAGATTAAATTATACTCTTATATAAATGTTTTTTTTTTTAATATTTCACATCAATATATTGGAGATTGCTGAAAGGCGTTGGCTACCTATTCGATTTTAAGTAAAACATACCTACTCGTATTGCACACATACACGCAGTACATAGCTGGGCACAAAAGTATTCATTATGATTTATTGGTTACAAGTAATAATATTAATATGAACTTCCTGATCGGCGATAGCACTTGATAAACTTTCTGTCTTTGTATTAATAGTTAATTTCATATTTTCACAGATCGTTCGTAGAGAGCGATATGATTTCATTTAGTGCCTATTCATTTTGTTAATAAATAATATTTTTACGGACCTTGATCTCTATAATATAAGCTTACTAGTCACTACATAATGTAATAATAGCTTAACAGTTAATTATGTTCACGGATATGGTATTCATTGTCTCAAACAATGTATATTGTAAAAAGTAGAAACAAGGACTTATATAGGAAGTACGCTAATGAACATCATGTAAATATATGAAGTAAATATAATATATGAATATGCGAAACAACTAGATTGCTATACAAATAAATAAACTTTTCAGAATTCTACAAAAGAAAATTAGAAAATAATAAATAAATAAATTTATGCCGACATTTCTAACGTGTAAGAAATAATTTAATGTAGAATGTATCAAATTTTTTAATTGGAGTAATTTTGATATAATAATTATATTTACGAAATTCAGTCCAATTCTATTATTATTCAGATTTAGACACTGTAATGTATATACATAGTTTATACTAAACATATATACCTATTTTAAGATTTATAATAAAACAATTTTAAATTAAAATATGATATATTGATATATTATGTATATTATGTACTTACTACCTAGTACTTACATAATTATGATAACAATGTGCACTTAATAATAATTTATTGTTGTTATCGTCATTTTTTAAAATCTTCTGATAGTATAATAATACCTAAGTTTTTTTAAACTATACATTTTAAATAGGTATAATTATATTCAAGTCTCAAGAAAAATATAGGAAACAAAACTTTAAAAAGCGAAGGCTTTTGACTTAAGTGTCGAGACTAAGACTCAAACTTTTTAACCTGCACCACACATTATCAAATTATTCACTTATATCAGCTCCTATATCATCCGATATGAAAGATCATACTTGTCATACTTCTGCATAAAAGAAAGCATATCCCAAGACAGTGACCTCTTGCCCAACTTGTTTAATATATTATATATACACAGCTGACATGCCTGTAACTATGGCCACCTGCTGATGACACTGCAATACTTTGTGCTATACATGATTCAGCCAAGACATCAAACAAACTCAAGTCAACATCCACTTAAATTCAATCAAAAACTAGGCAACTAAGTTTTAGATAAAATAAATCTGTATATGTACCATTTACATTAAAAAGAGCCAACTGTTTAATTTCAATGTACTCAAATATCAAATCCCGTCATCTCCTGTCAAATTTCACTGAATCACTATTGATAAAATAATAATTTGGAGCCTCTACTTTTACAGAAAAGAAAGACCCTTATAACAACAGAATAAACTTCCGATGATGTTTGTAATAAAAAATGTGTAAAATCTTTGAAAACTTTAATATCTTGGTTGATGAATGAAAATGAGTGATGGCTTAGGGAGAAGAAAAAATTCCATAAAAAAATGTCCACCCCCAGACAGATTTGTTATTAGTAATTTTGACTAGTAAGTAACTTCTCTGATTTATTTACTTATTTAAGCTATTAAAACATTATAGCTCCAGATAGATCTTTCCTATTCATAGTAAATTCTAAATCTACAATGATGACAAATTGACAAAAATATGAACTAATAATTTAGAAGAATTATCATATTGTATTATTTTTAATATACTTACCAATTTATTAAGTAATTGTAACTATATTATGCGTAGTCTGTACTGTATTTATAATTTTAAACTATACTATAATATATTAGTACCTATTAACGCTTGGTAATTAGATTGATAGATTGTACATTCATTTAAAATAAACTTTCAAAAGACAACCATTACAATAAAATACACATGTCCGTTCTCTGGAAATTAGAGAATTTCCTCATTGAAATCCAAAATATAAATAATACATATAATACTCATTATTCATAATATATACTAATATGGATAATCTAATAATCTATATTATATTATATTATTATGCAAGCACATTTTTGATTGGAACCAATAACTCTGCCTGTATACATAATAATATGGGTGAAATAAATTTATCTATTCATTGTAAAGTCATTT